>NW_004797344.1:516020-552626 GCF_000002075.1 Aplysia californica
ATGCATGCATGCATACATACATGCATACATACATACATCCATACATACATACATACATCCATACATACATACATACATACATACATGCATACATGCATGCATGCATGCATGCATGCATACATACATACATACATACATACATACATACATACATACATACATACATACATACATACATACATACATACATACATACATACATACATACATACATACATACATACATACATACATACATACATATTATATTCCGCCAAGATGTGCTATCTTTTTATTAAGCCTTACCAAAAACACCGTCGGCCAACTATTCAAATTAATGTGCCCAACTCAAAAGTCGAGAAAAAGAGAAAGATTGTTATTCGTTTAATAATAGTTATTATGAGTTACCAGGGTTACCTACATTAAGCATTTTCCATGCTTTTTTCACAATATTTAGAAATAAAGCGCGAGCAACCAGAACCACAGACTAAGAAACGCCAATTTTTAAAAAAATCAAAATGTGCAGCTTAGATCTAGTACATCTTAACTACTGGCCGACGATCCTGTTTATTGTTCACCATCATTCACTTAAATGCTGAGGGGGTTGGGGGGGGGGTACATATAACAGTTTATCTCTGACGAAAAAAATACACTTTTTTTGCTTACACGCCTTGTTGGTGGGTTGTTGAGTTATGCAATCCATTACAATAGAGCCCACGTCGCGGCTGCGCAAATCTGATGGCATTTGTGAGTGTGTCCGAGGTGGCGGTAGGTCTTGCAATAACTAACCTCAAATTAAGTCAATTTGAGTCATGACATTTACTGGAGTCACAAATGAGCTCCAAGTGCTGGACAGTGAGGAAAAGCAAAATGTCAAAAGTCACGTGAAAAGCACCAAGGGTTGTCGTTCTGGAATAAATAGAGACCGCACTGCATACTTCGTCACTTCTCACTCGTGTGCGATAGGACGAATTTTGCTGTTTTTCAAGGAACCCAGACAATTTGCGATATGGGAGGTTTTGTCTGGACCACGTTGGTGTGCTCTATGTCACTTGTGATTGCGACGAACGCCCGAAGAAGTAATCAGAGCCCGGCGGATATGGTGAGTCAAAAAGTGATAGGTTCTAACCTTCTTTTCTCTCCATTTTTTTTTCAATCACTTTATAATTCTTTGCCATTCTTTCACTCTTCACTCTCTTCTTATTACTTTATATTTTTTTATGGTTTGCAAATACATCACACACACATACACACACACACACACACACACACACACACACACACACACACACACACACACACACACACATACACACACATACACACGCACGCGCGCGCACACAATCATGTACACACAATCACAAACACACACAATCACAAACACACACAATCACAAACACACACACACACACACACACACACACAGAGAGAGAGAGAGAGAGAGAGAGAGAGAGAGAGAGAGAGAGAGTTGGGGGAAAATGGTAAAAAGAATTTGTAAAGGCCAACCCGAGCTAAGAGTGATACGACATGCCAAAACAAACACCCAGATACTCGATAAAAATGTTCTCCCCACTCTGGAATCGAACTCAGGTCAAATGCATGAGACAGCGAAGCGCCTAACTGTTGCAAAACAGACACGGTAAAAGACAGTGCAATTTTCTCTCCCTTCCCTGGAGTCGAGCTCGGGATTCCTGCGTGAGACAGCGCAGAGCCTAACCGCTACGTTGCAGATGCCAGTACAAAAAGAGTATTGGGACTAGAACAAACAGAGCCACATACAATGTACAGTGCACATGTAAAGATGCGAGATCCAAGTCCTTTAAACAAGCTATACTGTAAAAGTCACAAGCATTCCTCCCTCCATTCCCCCTCTTTGTGTTGTATTTTATGTTGAAGTTTTCACCTACGTTTTCTTGGTAACATTTCGTATCAAAATTGAGGTACAGTCGAACGTGATCTAAAATCACCTGCCCAAAACTATCGCTTTAAAACAAAAAGACCACTTCCGACTTCACCCTTTGTGGGTTCGTTTTTTTTATATATTTCATTAAGACGGTGTCCAACACAGCTATCTGTCTAAGACAACCCTTTTTGTCCTCAACAATTTAGGTAGTCATTTTGGACAATATCGACAGTATCTATGATTTCTTCACGAGAGACGGTAGGGCTGACCCATTAAGTACCTTGCCTCTTCATATTATATGCACACAGCTCAGTACATTTAAAAATCTGTTTCATATTATTGTGGGTGGAATTCTTTTTCAGGAAAATATGCAGATAGATATCAACGTACTCAGTAATGAGTTTGACCGGATGAACCAAAAGCTGGACATTCTATTGTTAAAAGTGGGCGGGATGGAGGAGTGGAACAAAGTGGAACCAAGATGGCCACCGCTGACCCTACTCAACGTCAGTCACCGCACGACAGAAGATGACGGGGCTGTGCTAACTGTCTGGTACCAGACCCAGAGTTCATGTAATGACGTGAGGTCCATCTGGACTTTGCACGCATTTTGGTTTAAAATTATACCTTTTAATGTGTCAGAACTTGTGGATAGCTCATGCACGTGCGTCCACCACTCATGCCTCGGGTGGAGCTCAGTGACGGTGGAAGGACCTATAGGAGACAAACACCTCTCCCTGGTGCTCAAAGACACACACTACAACTTCCTCTACAAGATGGAGCTCAATCTCAAGCCAAAAGTGCCAGCGGCAGAGGCCGTCCGAAGCAAGCTTTTTTTCATGAACTCCGAACAAGATGCTGTGTACAGTCCTGGGAAAGACCCCATCATTGATATGTTCTATTCAACTCCAGAGGGAAAATCGGGTGATATCCGACTGGAGGTGGATTTAGAAAACCTAGGGAACAGTACCGGCGAGATGAGGCTGGAGAAGCAACGTGTATCTTTATACACCGACGCGTGGAGCAGTAGCGAAAATGATCTGTGTATCATAGAAAATGAGAAGCATTTTCTTCATTCTACACGATTCCAGCTTCGCATAAACACAACTAAAGTCGAGCCGTTGGGATTTGTAACTGTTATCGCTAACAATGGGGATTTCGGCGACGGTCCTATAATATCTCTGTCTGTGCATCAGAAAGTCGCAATCCACAAATCCACACAAAAGCAGCCATACCCGGAGAAGTTTCTCCAGCTAGACGCAATATCATCTCGGTGCACCCTGGGGGATAGTGAATGCAACATATTTTGTGATGCGGTGGGGAATCATGTTCGTGACATCAGGCTTTCACCGGCTATACAGAACAATACTAAATCGACTATGGTGCCCACAATCATAGACATAAATTCTGATTATAAAATCAGTGGGTACTGGTCGATTGAGACACCTAGATACGTGACCACGCTGGACTACGAATGTTCTGTGACGTATGAAGACAACGCAACATCGAGCACGAACGTCTCAATAACTGTCGTGGATGTGCCTAAGATTTTACTCAACGAATCGGGAGTTAGCTACAACGATGATAATCACAGTCTGAGTGTACAATGCGCAGCACGCGGCGGACCACACCTACAGCTGTCGCTCTCTATATCAATGCATGGTGAAGGCGGCATGGACTTTTCCTACATTAACATCCACCCATCACAGTATGCACAGCTAGAGCAGAGGCCTGGATACGTCATAAAAACCTTTCAAATTCCTTTGCCAGATAGGACTGGATCTGGGCAGAGTCCAGTGTCTACGCTTACAGTGTTCTGTCACGCAAATGTGCTAGACTTTTTCTCTCTCAGGGACGAAGCAGTTCTGGTCAAGGATTACCCCATTCCACAAAGGAACAACCAAACTACAAGTCAGTGATGGCGTCACATGCCATTACATTGAGATAATGACATAGTGTCCCGACACTGTGGAATCAGCCGCTCGTCAATTTGAGGGGATATGGCTTTATTGATACAATCTTAACTTCATTTCCTTTGCTTTTGATGAAAAAAAAAATCTATTTCTCTTGAATAGAAGTCGAGATATTTGGAATTGAAGGAGGTGGAGTCTCTTGTACTTTTGTGCTTTTGATCAACTTTTTCAGGTAATTACAGACTGAAAAGAGTTTTTAATTGAACATATAAAGTGTTGAACTGAAAGATTTTTATAAATCGATAAGAACCGCTTTCAGGTGTGAAATGGAAAAATGCCGATTTTTCCCCCGACTTCATTATTTTGACGAGCGCCTGATTTCACCACGATGCAACATGAGTACGGAAAACAAAAACCGTAAGAGTCCTTTTTGTAAAAATAAACAATCAACTTGGACACACCCTATACCATAATATGTGAGTTGGACATGTGCACGTGTACGATACTTGCTTAGGTCTTGATTACGCATGTCACTTTCAGTTCAGCATTATGGCGTCGGGCTCACTTACAGTACGCTCCACTTTTTCTTAATCCTGAATATAAGTGGTTGGCGGGTGCTCTTGTGTGGTTTGCTCCTTCTTTCCTTCTATCAAACATCTATCGTGCTTATCTCTCCTCCTTCGTTTGTTGTTGTTGTTGTTACTCTCTTGTTACCCGTCTATTCTGCGATACTTACATGACATTAATTGTGTGGTAAATGCCATACATCTCTTACTCTAACTAAAACAGAATTCTGAGTACAGAAAAATGCTGCTTGGAGTCAGTTCATGCATGTACAATATAAGTTCAGCCTGCCCAAAAAGGTAATCTCTTGCTTCTTTGTTTTGTTGTTGTTTTTTTATTTTGGTGAATGTTTTTCGGCGCTCCCAACTGCATTAGGTCATAAGAGCGCCAAGGGGTGGATGCCAACAGAGAAGTCCTTACAGGGAATAAGACTTACTCTGCTCATCTCTCTAGCTTCAACAGCACAAAGTCTGCTTCGACTATCAAGGCACCCTGGAAACAGCGGGTCACAAGATTGTGATAAACATACAAAAGAAGTAGAGGAAAATTACGATAGTAAGGATTAGGGGGGGAAAAAGCAGCAGTTCCCTGTTGCAGGTCAGGCACAGCTATGAGTATGACATTGATGAATCTGTCCATCTACAATTACAATTTTACTGTGCATAAGAACTCGAGATGTTAATGTTCCCCCCTTTGGGAATGGCCTAAAGACACTTCAGTCAATAGCACCGCCCCGGGGTGTAGCATAAGGTCATATTATGAGCGCGCGGGACACATTAAACATTTTCATTTGGTATTGAAATTTTGAATTTTGCCCGGGTGGCGGCCGAAACCTCTTATCGATTTTAGACCACCAATGGAGCAGACGACAGAGCATTGCTAGCATTGCTAGAGAGCAGGAAAGGATGTGAAAGGAGAAAATTTTAGAGGAAAAAAAAATCCCTCGCTACCCGGATTCGAACACCTTAACCTTTAAGCCAAGAGAACCCCTCCAATCTCTTGCGTGTTTCGGTGCTATATAAAGGATCGGGTCGGTTCGATTTGGTTTGGTGACGTTTCTGGCGGCCTCAGTATACACACTGTTTGTTTTGTAGAGGTTTTACAGCACTCACAACTGTATAAGGCCGTCCCCGTGGTTTTATGCACCCCGCATTATTTTAGCAAAATTTGATCTCTTTTTTTTCTTGATTTGTGATTATTTTCCTTTTTCATTCTTTGTTAAGGCGGCTCTCATGGCCTAGAGGTTAAAGTGTTGGCCTCTCATTCAATGGTCCCGGGTTCGAATCCGGGTAGCGACCGAAAAATGTTCTTCTCTAAAATTGTCTCCTTTCACCTCCTTTCCTGCTCTCTAGCAATGTTCTGTTATCTCCTTTCATTTCCACTTTCTGCCCCCACCCCCTCACCTCCTTTGCCCCCTCCTCTGGGCTCCTGACTCTTTCTGCAGCCTTTCTACTGCTACTCCTTGGCTCCTCCTTACTGCTGTCTTTCTGCCACACCCCTGATCTTGTGGTAGGAAAGATCTACACCTAGCCTTCTCGGACAAGGGCAAAAAATCTCGGAGGGCCCGTGTGCAAGTTGCGCACGTTAAAGATCCCTTGGTGGTCTAAAATCGATAAGAGTAGGCTTCGGCTGCCACCCGGGGAAAATTCAAATTTCCTACCAACTGAAAATATTAGGTGTGTCCCGCGCGCTCATATGACCTTAAGCAGTTGCGAGCGCCGTAAAAACACTTACCTACCATTCTTTGTTAAAATTAACAGAATCGCAAAATTTCACATTTTCGGGCTCAGTTTGCGTAATTTCAGAATTTTTCTCGCATTAAACAGTGGGGACAGATAAGGTCATTTTTGAACACCAGAAGATTAGCGGTGTTACAAGAGAGTAACAAACATAAAAAAGAAGAAGGGGAGATAAAGATGATAGATGTTTGATAGAAGAAAAAAAAGAAACAAATCACACCAGAGCACCTGCCACCCACCCACGTATACACACTGCAAATACATCCCTGCTTCAAACTGATCGTCCGACATGCGGCCTTGAAAACACACATTTTTGTTCTTGAAGGTCATCCATCGTTGGTTTCGTTCGTTTTGTGCCACGATGGTAGCTTTTCTCCCCCCATGGAAGAAAACCGAGTTAGCCCCACAGAATTCTAGAATTCTGTGGTTAGCCCCGACTACCAAACGAAACCGAACCGATCTATCTTGCTAAAGGGTACCGGGTATTGGCGTAAAAGTAGCGGTACACGTTACAGTACTGACAGCTTGATACGTGTTGGCTTACTTACTATCTGTGGAGTCTTACTTATACTTATGTAGAAAGATGTCTGTGGCTGTCCCCGTGGTTTTATGCACCCCGCATAATTTAGCAAAATTTGATCTTTTTTTTGTGTGTGCATAATTTCTGATTATTTGCACAAATCTTTCCTCACTTCACCCAGGTGGAAACGGGTACCCGGCTATAGACAGTGAACGATATTGTCAGTTTGATAGTGTTTGAGCGCGTTAAATCCGTAGCTTGCACTGTATGCTTCCGCGGAAGCCGAGAATGTTTCTGAGTGTTCTCAAAGGGTCTGCTGGGGTAATAATAGTTGTAAAGCGCATAGAGCATGTTCTTGAGCATGGATATGCGCTATTTATGCAAGCAAAATTCTGAAATTATGCAAACTGAGCCCAAAAATGTGAAATTATGCGATTGTTTTTGTTTTTTAAAACAAAGAAGGATAATTCTTTGTTTTAAAAAACAAAAACAATCGCATAATTTCACATTTTTGGGCTCAGTTTGCATAATTTCAGAATTTTGCTTGCATAAATAGCGCATATCCATGCTCAAGAACATGCTCTATGCGCTTTACAACTATTATTACCCCAGCAGACCCTTTGAGAACACTCAGAAACATTCTCGGCTTCCGCGGAAGCATACAGTGCAAGCTACGGATTTAACGCGCTCAAACACTATCAAACTGACAATATCGTTCACTGTCTATAGCCGGGTACCCGTTTCCACCTGGGTGAAGTGAGGAAAATTTGTGCAAAGTGTCTTTCCCAAGGACACAACATCGGGCCCTTGACGGGATTCGAACCCACGACCTTACGGTTGCGAGTCCGAGAGCCTAACCACTAGGCCACCGGCGCCATAAAACGACGGGGACGGATCTGTGGGGTAGCGATAGGTTTCGCTGTCGCACGCTGGAGACCCGAGTCAGATATTTCCGAGTGGAGAGGATTTTTATCGAATGTCTCACTTGTCGCGAGTCCCAGTCTTTCTGCTACTGCTCGTGCTAGGGTGATGTTTTCCTCTCAGCCCAGGTAGGCCCTGACATGCAGGGTCGGAAGCCCGCCTCCTAAATGATCTAAGTTGTGTGGATGATGAAGTCAAAACATCCATTTAAAAAAAAAAATCTTATGCATGCCTGCAGTTTTTGTATAGAACACACATCATTGACGAATCTGTTTGAGTGAATAAAGAGAAGCACATCGACACAAAACTGCCATTTTGGGCAGGGAAATTGCTACAGTCAGAAATAGAGGAGAGAAAAAACAACCGAAGTAGGACTTACCTACTGAGCCTTATGAGCACCCAAGACTACTCTCTTCTGTTTGTTTGAGTAGAGGTTTTACGGCGCTCGCAACTGCATAAGGCTCGGGCCACACTGCAAGCAGAGCGGGCATAGAAGAGCGCAGCAGTGAAAATTATTACAAAGACAAAGAGGCGACTGGCTGCGTGACCCGCCCCGAGTCGCGCAGCTAGTCGCCTCTTTGTCTTTTTAATAATTTTCACTGCTGCGCTCTGCTGTGCCCGCTCTGCTTGCAGTGTGGCCAGAGCCTTAGGTCACATGAGCGCCAAGACTACTCTCTTCCCGTTTAAATAAGCTAAGTATATTTTGAGCTGAGTTCACGAATCCCCCACCCCTCCTTTCGGCCTCTCCTTTCGGCCAGCCCCCACCTTTGTAGGTCAGCTCCCCGTTTCCCCAGAGAACGTCCACTTCTTTTAGTTTCAGTAAGAGTTTTACCGCACTTGCAATACAATAAGGTCATATAAGTGCTGAAGATTGGAGGTGTTACAAGAAAGTAACAAACACAAAAAGGAGGAGGAGAAAGAAGGACGATAGCTTTTGATAGGAAAGAAGGAGCAAACCACACCAGAGCACCCGCCAACCACCCACTTCCACGCGGCAACTTGGTATTCTTAAGGGGGTACATGTATTACTATTTACACGTTCAGTTAGAACCGACAAATAATTATCCGTTCTCTTTGTGATAAGAAAAATGATAATTATAGTAATGATGATAACAATAATAATAATAATAATCATCATCATCATTATCATCAATATCATAGATTTATATAGCGGTAACCAACGATCCGCAGCACGCTCAGCCGCTTTACAATACAACCGTTATTACCCCAGCAGACCCTACTAAAACACCCAGAAACATTCTCGCTTTCCCCGAAACATACAGTGCAAGCCAAGCTGCGCATTGCAGGGTTTAAATCACTAACAAAAAGACAAGATCTTTTCCCGTCCATCTCTGAATACCCCCCATTCCCACCTGGGTGAAGTGAGGAAAATTCGTACGTGCAAAGTGCCTTTTCCAATGAAACAACGTCGGGTCCCCGACGGGATTCAAGCCCACCACCTGACGGTTGCGAGTCTGAGAACCTAACAATACTAACAACTACATAGACCACCGACCCAATCTTCGTGAAAATACATCTTTTTGGGAGCTTGAAAACCCAACCAGAAAAAGAGTCACCCACGAATCATTTAATTTGAGTAATTTTCATACGCTGGCTCCGAATCTGATATTATTTTTACGATAGGACGTCATTTTCAACAAGCTTTATAAATGAACATTTGGTCGCTTTTAAAGACAAGCAGACTAACCCAGATTTCGGGCGTTTCCAAAAATCTTGACCTACACCAAAACTGGGCATTGCCCTACCTATAGGAGGAGTTTGGTTTCATTGGTGTGTATAACTGTTTGGTTAAAGAGAAAATTCTCCTTGTCTTTTAAAGAATCTGAACAACGGGCAATAACTTTACCTTCGATTTTCTCACAACAGCATTTTTCGGGATAGCCCCCTTGTGCTTAAAAGCGACCATTTTATCTTCGGCGGACTACAGTTGTGGCAGACCGTCTGGATCGCCGACGATAAAAGTGTTCGCTTATGAACTTATAATAATAAACAAACTATCAGTTTCAACTGTCATACCGCGGTACCCCCTCAAGAAGCTTTTTATCATGACCTGGCGTGCTGTACATACAAGCCGTAGACTTCTTCCACATTATGCTTTTTTGTAAGAGAGTTATATCACCTGATTCTGTAGTTAAGCGGTTAGACTATCTCAATTTGCATGCAAAAGACTTGAGTTCCATCCCCGTACGGGGATGATTTTCATTGACTATCCCAGTCTTTCTGATGCAGCATGGGTTAGTCTTAAACTAAATACTGTAATCAGTTGAGTCGACAGGGCTGGGTTTATTTTTAAGCAAGCGATTTATAGCACTTGCAACACAATTAGGTCTATGTGCCGATGATTAACAGTGTTACTAAAGAGTAACAAACAAAACACAAAAAGGAGGAGAGATAATGAAGACATATATTTTTTTATAGCAAAGAAGGGGCAACTCGCCAGAGTACCCATTTTAGTAAGAGTTTTTCCTCTGGCGCTGACCAGATGACAAGGACATGTGGTTACCTGAGGCAGGCATTGCGCTGCCAAGAGCGAAATGCTCGCAGCTAAAGGTATTTGAAAACAACAACAACAACAGTAAGAGTTTTACGACACTTGAAACACAATAAGGTCATATAAGTGCCGAAGATTAGAGGTGTAATAAGAGAGTAACAAACACAAAAAAGAAGGAGGGAGAGACAAAGACAAGATAAGAAAGAAGAAAACCATACCAGAGTACCCGCCAATCACCCACGGTGTAAAACAGCTACACGTATTATATTCTAAGAGCTAATAAAACTAGATTTCCTTGTAGAATGGTGAATTTGTTTTTTTAAAAAGGCGCTTCAGGATTTGGGCAAAGAGCGATATTGCGGGCGATTGAAGACTTCCACAACGAAATCAAACAACAAGACATGTACCTAGAATATCAACTTAAAGTGAATTTTTTATAAAATATCCGCACGACTCCAGGTTTTTTTTTACAGGGCATGCCCTCCTTCCCAAATCCCTGGAATATGTCGGGGGCTGTTTTAGTAAGTTTCACGGCACTTGCAACACAAAAAGGTCATATAAGTGCCGAAGATTAGAGGTGTCACAAGAGAGTAACAAAACAAAAAACAAAACAAAAAAAGAAAGAGGGGAGATAAGGACAATAGATGTTTGACAGGAAAGAAGAAGCAAAGCACACAAGAGCACCCGCCAACCACCCACTTTTTCTTCATTTGCTTGTTCGAGTAAAAAGAAGCACATTAACACAATAATAGTCACCTAGTGCTGGGAAAAGTAAGACAGACAGACAGACAGACAGACAGACTGACAGACAGACAGACAGACAGACAGACAGACAGACAGACAGAAACAACAGGGGGACAGCAAAAAGTAGGGCCTACCCTCAGGCTTATATAATGATGTCAAGCCCAGCATGTGTTGAGTGTTACTGACACAGCATTCGCGTGGGTAGTAGTAACTGGGGCATGTCTCTTAACAACACACGATGACCTTTGCTTAAAAAAGAAAAGAAAGAAGAAGAATACTGCCCACAGGCAATCAGCAATTGTGTGAAGATTGTCTATGTTTGTGATATTATTGTCTACTATCCATGCATGTATCCATGAAGGTATTGGTGTATTTTAGTACATCGTACGTCACTGTAAGACAAATTTTCCGAGGGGATAAATAAAATGGAATATATTCTCTTTTTTATTTCTATTTAGTAGATATATTCAAAGATTTAGTGACACCAAGAACGTCATCAATTAGTCGCGCCTGTAGTGGCGGCGAAAGAGATAAAGTCTAAGCCCTTAGCCCTAAGTTGTCATGCTAAAGGCACGCGGGCATCCAGGGTATAATACTTTTAATGAACCATCTTTAAAACCAAGCCAAAAAAAGCATTAACACATACACAAAACTTTTCAAATGTGAATTTTTATGTCTTAATATTTGTTAGCTCACTGTTCATGGCTGCTCACTGCATAGACCTACACATTCACAACACACACACACGCACACACAAACACAAAATACACTCCTCAGGTCCATGCACATAGGTCTATCTACAAGGACAACGCCACATAGCACATACAGGAACATCCTGACACTGGATATACTTCAGTGTGTGTGTGTGTGTGTGTGTGTGTGTGTGTGTGTGTGTGTGTGTGTGTGTGTGTGTGTGTGTGTGTGTGGTGGCTGGTCCCCGTGCCAGCTGAAACAACTACACAGGTGTGCAGGCTAAACAGTACCGGTGGTACTTACCTGCACAACCTGTTATGGTCATGCAGATATCGCAATATCCAGCCTTTAAAAAAAACATTATGTAGACGTGACAAACCATGATACATATATCTAAATATATCGAAGGTGTTACTCCGTAACTATTTGACTGGCTTTTAAAAAAATTTCCCATCTCGCAAACAAACAAACAAAAGAGAAACCTTTCGATTTACATGATGAAAGAAGCCACAGCCACAAGGGTTAGGCCACAGTATACAGGTACTATAATTATACAGTGTATGCAGACTCCTAATTTTTATCGAGGCCCTACAGATTGACCTTGACAACAATTTTAGAGAAGAAGAAACGTTACTTATTTCTTCTAGTTACACCGTTAGAGTTAGAGAATAACACCATCGACACAACATTACATAGCGTTGTAAAGTCACGACACTTGCCCGTGTATTATGACACAGTCCTGTGGTCGTGACATCTACCTGTGTAACAGTTATGTAAAGTCAAGGTACCTGTCTATACATATATAAAACATTTCATTCATATTCCTGTGAGTCAAGGTACCTGCCTGTTCAACATTACAGAGGCCCACTGGGGTCAAATACGAGCAGGGCTTTGGCTTACAAACAGTCAGAAGCCCTCCCTACCTCATGCTGTCAGCCATGCTCAGCTGATACCCACAAAGGCCTACATAAGTATACATACATGTACATGCAGTAGAATCCACTTAAACCGAAATCTGCGGGGGACCGCCGAATTGTACTTCCCATTTAGCCAGGTCTTCCGTTTAGAGAGGGTTGATCAAATAAAAGAAAATAAATTGTTGGTTTTATTTTCTTTCTGTTTACCGCTGTTTCGGATTAGCTGTGTTCGGCTTAAGAAGACTCCACTATATATGCCTACACAAGAATGTACACATACATTTATATATATATATATACGCCTACATAACCATAAGTTCAGTTACGTATGCTAACATAGGCGTACATAAGTATGTAAACATTTTCCTATGCCCAAAAAGGCATATAAACACATACATAGGCCTGCACAGGCATATGTATACATACATAGGCACACAAAGGTACATATATAATTATATATATATATATACAAATATATAGGCACACATAGGCATACATACACATGCATTTACTTACACAGGCAAACGTACACGAATATAGGTCTGAAATGGTATACATGTATGTATACAGGTACACTAGCAATTGTGTACATATACATCAACATGTGTATATTTCTACATTTCATGTATAGATACATACACAAACATAGGCTTACAAGGGCATTTAAACACAAACTAGGATCAAACAGTCACACACACATACTACAGTGGAGCTCGGATTCAACGAGATGAGATAGATTCCCCGTTTTTTTTCTTCTTTAAAATCAATAAAAATAACCCGGATTCAACGAGCACTTAAATCAGCGAGCTCGGATTCAACGAGGTCGCTTCCTCCAGGGTGAACAGCCCCCGCACACGTGGCTTCGCTCATTTTTCTCCCAAAACGAACTTTATCTATTCCCAGAAACCATCCATTGCACCTGCATCGTGAACCATTATTCATTTTGCCGATTGCAAGCGACCAATCAGCCGCCTTTTTTCATACAAACACATGTGTTGTTGGCACACACATGTGTCTACTCTAGCGTGTGTCGGGTCAGATGGGCCGCCTGCACACGTGTGGCTGTTTTTTACACAGCTCATAATATGCAGGCATTTCAGACACTACTTGCGACTTCTCTGTATACATTACTTGCTCAGTGCCTGTAATTATTTACACAAAACCTCATGTTGTTATAACGAGCACTCGGATTCAACGAGATTTTAGGTCAGGTCCGGCGACCTCGTTGAATCCGAGCTCCACTGTACAACAAAGGCCCATATAGGTACACAAATATACATACACAAACACAGACACACACGCACACACACACATATTATGCCAACACGCACACAGGTCAACATAGGCATACACATAATATGCAGAACCAGTAGAGGCATATACATATATATATAACCTACGTGAGCATAATGGGTCTGCATGGCAGCACTCACACACGCAGACACACACATAGACCTACACATGCAAACATACACGTAGGCCTGTGAGGGGGGGGGGGGGGGGGACAGTTGTGTGACACACACTGTACTCAGTCAGCCACTATTCTCTGCTGATGACAACTGATGCTGTTTGTTTTAGTAAGAGTTTTACGGCACTTGCAACACAATAACGTCATATAAGTGTCGAAGATTAGAGGTTTTACAAGAGAGTAACAAACATAAAAAAGGAGGAGGAGAGATCAGGACAATAGACATTTGATAGGAAAGAAGGAGAAAACCATACCAGAGCACCTGCCAACCACCCACAACTGATGCTGTGTGGAGAGTCACAAGCAGTAACTTGTGCTGTTAAACCCAGTAACATGCACTGTCGGAGTATATTATAAGTGTGTTATCGAATTCAAATAAAATCGACCAACATCAATATCAAACTGCACATAAAAATGAAAAAAAAAATAATAATAAAACGGCCTCAAACAGGCTATGAACACAGAAACAATGACAAAGAATACTTGGAAATATTGAGGCCAAATAATCCAAAGCACAGAACTAATTCATACCATGACAGCAAGCAAAGCCAAAAGAAAAAATAAATACCCGATACTCCCAACCCCTCAAAAAGTACAAAATAATCAAAACCTGCTCACTCAAAATACTGTTAGTTTGCATGGGCACATCAGGGTAAACCTTTAGACACACCAAACATCACCGATGCAATGCCTGAGGTAGTTGCCTTTTTAAATCTTCTCTGTAGCAATAATGCTTCATGAAACTAATGAAAATGTCAATCAAACAAGGGGGGTGGGAGGAAAGAAAACAGAATGCTCCCAGTTCACCAAAAAATATGACAACATTTTATCAACTGTCACACATTGGCCGCGGCCCAGTCCATAAGATACATCATAGATTTGGAACAAGAACAAACAAACAAAAATACAATACCAACCTGCCAAACCTTGTCCAAAAGTCTTTAAAAGTGTATGAATTTAATGACATGACAAGTTTTTATTTCTAAATTTCTGAACCAGCTCATCATGGCAAAGTTAACTCCAAGTTTTCCATAATGTAGTAAAACTTTCAATCTATACAAGCTGAATCCCCGACAGATCACAACCTATTCCATTGACTGTGCAGAATTCAGAGAAAAGGCAAGGCATGTCATGACTTATAGGGGGTGATGTAAATGTAACAACAATAAGAGATTGAAGTAAATAGGGGTGTGTATTTTTTCGAGTACATCTTTATTCATTTAAATATATAAAACCATATTTCCTCAGCAGAACAATCACTATTGCACAGAGTACAATTCCGCAATGAGAAACTAATACAAGGAGAGAAGCAAATAGATTTTAAAAACCCTGTGGAGTGAAGAGAAAGAGAGACAAAGAGGAAGAAAGAAAAAGTGTGACTAAAAGTGAGCGAGAGAGAGAGAGAGAGAGACAGATAGAGATAGAGAAAGAGAGAGAGAGAGAAAGAGAGACCTATACATGGGGGCTAAGCAACGGAAGCTGCACATTAAGTAGGATTATGACAGTTTGTGCAAAGGAGGGGGGGGGGGAACATAGCAGGCACACAAACAAATGCACATACATATGCACATGAACACATACACACACACAAATACGCACAGATACATTCAAACACACACACACATATGTGCACGCACACACATACACACGC
The DNA here is from genome assembly GCF_000002075.1 of Aplysia californica. Taxonomy (NCBI): domain Eukaryota; kingdom Metazoa; phylum Mollusca; class Gastropoda; order Aplysiida; family Aplysiidae; genus Aplysia; species Aplysia californica. Next base: position 531,545 of record NW_004797344.1, read on the forward strand.
ACATATACACCTTTGAGTCTGGCAAAAGTCTCTGATGTCCATGGTAATCTTTAATCCTTAGAGATCTGCGCTATGTTTCTCTCTAATGTTCATAGCATTCCCTATTTCTTTAGACAAGCCTCAGTACATGATTCAGAGAGTGGGAAAGCAAACAGTTTTGTGAGCTAGAGCTGTAGTACTTTCATACTCATTCAAACTATCCATTTCTATTGATTTATGTCAAAATGGTTTGGTTTTTTTTAAACAGGCAGGGGGAAAGGACATGATAAGCGCTCTGACTGTCATCTGCAACAAGATCGGGCAGACAGGAAAATGGCCAACAGCATGGACACAATCACTAGTGATTACGCTCCCCAAGAAAGGTAACCAGCAACTACGTCAGAATTACCGCACCATCAGTCTAATAAGCCACCCCAGTAAGGTTATGTTGAAGATAATGCTGAACAGGTTGAAACCACAGGCAGAGAAGATCATTGCCGAAGAGCAGGCAGGCGCAGCACAACAGAACAGATCTTCAACCTCAGGATACTGTGCGAGAGGTACCTCCAACACCAACAAAACCTATACCATATCTTTGTGGATTTTAAAAAGGCCTTCGACAGGGTCTGGCATGCAGCCTTCTGGACAACCGTGAGGAAATATAACATCAACGCCAACCTGATCAACGTCATACAACAACTATACGACAAGGCCTCCAGCACAGTCTACCTTAACGACAGCATGGGGGATTGGTTCAGGACAACGCCGGGGTGAGGCAAGGCTGTTTACTCTCTCCCACTCTCTTCAACATCTTCCTAGAACGAATCATGACTGACACTCTGGAAGACCACAATGGAACAATCAGTATTGGAGGCAGGACAATTACTAACTTGCGTTTTGCCGATGACATCGATGGATTAGCAGGAGAAGAACAGGAAGAACACTAGTCGAGCGGCTGGACACAACCTCAGCAGCCTATGACATGGAGATCAGTGCCAAGAAAACCAAGCTAAAGACCAATAACACCAATGTCATCAATGCGGACATCAAAGTCAGGGGCGAGAAACTTGAGACCGTCAACAGCTTCAAATACCTCGGATCTATCGTCTCAGATGAAGGCTGAAGACCAGAAATTCTCTCCAGAATCACGCAAACAACAGTTGCGCTGTCAAAACTGAAGCCTATTTGGAGGGACAGAAACATCACGCACAGCTAAAAAATTAGGCTAATGCGCTCACTGGTCATCTCAATATTTTTATACGCCTGCGAGTCGTGGACACTAACAGCAGAATTAGAGAAAAAGATTCAGACCACACAGATGAGATGTTACCGCAGACTCCTTGACATTTCGTACAAAGACCACGTTTCAAATGCTGAAGTACAAAAGAGAATCACCAAAGCAGTGGGGCAATATGAAGATCTACTGACCACAGTGAAGAGACGAAAACTAAAATGGTATGGGCATGTCACAAGATCCACAGGACTTGCCAAAACAATCCTGCAAGGAACCGTACAAGGAAAGAGAAAGAGAGGAAGGCAGAGAAGGAGATGGGAGGACAACATTACAGAGTGGACAGGAAAGACGATGGGTGACAATCTGAGGAGAGCAGAGGACAAAAATAGATGGCGAGAGCTGGTTTTCCCATGCAGTGGTGCCCCAACGGTTGCCCCAACCACGGGATAGAAGAAGAAGAAGAACAAGGTGTTTTTTATGCCCCCAATTGACACAAAACAGATCAAAGATCATTGATGAGGTGGGCTTCCAACTGTGCCTATCAGGGCTAACCCGGGCCGAGAGGGATACAATGTTCCTGCAGAATGACCAAGATACTCCATAAAAATATTCCCCCATGCGAAAGCCAAGTGCCTAACCACTACACCACAGGTGCAGGTAACTTATGCAACATAAGCCTAATTTTGAGCTGTTGCCTTTCACATACCATTCTTGTCGACAACCAGCGCAAAGTGCAGTGTGGGAGAAAGTCATCCCAACAGACAACAGAAGGTATGGAATAGTTTTTGAGTTTGGGTTCGAGGAAAGAGAAGTGCATCAACACAATAACGGTCTTATAGTGCAGAGAAGAAACAAGATAGACAGAAATGACACCAATCAAATTGTGGTTGAGACCACGGCGAATGTCTGCATGTCTCACAAGTTCACACACACGTGCACGCACGCACACACACAAATGCATGCAGAATGCTACTACAAAGACAGGCAAAAAAATGTGCTCACACATACGTCTTCTCAACCGTGCAAAAAACACATTCAAACATACAAGGCTCACACAGAATTGTTTTCTTTCTCTCTCTCTACTCTATCCTTTTTTTTTCCATATTAATTTTTCTACCTACCTGACACACACAGACACAGATACACACACAAACACAGACATAGACACACACATACTCTTTCAATCAAACCTTTTGACAGCATTACACAAAAGAATATTATGTATTTAGTGCCAGACATAAACCTGACTGACCAACAAGTTGCCACCGAGAGAGCACAGAATAACACACATCATGATACAAAAGGCTGCCAAAGTCAGTCTACTTCTCCACGAAAAAAAAAAAAAAATTTAAAAATAAAAATAAAAATAAAAATAAAAGGTGAACATTTTCTTTTCCCCACAGAAAGCAAACAAATGTCTAAGCTGTAAAGCCAGCTACTGATCACCTGAACAAGGAGAAACTGGATCAGGAAACACACATACATGTGAGCAAACACATATACAGCATTTCTCCCAAGTTCTGCTTCATGGAAAGACAGGAAAATTGGGCAAAAGAGGTGAATGGAATAGATCGAGTTATGGCCTATAGCAACAAAAAAACGGTACAGTAATAATCCTGGTCAGCGCAAAGAGAAGGGCCTTCTGTGCTCAAAACTGTCAGCATCACTTGAACACTAAAGTACACCAAACCCAAGCATCCACTGACAATATAGAAACATACAAAAAATCATCTACAAAGGACAACAAATCACCAAGCGGTATCTTACTTCTGCAAACTAGGGAACAAAACGGAGAAGGGAACTTGGCTATACTCAGCAGCAATACTGAGCAGACAGTATGAGGGCAGAAATGCCTTCGCTAAACCTCCTACATACAGCAAAATGGCCTTTAAAAAAGACAATTACAACTAACTGCATGTAAAACTTTCAAAGAGAGAGTTTTAAAAAATAAAGACAAAAGAAGACATTCACATTATTACAACATATCAACACTCCTTTCCGAGCGAAATCCAGCCACGCATAAGAATCTTTAACAATAGCAACTACACTTACTTACTGGGTCCATCCACCACCTCTGAGCATACAAATTAAGCTTTAACAATAGATTTGCTTTCATAAAACATTATTTTTTCAAAGAGCTGTCCAGCAACATGATGACGGGAAAAATTGTGGTAAAGAACAAAAAATAGCTGAAGAGAATGCATAGGACAGCTTACGCTTTATCCAAACACAATTCAACTGGATATACATTCCCACAGCATATCTGAATCTTTGAAACTGTCTTCATTTTTAGTTGATAAATCATCATAATATTATTTTAAAAGTGAACAGAGTTCCCACCAGTAGACTCATGTGGTCATGTGGATTATGAGCTCAGGCTTGTAAATGATGTTAAACAATGTCAATGACGGCATTTAGGTGGATGGTCACTGGAGTATCCATACCGTCTCTATCCAGACATTATTATATTATATTATAAACATGGAGCAATGAGTAAGCCTCACAATGTTAATGGTATGGATTGTACTAGCCATTATAATCAAAACATCCATCTCAGGACCAATGAAAGTGGTAGTTTTCCTTTTCTAAAATACTGAGAATATCTACCATACAGTGTGTGTATGACAAATGAAGGAACTTGATGGTAAAAGACGACCATGTGCTCAATAAAAACGTCCTCTCGCAAAGAAAAGACCAAATGTTGACAGTGTGATTCAGTTCAGGATGCAGCACAGGCAGAGCTTGTGAACTTCTCACCTGTTGCTCACATGGGCACAGGGGCGGGGTTAAGGCAAACATTACAACAAAATAAAGGGGTAGAAAAAGTGGTGAGTGAAAGGGGACTACAAGAAGGGGCTGGGGACCAGTCCAGAGGGCATCATTGTTTATTCAAAGAGGGAATTGAACGAGGGCGGGACTGAGGGGAAATAAAAGAGGGGACTGATGGGTGGATGAAGGAGAGAGGACTAGAAGGGAGGGTTTGGGCAAAGGGAGATGGGGGAAGAGGGGGGTCACAGGATAAAAAATTGTTGTCATGAAGCTGTGGTCAACAGGAGCAAAGCATGACAGGATATAAAAACATAAATTAGAACAGGAAAATAACACAAATGAATCTCTGAAATATGCAAGAAAACCTCCACATCTTATCCTACAAAAAAACAAAAAAAACATCAAGAATAAACACGCCAACAAACAAAAACAACACTCCAGCACACCAGCCTGTGGGTTACACCTCTAACCCATTCATCACATCATCTTCGTGTCTGTTCTCACTTACCAAATCTCAAACCTCTCTATCCATTTCGCTTTTCAAATGGATGCTTACTAGAAAAAAGCGTCCAATCTCACTTTCACAAGAGAACAGAGATTGGAATATAAATTTTTTCCCACATTTCTTAAATTTTCTCAACTGCACTTTCACATCATAAAAGTCTTTTTTTTTAAGTTTTCTCAAAAGAACATAAAATTCCTTGGGTAATTGTGTAGTGCCCTGACTGTGATAACATGCTGAAAAATCTCCTGGAGCTCACACTTGAACAATATTGAGAAGGGCCAAAGTCAGTGAAAGACTTTTTCTTCAAACTTTTTCCTACTTGAGAAACAGACAGTCATGTAAAAGCTAAGCCGCTGCAAGCAGCTGCGATAGAGTGTGATTTACTGCTGAGCCATGGATGTGACTTGTGAACATAACATTAATCCACCAAGAAAAAACATGGACATATTATTGACCCAGTAGGAATAAGCAGCACTGAATAAACATAATAATCCAGATTGTAATTGCTGACATACGATAACAGAAACAGCATTTTGAACATGTGGCTTCTTCAGATATAAAACATTAAATTTACACATAACAAGCGCACATACAAACACGCACACACGAGTACATATCACCACAAAATGCTTTGTACATGGGAAAACAGCAGAAACATACTGTATACGTAAGGCAAAGTAAGTCATTCATAACAGGAAAACGATAAGGAACTGTAAAAGACCGAACACTTTTAAACTATACATACAAATAGAAACTGAGCAAAAAATCCCATAGGGAACCTGAAAGTGGTTATGCATCAAGAAATAAACTGATCATGAACGAGCTGGAATGAACACATGATTAGAGCCACACCTTTCCCCAACGCTTACGTTTGGATTTGTGCTTAAGCACAATGTCAAATAAGAAGAACTAAGAGGGGCATGAGACTTGAGACTTCCATCTTTTGAAAAAAAACAAGGTTTCAGACAGATACCTAGGAGAATACTCAGTAATGTTCAGCCTGAACTGTCTAAGGAAAAGGCCGAGGCTTAAAACTGCAGGAACTCAGGGAGTTCCAGAGCAACACATTGTCAGACAAATCGCAGTCTGGCAGTGGCCGCAACGGTAAGACATTGCGTTTGAGTAAAGAGAAGCACATCGACACATTAATAGACGTATAGTGCAGAGAGGGAAAGAAAAGATCAGTGGCATCCTCTTACCCCCAACTAAGACACTGCTAACACTGCTGTAGGAAAACAGTCTGCACGGAGAAAAAAATAAAGACCACGAAAATAATTCAAAGGACATGCCTATGAGTTGACAGTAAGTTTTCCTCACCAAACACACCCTTCTGATCTCATCAGAAATTGAGAAATTAGAACAAAATAGAACATGTGAAAGACTGTGACAGTGTCACAGCAGAATGATCTCTCCGTGCAAGGCAAAAACTGGATCACATGAAGGGGGACAGAAAAGACTGGGACATCACCCGTCTGCTGAGAGTAAAAGAACAGCAAGTGTCTTGCGCCTTTCTCCAGGTTAGTTTAGTTTAGTTTTGTGAAGTTTTACAGAATTTGCAACACAATTAGGTCATAATATAAAAGCTGAAGATAAGAAGTGTTACTTAAGAATAACATACCAAGTAGGAGGAGAGATAGATAAGGATGAAAGATGTTTGAAAGGAAAAAAAGGAGCAAACCACAACAGAGGACCACACACCCAGCTCAAAGGACATCGACTTCTGTATCATTATGCCACAAAACAGTCCATTTTACACACAAACTGAAGGTGGCTGGTTTTTCCACTCAGAGCATAGTGTTCCTCAGGTGGGATGAAGGTGTTGCTTGAAGTACTGACACAAACTTGTACAATCTGACCTCACGATTTACGGGTAGAACCACACGAAAGCCATTGCGCATCAAGTAGGGGGATGAACAATAGTCAATGGAATCGTGTACAGCCCTTGCTGCCACTCCATACAGATAAGGAACAAAGCAACAGTGCAGCATTATAGAAAAAAAGCGTCCACGCTGCCACATCTGAGGATCAGGAAATTTGTGGCAAAAGTGACTCACAGCAGATCTGGACAAGACTAATTCTTTTGTTGTGCAGTTGTTAAATTGTACTAAGCCCAGAAAGGAGGGATACAAATAATGTTTAATTATTTTTTAAACAATTGTAGCTAAATTATGTATTTTTTATAGCTTTTTTTTTTTATTTTTAAAAATTTGAAATTTGTTTTGGAGCACATGCAACCGATACCACAGATTAAGAAATTGAAATAAACTTCTCTTTTCAAAATTTTAGGTTTATTACAATTTAACAGCTGGCCGAAATTTTATTACCTTATGACTGAACAATTTCTACAAAGATTGCGAACTCAAAAGTATATTCTGCTGAAGCAGCTTCGCCATTCTTTATACTCTTAATTACTTGCGCTCAAAACAAAAAGCCTTCATAAACAGCTGAAAGAATTGTTTGACTCAATACAAACATAAACGTTTATGCTGGTTTTCACACTAAAAAAAATGCAACAATGATATTGGCAAACACACACATACACACACACTGACCACTATTCCATAAGTATAGTTCACTGCAGTGTGCTCAGGCAAGCTTGGACCTACCACCATCAAACCAATGACATTCAAAGATAAGCATAGCTCCTTGGATGGGAGGAAGGGAAGGGGAGGGCTGTTTAAAAATAAAAATGATCATGTACAAATTTTTTCGACACGCATCTGAGAAGCACTACTATCAATGCCCAAGGCAAGTCTGAGGGAAACATTCTAAGACTCCACAGAAAGAACAGACCAAGTCACAATAAAATAACCCCAAAAAATTCAGGTTTGACATTTTTAGAACATGGACAGTCTCTCCACTCAAAGAAATGTATTATACTTATGCTACTAAAGATAAAAATTTCTTTTAAACAAAGTTTCTTAACAATACTCAGAGAGGAAGAAATAACTAAGAAAAGTTTAAAATGCGACTCTGCATGTCCTTTCCATAGAGCCCTCAATTCTGACTACATCTCACGCCCCTGATTACAGTGACATTTGTACACAAACGACGTCAGACAGACCACCGGCATGACATAACCACCCTTGACCCCCAGCCTCTCAGAGTCTCTTGTGAGCCGCTGCTGTGCCCTGCCTGATGCCGTTGACCCCAGATGCTGACTTCTCTCCAATGACAGGTGCTGCCTCCTCAACTGGGGAGTCGCTGATCTCACCATCTGATTCACTGCGAATATCTTTTTCAATCTGAAATCACAAAACGGTATGGAGACGTGTACAAAAGGTAATACATTTTTAATGTGCGATTACAGAAAGGCAAGGGGAAGTGGTACACATGGCGACATGTCTTCAATCTGCTGGCCTTAGCAAAGGTATGGGTTCTCCACACTTTCTCTCCCTGCCCCCCAGGGACACTGCATCTCTTAATTCACATTGGCCCTGACAGGCAGGGTCAGAGCAGCCCAACTCTCAAATTATCTAAATTGTTTTGACAGGGGCATTTAACATTTACAATTATGAAAATCTTTCTCAATCTGCAGTCACAAAATGGTAAGGGGAAACGTTCATAGGAGTGACATATTTTCATCAAATAAGTCTTGCATCGGCATCATCTAAAAAAGAGAACGACTTGCAATAAAATCTTTAACAAATGAAGAAAAAAAATACTACTTGATCAATAGTACACATTAATGTTAATAATTTCTGCAATCCCAACTTCTTGAACATAATCAAATTCTGCTGCAATTATACCGACAAACTGATCCACCACACACAAGTAAGAGAACCTGCCACAACAGTGTAGAGGGCCAATCTGGCACAACGGAAAAGGGACACAAGGTACTTACAGTGCCCAGCGTGAACTTCTGGAAGGCAATGCTGAGGATCAGGTAGGTCCACAGGATGTGCAGCATTTGCAGCACAAACAGCAGTCCATTGAAGAACCAGTACGCAGGGAACGTGGTCACATAATCATGGATTTCAACAGCAGATGCATTCAGCACCCTGTGAGAATACAACAGGCGAGACAAATGATAGTTGTGAAAGAAATGGGCGATAACTCTTACAAACAATATTACACGTCACTGAATCACAATGAACAACTGTTTGAATTAAATCCAGTCTACTTCTAGGTCTATGGTAAAGCAAATCAGAAAAGTAATGTCATTTAATACACGGGAACAGTAAGACAGTCAGTGTTTGTCGAGAACGAGGAAGAAAAAGAAAGTCAGTACTTGCATCTACAAGAGAAGAATAGCATTATATGATGGCGTCATCATCATCAAAATGCCAGACCTGTGAGAGACATACACAAACATGGTTCTCCATATATTTCTTTGCTCAGATGATCTAAAAAAAAAAGCTGCGCTATCCTGATCTTTCCACCATTACCCATCTGTTTTAAGGCTGTCCAAGTAGGTTGCTCTGGGTCTTCCCTGCCTCGTTTGCCTTCACTTTTTTAATGGTGATGTGAATTTCCATAAATGGTTTAAATCATTGTTTTTCAATTTAGAAATAAGTAGAGCTATCACTTCTTGTATATGTAATATTGTCCCGCTGAAACAGCGTCAAGACAAATATATACTTCCTTTCAAACGTGTTTTTTTCTTTGCTTTGTGCTTTGCAAAGTTCCTGCACGGCGCACCGGCAGTGGAATTTTAGTTGCCACGGGGGGTTCCCCGCCGGGCGCCTTATCACATCGGGGTCACGCGGGTCAGCTCCCTGTCGCCGCTCTGTCTGGGCCGACTTAATTTTCGGTACTTTTCAACGTACAATTTAAGGTGTATCCTTGTATTTATGATAATTCTCATTTAGTGCACCCAAAGAACGCATTTCTGCTCTTGAGACTCAAAAAAGAATGGACGTTGTAACTTGTCTGGTTATTTCGTTAGACGCGCTGGAGTCGGCAATGCTAAATTGTAATTTTTTGGGACTAGCGTGAATGAAAAAAAATCAATATAAAAAAAACGCATCGTCAAAATCTGTCGAACTTTTGGAATATGAACGACATAACATTAGTGCAGATACTCAGAAAAGATGGTCTGCGCTTATAATAGAAGGCTGTAATTTTGCAATTTTATCCATCGGGCACACAATTCGCTACGAAGTAATTCCTCCAAATACAACTTTATGTGTCTAATATAATCATGAATATTCGCATATTTTCTCGAAAGTTTATAAAAGTTATCATGAAGTTTCTCAATGAAAAGTACAAATCGATTTTAGTGCTAGAATATATCTTCAACGTAGATCTAATACACGAACAGTATCTGTTACACTCCAGAAATTACTTACTTTTCTTAAAACGCTAAGTCTAGGTTTTGTAAGTTGACTGAATAATAAGGATGACTTCTCGTAATTGGGTTATAAGAATAATTTCTAGCTTTCCAGGGACACTGAATCAGCACTAGACTTTTCCAGCTTTTTTTACGTTTCTATGACCATTTGCAATAACTGGCAATGTGACTGATTTCTTTACATTCATAATTGTGTCCGCGCATATTTCCTACACAAAAACTAAGAATGAAAGTTTTAGCTGTCATTATTTTTATTCCATACTAGAAGTTTATCTCTACCCATGTATTTACACGGTTTTGTGGTTTTTTAAATCGCTTATATTATATCTTTTTAGTTGTATGCAGGCTGCCACAGACACAGCATGATTCATGAACAAACGCAGAGTAACTTTCTCTTGTTTAATAGTAAAATAAGAGCTAACGCTGATCGTCTTTAGTTAAAATATGCAGATGTGCATCTTTCTTCTCTTATAACTTGACTATTACTACTACCGCAGATTTAAGATTTCTCATGGTAAAAGACATGATATTCGTAGTCAGTTTAACACAGAATTTGGAGAGATCTGTCGTGCCTTTTTTAAAATAACAATCATTTATTCATAACTTTGTAACTAAAATAGGACAAATTGGGTACTCTACAAACACTTGTCTAGAACAAAAACTAAGGCACAGAAACTAACCATTCTAACGCAGAATAAATCTCAAGACATTGAGCTTTTAGTACATCCGCGTAATGGTTTGCTGTGTGGGATGGGGAAGAAGTTATATCGTTTTAAACATAGTCAAAAATGCGAACTTCCCGACCGACACCGGCAAAGTCGCCTCAGGGCTCATTAACCCCGTGACCCCGAGCCGGGGAGCTCCGGCGGGCTGCTGAGTCACGCGAACTAAAAGTAACAGAATCGGGCGAAAAGTGACGCCGTGCCTGACATAAAACATGCATACCTCAGTTAAATATTCAAATGAATTACAGATCTAAATTATGGCATGAATACGGTCAATGTGGCAACATAAATGTTTTTAGTTGTTCCTTTTTTGGGACGGGGGGGTAAGTGTTTTACGGCACTCGCAATTGCATAAGATCATATGAGCGCACGGGACACATTAAACATTATGAGTTTGGATTTTGAGTGGGTGGTGGCCGAAGCCTACTGTTGTTAATTTTGGACCATCAAGGGACCTTTAACAAGCACAACTTGCACATGCAATCTCCGAGATTTTTCACCCTTATCCGAAAAGGCTAGTGTGAAATCTTACCTACCATAAAATCAGGAATGGGGCTGAAAGGCAGCAGTAAAAAAGAGCCAAGAAGTAGCAGTAGAAAAGCTTCAGAAAGAGCCAGGAGCCTAAAGGAGGGAGGGACAAAGGAGGTGAGGAGGTGGGGGCAGAAAATGGAGACGAAAGCAGACGACAGAACATTGTTAGAGAGCAGGAAAGGCTGTGAAAGGAGAAAATTCAAGTGGCTATCTGGATTTGAACAAGGGACCTATTGAACGAGAGGCAAACACATTACACTCTAGACCACGAGAGCCCCTAAAAATTAGTATCTCTGTACGATTTACAAATAGAGTTGTTCTTAAAAATCAAGCAACTTTTTTCTATTCATAGCAAAAATGTTAACCATTACAGCCCCAGTCACATACATTTTCCTCACGAGTTCTCATTCCCCCACAACCCCAGTTGTGTATATTTCCCTCACAGGACACCAACCATCTCAAACCCAGCCAGGTACTAAAACTATAATCTCACCAACAGTTTAGTTTTAGTAGAGGTTTTTTGGCGCTTGCAACTGCATAAGGTTATATAAGCACCAAGGGGTGGATATCAACAGAAAAGTCCTTACAGGGAATCAGACTTACTTTGCTCACCTCTCTAGCTTCAACAGCACAAAGTCTGCTTCAACTATTAAGGCACCCCGGAAATAGCGGGTCACAAGCGTGTGACAAACATACAAAAGAAGTAGAGGAGAAATGACAATAGTAAGGATTAGGAAAGAAAAAGCAGCAGTTCCCTGTTGTAGATCAGACACAGTAATGAGCGTGACATTGATGAATCAGCCTATTAACAATTCTACCGTGCATGAACGAGAAATGTCCCCCCTTTGGGAATGGCTTAAAGACACTTCAATCAGTGGTACCCCCCCCGGGGGTATCACCGTGTAGCTAAAAAATATTCTACATGTTATTTTCTAAAACTATACAGAGAAACAACAGTATAGAACACATTTTATTTTAATGTCTGCAAAAAAATGCAAACGCAATCAGTATTGGTTGGGTCTGAATGGAGTCAAAGACTTCAGTATTACCCAGGCCAGAGTGAAGAGAGGGCTAAAAATAGCCTGGTGCTATGAGGGTTAACATCCTGTTTTGACATAATAAAAGTGTCAGCTTTCCAGGGACAGACATAACCATAAACAACTAAAATCCTCCATAAATTACCAGACAATGGGCGTGGAGTCTCGTACAGTGTCCTTTATGAGGCACTTGTGGGCAACAAAGCTAGAAGCACAAGCTATGTCACCAAAAAGGTTGTAATATTGAAAGACACGTTAAGAAGACTGGTCTTGAAGAGCAGAAAAAAATAATGACAACGGTCAGAAATGAGGGAAGAAACAGAAATCTTGAAGGATACGTTCTACCTGTTCTGGGACTTGGTTGAGACTTAGATTACAAAATTTGCTTACAATAAAATTTACTTACCATAAAGGATAAACAAATATCCGAGATATTATCCATATTAAGATGAAAATGCCAAAGAAGATTTCACATGTTGTCTGATATTTGGCGTATTTTGCCATCTTGGCAATCTGTAATAAAAAAGTGCAAAAATGAAATGTACGCAAAATAAAAAAAGATAATGAATTATATGGCTGCTTAAAAAACATAAAAATAACACTACAGGTTATAACAAATCATTTTCAGAGTAGTTTGTATTCAGCAAAGCACATATGAGCCAAGGGACAGATGATCAACTATAATTTTCAAGGCTTTTTAGGATTTAACGTCATGTTTGTGAAATGTAATTCTTTGAAAATACACTGACGGCAAGTTAGAAGTCAGCTGAAAAGAAGTTCAAAGCCTTTATTTAAAAAGTTGACAAAAATCAAAACTGCAATAAACTAAATAACACTTCAATTTTATTAACTTTTAAAAGGAAAAAGAGTATTGCCACATAAACATTTTTAATCAGCATTTGACTGATTAGTCTTAATGTATGTAAACAGTGTACTGGGAAAATTTGTATGAGGAAGGCGGAACATTGGTGCCCCCCCCCCCCCCCACAAAAAAAAAAAGATATAGAAATTCAGAAGGCTTCTCTTAAAGACTGCTCTACTGATGTGGAAGAGTGGAAACCCTGTTTATGTCTTGACTGATCACAATGGTGTAGAGCCTTGACATGACGTGGCAGCATTTGGTTTTTTGAGAAAAACAGAGTTTGTAAAGCAGAGGCAGCCAAAGAAGCAAGAGAATAAACATAGTCAAACTTTGACACTGACATTGGCTCAACAGACCACAAGTGCTCTGTTTGTGGACATTTAAAAAAAAATGTTTTAACTATGCTTGAAGGTCACAAAGGAGGCCAGAAGAAGGTTTAACCAACTATCCGTATATTTGGGCAGATATACAGACCAGTTTTGAAAAGGAAAAGGTGCTACTTTGGCAAGTTATGGTGTTTGTGATCATTACAAGCTGCTCACTATTTTTTCCCTTCCCTTTTTCTCTTTATCATGATAGCTACCAAAGTCTATTGCAACTTTTTCTTCCTCCTTGGATGTTAAAGATCATCATCAGTTTATGATGGACAAACTTTTATGATAAGGAAAACACAGGAAGGTTTTCCAAGTTGCAATGAAAGCTGATCAAAACATTAGCTTCAAATGATCTCTCTTTATATTCAAGAAGACTGATGACAAATGTACCTACATTCTCCACAATAAAACCATTCCTGTTTATTTTCTGAATGCCCAGAGACAAATGTGGTGTAATATTCTGAGGTCATATAGAGGAACAGTCAGGTAGTTATTGACAGTGACTTTCTCAGCTTATAAAGGACGAAAAACAAATTTAAAATTTGACATTATATAAGGATAAATGCAGACAATTAATGTCGGAACATTCAGAATGTTGAAACAGTTTTTGCTATTATCACCGCACCCTTCAACAATAGTCCCTAAAGAAACGGTTTATTTATCGTTGCAATTCTCCACCGCTTCCGTTTTTTAGTGCCATACAGTTTAACACCATCTTTGCTGCAAACAAATTATAAAAGAACAAGATGTAATAGAATTCCCCAGAAAAGGCAAATCAATAGTCAGGAGACAGTCATGCAATTAAAACATAGAGCTCACTGTCTATAATAATGGATCTGAATTAAAAAGGCTCCATCATGTCCCCACACCACCCAGTAGGTCACATTTGTTCAAAAACCCAAATATAAAAATTTCCTGAAAAACTGGTGCTCCTAGTTATAGCAACAGCTCTGCAGCAAATTAGTTCCCAATGCATCATAATGCAGAACATTTTAATGTCACAATCAACACTATTAGGTTATTTATGAAGCAGGACCTCTGAATTTATCGTCCGTTTCTGATAAGAACGAGCCAAATGGGTTGACAGCCTTGAAAACTCCACACAATGACTCGAGTTCAAGAACGCCCAGTTTGAGATTCAAGACAGGGCTAACGGAGCCCTCATCAAATGCCTGTTTAATACGGTTTGATAAACATAACGGTATGAAGCCAGATTTTCCTTTATGGAGGGGCAGCAAAAGCTCCCATTTTGACACATTATGATCAAATCCTCTAAAATCTATCATCTTTGATTTTCGGAGTCACAATCTTGTACATTTGAAAAAAAAAGTCGTAAAATTAGAAGTAAGGCAACCACCTGTCAAATGGCATTGCAGGTTTAGGTCTTTTCTTTGAGCATGGAATGTGATTGGTCCAAATGGATTTCTGAATCAAATTTGATGAAGCAGAGCAGAGGTCTATTTGATGCAGTGTGTAAAGGCCTGAACTATTTCTCAACTCGACCCAATCTGATCTGATCATGCATATCAGGTCCACTTGACCAACGAGCTACTGTTTTAAAACAATGTTACATCCAGTACTCATAATTCAAGTTTCTCACTGCACTTGCAACTGCATTAAGTCATTTGAGCATGCAGGACATATAAGTTGGTTGTTTTCACATTAGTTCATAGCGCAGCTTGGTTTTACCTTGCAGGTCAAAATGATTGAAGCAACTTCAAATACAAAGTAAAAATTCAAACACTCACATTGAGCCATGGGTCAGCTACATCATGCACCACAACGACCAGGGAACCCACACGGACCATGTTGACCGCCCAGGAGAAATACAGCAGTAGGATGGTCACTACATGGTGCAGGACCATCTCATTTTTGTCCTGGGGACGCACACACAAACAGATGTTAGCATGTGTATTTTTAATAACAGTTCTACGGCACTTACAACATAATCAAGCCTTAGGAGAGAGTAACAAAAAAAGAAAAGAAGGAGGAGAGATAAGGACAATAGACATTTGTGATAGGAAAGAAGGAGAAAACGCGATCAGAGCACCAGCCTACCACCCACACATACAGATGTCAGCACATATGTTTATGAGAACACACAAACAGGCACAGATACATACACATCTGTTGTTCAGAATATTCTGAGTATGCGCGTCACAGGCACACGCACACACACATACAGTCATCAAAAAAAGCAAAACATGCAAAACCAGGTGGTTGTCAAAGTATCCTAGAACCTGATTCCATATTTGTGTGGCTTACTTACTTTTTTCTTGTAGTCTTGTCTAAAGAGCACGGCGAACAATAGGCTCCAGTAGAAGCTCAGCTCAAGCAGATACAAGATGAAGATGTCATTATCTATATGCTGTGAGAAGGAGGTAGACAAGGTGAAAATGTCATTATCAAACAATATGTTCTGAGAGAGAGAGAGAGAGAGAGAGAGAGAGAGAGAGAGAGAGAGAGAGAGAGAGAGAGAGAGAGAAGCGAAATCATGTAATTATCAAGGTGCCAAGAGAGCAAAAATTAAACTGGCCTTTGCTTATGTTGTTAAACATGTAAATTCTTTGCCATATCCACATGACGGACCGCTCCAACTCAGAGAAAAATGCTGGATCCAAAAAACAAAGTAACAGTAGAGTGCCTTTGTTTCCTGACACCCTACTAAACACAGGTGGGGGCCATTTCACAGGCAGAGCAATTGACCCCAAACCAGACTCATTGCTATGAGTAATTTAAATATTCTAGAAAGTAAAAAAGAAAAAAAAAAATTCAGACTCCACTGGACATCAAACTTCCTGCACATGAGTGTAGATAAAATCATTTGTAACTTCCACACATACACAGCAGCATCACATTTGAACAAATTAAAGAATTGGCTACCTATTGAGAGGCAAACTTGAAATGCGAGGCTGAAAAAGTTCTTCCGCATATGTGTTGAACTGGTTTTCTTGTTTATATCGATCAAATGTTTTTCTAGTGTTTTCTTAGTTTTAGTAAAGATTTTACAGAGCTCGCAACTGTATAAGGTCATATCGAAGGTCGTCAAATAAACTATGGTAAGTCATGTTTTTCAAATTTTACAGGAGAGACAAAAAAAACATGGATTTTCTTGAAGCGTTTCGGGTAGATAAACTTCATTTTCATAAGGGAACCTACAAATGCCATGACAGACATTAGGCTCCCTTATGAAAATGAAGTTTATACACCCAAAACGCTTCAAGAACATTCATATTTTGTCTCTCCTATAAAATTTGAAAAACATGACTTACCATAGTTTACTTAGTGGCCCTCGATATTAGCGCCAAGGAATGGATGTAAGCAGAGAAGTCCTCACAGGGAATCAGGCTTACTCTGCTCACCTATCCAGCTTAAACAGCACAAAGTCTCCTTCGACTACCAAGGCACCCCAAAATAGAGGGTCACAAGAGTGTGACAAACATACAAAAGAAGTAGAAGAAAAGTGACAATAGTAAGGATTAGGAAAGAAAAAGCAGCAGGTCCCTGTTGTAGTACAGGCACAATTATGAGCATGACATTGATGAATCAGCCCATTTACAATTCTTGTGTGCATAAGAACATGTTAATGTCCCCCATTTGGGAATGGCCTAAAGACCCTTTAGTCAGTAGCACCGCCCCGAGAGGTATTTCTTGTGTTTCTGAGGTTTCACTCTCAGTGATCATGTCATTGATGTAAAGCCCTCAGAGCTTATACTAGTATGAGCTATATAAATGCTACCTATCATTAGTATTATGATCATTGTTAAATTTAAGGGAGTACAAACCCAGATAAATGATTCCTAAATTATCAGAAACTATAGGAAAAGGGTTTCACTTTGAGTGTACAGTATATTTAGTCACGTCAAGGAATGCTTAGACCCACATTTTTGTAACCTATTCAGTGCTCAGCACTGCAGTCATGAACTCCTCTTCCTTTGTAAGCAGTTTTGTTGAAGTGACATTTAACTGATGGATTAACTGGGGACTCGGGATAATAATCATAAAACAAAAACTTTTCAGCTCATCTTTATGCTGTTTTTTGTTTGTTTCTTTTTTAACTTATTGATAAACAAATTGTCAAAAAATGTAAATCAGACTCAGTGTTTATATTGGTGATATAAATCTGAATGCCATTACCATCAGTAAATGGAAGATCAAAAGGTGTGTGCCCTTTCATAATCATCAAGTGGCGATTGTGTAGATATAGTTTTGTCCCGTTCCTGTTCACCGTCTATTTCTTCATCATGAATAACAGTAACTGTATCTCTAAAATCAGCATCTCTATTTCAGTATCAAGGATAGAATCCATCATTTAACCATTTACACACCTTTCAGGAGTCGCACACTGTTGAGATATTTCAACAGCAAATAATACAATTTCAAAAATTAAAGATTGCCAGCCAAAAGCTATTCCGTAAAAATTATGTTTCCTTGAACAGGAAACATAACGCCTGGATCTATATAAGGCATGGGCGACCGTGTTCAACTTGCAAGACTGAGGAATTCAAATATCTCACAAGCCAAAGTAGGAGAAAATTAGGTAAAATGAATAGAAATATCCAAGTTCTTAAAAGCGAGACTAAAAACTGACAATACAGTATACGTCACTCACGATACTGGAGCCAAATTAGAACCGTGGGCATTTCGTGACATAAAATATTAGATCTACACTTTTTAGCTGGGCCAGAAAACATTGCTTTTATTCTTTTTTTTTTGTTTTTATCAATTGTGAACTCACCACAGGCCACATTACATTCATTATTAATTATTGGGCTTACTCACCGGCCAGCCTGAAAAATGCTTGGAGGCCATAGTTTGCCCATACCTGGTCTAGATACTTGGTTTAAACTTGGTTTGGACTCAAAAAGAGTTATTTTTCTTTAAAGTTAAAGTGACAGTATACGAAAATACTTGTCTAGCATGTGTGGGCAGGGGCCCATCAAGCAAGACCTGTTATCCTTAGCTTTGGATCAGTTAAGCCATCAAACTTGCATCTGCGTTTGTTCCCATTTTTTTGTCCAAAAGTTGCCACAAAAAGTGACAAAAGTTGCCAAAAAAGTTGCCATAAATTTTCAAGCTTTCAACTCTCTGTGACGACGTATATAGCAATATGTTAATAGATGTAACAATCTAAAGCACCAGAATTTCTTGTGCTCAGTTTTAAGCATCCAGAATATCATTTGTAATCATCCAGAGTGTAAAAAAGTGAAAAATAAAGGTTTCACAACAGAATGAAATCAAAGTTTGAATAGCCCGGAACACAAAAATTAACAAATTTAATTAGGGCTCCTGTCCACCTATCCGAAGATAGGCTGTTTTAACCCCAAACGTGTGTAATTTTTAAAAAAGTAGGACTACAGGATATTATTACATGTAAATTATGTAATGTAAAGTACTTATATTCTCCGCATGAAAATAGATACACATGGACATCTTAAAACTTATCAAAATACATATCTAATATGTTATGAAGTAGCTTCGTTGTTTTGTCTTTCTTGAAAAATGCTAAAATCGCGGCCGCGATTCGCGGACCACACCCACCTACAGCAGTAAGACCTGACAGTGTCAAGAAGACTTATATTATTTATTTCTTTTCGTTTTAGTAAGAGTTTTGCAGCACTTGCAACACAATTAGGTCATATAATTGTCAAAGATTGAAGGTTTTAACAAGACAGTAACATACAACAAAAAGGAAGAGAGATGACAACGACGGATGTTTGATAGGAAAAGAGGAGCAAACCACACCAGAGCATACGCCAACCACCCACTGACTTTTTCAGGTGAGTTTAAAGGGTGCACACTTACCTGCTTAGGCCAGCCAACCCAGCAATTGACTGTCACCCACAACCAAGGTTTCTGTGAGGCAAGAACAAACAAACCAACACTTCTATAAGACGCACACTCAGTCTCCATTTTTCTCAAATTAAGTAAAAGTTTTACAGCTCTTGCAACACAAATAGGTCACCAAAGAGCAAAAAATTAGAAATGTAACTTGGGGGTAACACACAAAGAAAAGGAGGAGAAATTAAAAACCAAGAAAAAAGACCATTTCAGGGGGGAAACCAGAAACAACAATAACATACACTTATGTCCTCATGCAACAGTTCTACATTGCTGCTTCCAGCAAAAAAACATCCCCGTGTGATTTATCATCTCAAAAAGACTGGATAAACCGGATATTCCCATAAACACAAACTGGAAACACTAACAATCCAATTAAGACACAAGTGAAAGAAAATTACTAACATTCAGAGGTAATACCCAAAAAAAAAAAAAAATTCATAATTTCAAAAATCTATGAATTATTACAAAGGACAGTACTAAAGCGTAACAAGAAAAATAGTCACACTTCAAATTGTAAGCACAGCAGAAAATTACAAATTCCCTCTCAGTAACAGTCATAGAACAATTTTACCTAGATCTAGTACAGCATAAATTTAAACAACAACAAAAAAAAAACCTCCAAGGACTGATGGACTGTTCATGAACGGATCTACACAATGAAAAGAACATAGCTAAAATGTAAAGTCACTTACATCCCACAGTGCGTACATTCCCCAGACAAATGAGGCTGTGTAAAAGAGGACCTGCCAGCTGAGGACAAGGAAAAGACAATAATAATAAGTGTCACGACATGCTGGAATCAAGGGCATGTTGCCAGTTCGAGGTGTATGGAATTATAGGTATCATCTTAAAGGTTGTCCATTTGCCTTGCTTTCAATGAAAAAAAATATCCCTTTACCTTCAATAGAAGTTGAGATATTTGTGATTGAAGGAGGTGGGGTCGTCTGGTTTCAGAAGTAAAATTAGTGAGAAAATGGCCATCAAAGTTTGGTGACTTCCATAGCTTAAGAGTCCTTGGAAACTGCAAATTTACATTTTTTTGTTTTTCCATAAAATCCACTCATAAAAGTGTTTTTGAATGGACATACAAGGTGTTGAGCCAAAAAACAAAAATCCTAAAAAAAATTTACAAACTGGCCGATAAAATGCTGATTTCTCGGATTTCATTATTTTGATGAGTGCCTGATTTCATCTCGTTGCCTCACATATGAGTCACGACACTATGGAATTGGCACTAGTAAATTTTTGGGCATTTGGTATAGCTCTTGCTAAAAAAAGACAATAATTTTGCCAATGACAAACTGCACTTACATCTCTTTCATGCAATACAGAAGAGCCTCACAATTACATCACAGATGCTTGTTAAATATTTAAATTTCCTCTTCTTCTTTTTTTAAAGTAAGAGTATTACGGCTCTTGCAACGCAATAGGGTCATATAAGTGCCGAAGATTAGATTTGTTACAAGAGAGTAACAAACATAAAAAAGGAGGAGAGATAAAGACGACAGTTGTTTGACAGGAAAAGAGCAGCAAACCACACCAGAGCACCTGCAAACCACCCACATTTCATCTTAACAGAGATGAACAAAGTTGTTAATACAGATGAGCCTGCTCTAGCTACCTGTACAATACAATCCCCTGTACGAACAGCCAGTCCCCCCCCCACTTGCATTTTTTTAAAAATGTAACATTATAATGAAACAGTGCAAGACATCAGCTTGACTAAGATGGCAACTTTTCTCCTCAACAATGAGTGGCCGTCTTAGACTATAATTTCCACTGTACATGTAGGTGAGGGCAATTAGTAGACGGAGAAAAGAATGCTCGAGATCTGATTTTTTTAAAACAGTAGGAATTCCATCCATTCTTCTGGAAACCATCAAGGTCAAGGTCATTCTTTTCTTACAGCTCCTTTTCTAGCTGACCCCC
>NW_004797344.1:553119-555985 GCF_000002075.1 Aplysia californica
AGAGAGAGAGAGAGAGAGAGAGAGAAAGAGAGAGCGGGGGGAGAAAGAGAGGGAAGGAGAGTGAAAGAAAGACAGGCGGAGAGAAAGGATCACTTCTGGTGTTTTTACCTGCACTCTCTAAACTTGTACATGGAGGAAGGCATCTCCCGGATCCTCCTCTTGAACAACCACCTCTCTATTTGTCTCTCACTCATGTCTGTCTGTTTGACCAGACTCTGCATGGAAAAACAGAAGGACAAAAAAGATAGCAAGTGCGAAGGTAACGTTTAATCTTAAAAAGCAGGTTAATCCCCTTGCGATGCTAGGTCAGTTCGTGCCTCACTGGGTACAGTTTTGGATTCCCAGGGATGAAAAGTAGCACTAGATTCAAAAGTCAATTGCCTATAATTAGTTTTGAAAATACTATTATCTCTAAAAGGAAAACATAATTTCTTCGTGTATGGAAAAATATCACTAAATTTTAATCTGCAATTAGTTTCAAGAAGAGCATCTAATAAAAGCAGTTACGAAAAAAAAATGACAGACGGTGTGCATCATACATGGGTCACGACGAGTTTAAGAGTGAAAGAAAATCCTACAGAAACAGACTTTTTAAGCACTGTGTAGCAATGTTGCATAAGTCTTGCATTTACATTTCTTTAGAACACAGAAACCCTTTTAACTTTCTAATACTTTATTTTTCTCATGACAAAATAAATCAGTGAAAACTCTTTATACTGCATTTGTTCTGACAGAAAACTATAATATATCCCTCAGAACATAGTGTACTTTAAATATACAAAGGCAAAGAGCTGTGGCTATAATGCTTGTGACAGGTAGGCTAAAATAACTCACCTGGACTTCATGTTTCTTCACTCTCCATCCAAACTTTCTGTAGGCGCCTTCTAAAACTGGAGACTCCACCAAGTGGATGTGCTTCCTCTCCTTCAGGCCCAACCAGTAGCCAAACGGGTTGATCAGGTAACTGTTTAGTGTGTGTAGCAAGGAAAGGGGGGAGAAAACAAGAAAAGGAACATGATAAAAATAAGGAAATAAAATCATAACTAAATTAAGAAAAGGACACTGACCGAAATATCTCTACACCTTGGTTTTGATGCTAACAAAAGGGTTTTCCGACTCAATTTCAACAGTTATCATGTAAAGAGAATCACTTAACTCAGATTCATCATTGGATAGTTTCATGCATCCTTAAAAAAAAAAAAGATTGAGAGTTGTGATAATAGTGTGTGTAGGCTTTGGCTTTGTTTTTTAAAGTCATAAAAAATACTAAAGGTGTATTAATCATCTAGTTCTAGCCAGCTTACTTTTTATCATCAAGTGCTTTTTGTACTTTTTAAAAAATGTTTGTAAGCGTTTTACCGCCCTCTCAACTGCATACAAAAGGTAATATATAAATATATGAACATGCGGGACACACTTTAAACATTTTCAGTGTGGTAGGAAATTTTTAATTTTGCCGGGGTGGCAGCCGAAGCCTACTCTTGTCGATTTTGGACCACCAAGGGACCTTTAACATGCATAACTTGCACAGGGGACCTCAAAGATTTTTTGCCCTCATCCGAGAAGGCTAGGTGTTAGATCTTATGTATCATAAGATCAGGGGTGTGGCTAAAAGATAGCAGTAAGAAGGAGCCAAGGAGTAGCAGTAGAAAGGCTGCAGAAAGAGTCAGGACCCAGAAGAGGGGGCAAAGGAGGTGAAGGGATGGGGGCAGAAAGTGAAGACGAAAGCAGACGACAGAACATTGTTAGGGAGCAGAAAAGGAGGTGAAATGAGACAATTTTAGAGAAGAAAATTTTCAGTCGCTATCCTGGTTCGGACCAGGGACCTATTGAATAAGAGGCAAACACCATAACCTCTTGACCACGGGAGCCCTCTTTTTGTACTTTGTACCATCACAAACTTGTTTCTAATCAAGAAACTGCATATCCTTTTCTTTTGTTTACAGATCATTCAACTAGTCTTTGTGTTAGTAGTTCCATACACACTATACATGTAAAATCCTGGAAAAAACAGAAACCTATTGATGAAGAAAATCTTTAACCAAGTCATGAATGATGCTGTACTTTGAAGAATACTGGCTTACAGATGATTAATAAAGTCAGAGAGAAGGCTCTAACTCTAATGTAATTGTATGATTTATGCCCAAAACAAGACAATTTTAGATCATTTTAGAGGTGGTATTCCAGCAGACAGATGGACACACTTGATAGAAAACTTTCCAACATGTAATCAAATTCATGTGTCTTCTGCATGCAACAGCAAAAAGCGTAACGGCTACACCACAGATGCCAGCATGAGGCTCCCGTTCTTGTTAAAGGAAGGGAAACACACAGAACAAAAACCAGCAACTATACACTCAGTTTTAGCCGCCAGACTTGCTACTAGTGGACAGCATGCTTCGACAATTTCGTCCTTGCATCTCACAATACCCTCTCTCCAAATATCCAGTTACTCGTTGTCACTTCCCACATAATAGCCCAAATAGGTGGCGCTCATACTGTACTGTAACAATCTGTTCCTCACTTTCAATGCTATTTAACAGCCTGGGTGCTATTATTACCAATTACATGCACGTACCACCAGAGCAATGCCAGTTACGAAAGGAGCCAGAAAGAGAACAAACCATTGCTAGCAATGCTGAACAGGGACTAAAAGAGGGAAAGAGCAAAGGAAAACAACAGACTTTGAATTTTTAATGAAAAGGAAAGGTGATATGGGTGCTTTTGCTGAGCTATTGTTTACAGTGAGTCGGCACAATAACAGCCACATATTTTGAGCAGCTGAGATGGGGTATTAAAAAAAAGATCCCTAAAAAGAAGCAAACGGGACAGACCACACCACAGCAATGAATAACTGTGGCAACCA
>NW_004797344.1:556085-561085 GCF_000002075.1 Aplysia californica
AAATGTGTACCTACATCATTAGACACTGATAAGCAATTAACAACAAGAGAAAGTGGTCTCACTGCATCACTGACTATATACAGTGAAGGATGAAAACCTCTGGGTCAACTTCAAAGTATGACAAAACACCATTATACCACTTCCACCAACCCAGCTCCCCTCCACCTCAACCCCAATCTGTAAAATATATCCCAGTACTGTTCATAATGTACATAAACGTACATTTTACCTCTCTGTATTATATGAAGTGACATGAACACACTTGTATCAATGACCTTCGAGTATGTCTTTTTTAAATAGTAAATAAACTGGTTGATTTTGCATCAATACCTTCTCGATAATGCAGAGGATAAGAACACAGGCTCTCTCTAAGTATAACAAAGTAGGCCTACCACACGACTGAATTTGGAAGAGAAAACTCTGATTGACTGTAAATTATCTTAAAACTTATGATGCCGCCATTGAAACAATTTAGAGCCAGAATGCTTCAATCCAGGACTGACAAGGATCGAGCATCCTAGAAAACTTAAGACACAAGATTAGAATACTATACATCCCCCCCTTGAGAGTTGACCTCCTGTCCGGGTATAATGGGGAAGAACCTAACCAGAACATAGCAAATGCAGGCATTTTGTGTAAGTTATATATGTGTGTCTGAATTTTGTTCTAATGAAAGGCGCGCCGGGGGGGGGGGGTTGGTGTTGGAACTAGCTAACATAGAAGGAACAGGTTTAAATTGAGTATAGCATTCTAAATACAACTTCTGGATTACAAAAACAATCTACAGATGTTCATCTTTGTGCCTGACAAGTTTCTCACTAAGTAACTTAGTAACAGTACTCTCTCTCATATATTCAGTTCAGCCAGCAGAATTGAGCACAATGGACAAAGGAAACCCTGATAAAAGAGGTTTCATCAATTTCCGCCAACAAACTTTTAGTACAGTATTTGCTTGAGAGAACCAAAGCAGACAGTAGCAACCTAACGCTTAAGAACAGACAAACAAAACTCCAGTTGCCATAGCTAAAGACAGCGCACCCCACTGCGGAGATTTATTAAGACAAAAAGAAACCTTGATAGATTGAGTTCAGTAAAAAAAATTTTTAATCATGATACACTAGACCACTGCAAATCAAAATTTCAACGAGTCTGTAATTCGTTCAGTGTATCACATTCACTACTCACAGAATGAGGGATTGAATCAGAATTTACTCGTATAGATTCTTGCCAAAACATAGATCAAAATTGCTACGGGGCATTCTAGCAAAAATAGTGTACAATTTTCAATTTCAAGATCCAAAATTAAAATTAAAAGAACTATTAACAATTGCAAGTCAAGCTGCAAAGAGTGAAACTCAATCAACCACTGATTTTTGAATTTTTAGATCATGATTAGGTACATCAGATAAAAAAAACTGCGGCCAACAGCAAATCAAAAGGCTATTACTGTGGCATGATATTGCAGGGTCAGAGATATTTTCTTTGTGAATGAAATACTGCCTCTAATGGACTTTAGCATCAAATTCGATAACACAAAGCAGAGGTCTATTATGGAGTGTACAATTGCAAACACAAATACAAAGTAAATTTAGATTATTCTTTCAAAATCAATCTTCTTTCAAATTGTTATTTTGCTGTGAAAATTAGTTCATGTGAAAACAAAAATGAGCGACATATTACAATACATTTTGGCAATCTTGAAATTGGTTCATAAAAAATGTTTTAATGAATTCTTTCCTGTTATAAAAGGAACCTTTTCCATTACAGATTTTCACATCATGAAAAGAAAGAAATATAGAGAGACAAAAGCAGACGACAGAACATTGTTAGAGAGCAGGAACAGATAATGAACTGGACTCTATGGTATTTTAGTCCCTTTTCAAAGAGAAAAAGAACAAAATCTTTGAACTAACCAACTAAGGGAACTAAAACTTAACACTGTGCCTAAACTTTTTATGCTGTAGGCAGTCGTGAGCATGAATAATGCATACATTAGCATTACACAACAGCATAGTGCAAAAAACATTTTGAAAATTAGTGTAAAATGCAAATATTTCTCCCCAAGAATTGATTTAAAATATTAATAGAACATCCTCTACAAGATTTCAATTGTAATTGCACATCTATATTATGTTGTATGCCCCATCAACACAATTTATGATAATTGGGATGCCTTGATCATGCCTGTCAAAGCCAACCTGGGTTGATAGGGATAGGGATACAATTCCCAGCAGAAAGACAGGAGATACACTTGATAAAAAATTCTTCCCACTCAACAATCAAACTGGTGTTTTCTCTTTGTGCTTAACAACTACACTACAATCTTGGCTTCAGCCGTCCTTGCCGTCAGTCCAGTTTTCTTCCTTGTTATTCAAATGATTCTCCCCTCCTCTATTGCCTCATGAGAATGACTGAATCTCTGGTGCTCATTTCACAGTCAAGACTAGCTATCTGATCTTTGGAGATCAATGCTTTTCTTCCATTTTGGCCGTAACAAAGGCTCATTCTGCAGTAAACTTTTCCTGGTGCCCCATGGTCATAATGTGAAGAGTAGCATCCTTCTTTTGTCGTGAATGAAAAATTTGCATGAATTTTCTTTGGCGCTGTAATTATTTATTCTCAGGAAATACTGTCTTTACTGTGCAATAGATTGTGATGTCTTAAATTATAGTAATTTTAGATCTCTAGTTTCCAAATTATGATTTAAACAAACATAAATTTACAGGGCATCTCCTTTATGTCATCCTAAATTAAAATTCAATCACCAACAAATGTTGCACTGGGGTGGGGGTAGGTCAATTAATGACCCTCAAGTGTAAACCTTTAAAAAAGCTTTCTATATTTATTTCATCTCTTAATTCAAATTGAAAATCCTTCAAAAATCCATTTCCGCATTCTGATTTGCAGGGTTTAACTACAAATTTGTACGTGTATGAGAACACTAGAGACCAATGCTGTCACATGAAAATGGACTCCCCACCTGCATCCATGTCCAGAAGAAAGTAGTAGCATTCAAGTCAAATGAGATACATCAATCGATAAACAGAGGTTTCCTCCAGTACCAACAGAGCTCTCTGCAGCATTTTGAAATGATGTTCACTTCGAATCAACTTTGAAAAGCTTTCACTTTCATGTGTATATTATAATTTACACGAAAATAAAGGTCTACTTGTATCATCTGTGAGACCGTATTAAAAACGCAAAAAATGTGCTCCATTTATTTATAGTGTGTTATTAATGTGTGTGTTCCTCGAGGAAAGGTTGGGTGGCACGATGCAGGCTGACATGCTGTCTGCAACGAATGATAAGGAGAGTATTCAGAAACTGCCGAGTGTGTGAGTTTGGAGTCAGACTGGACTGCAAACAATTGCGATGTATTTAGTCATATATTAGCTTTTCCCTCATCTCTGATTGGGTGCAAGATTTCGAAACTCTACGACATTTCATCTTTTTATTCAGATTGAAGCTCAATGAAGAGGGTTTAAACCTCCTTATCCCTCCATACACTCTGAGCGTGATAAACCGTGCGCTGGCTCCTGTTTGCAACAAATCACAAACGACAGCAATTTGAATCAGTGTAGTTAGTTACTTTGTATCTGTTAACTTCCAACAGAAGGTAAATTGTAAAGTTTACAAGAATTTTCAGGTCAGGAAAGTCACCAGGAGAAGAAAAGATCATGACTACATTTAGCAGTAAACAGAAGCACACAACAATCTTTAAAATCCGTAAAATTGTACTTTCACAAGCGCACGTACAGAGATGCACTCCTATTGAAGTTTTTGAGGGCTAAACTACGATCTTTTTTGCTGCGGAACATACATGGCCACTAAAACACCATCATTTCAAATCATTCAACTGTTTCCAAGACAATATCACAAACCTAGTTGCAAAACATCAAATTATGGGGAAATAAGGGTGCGGGGGGGGGGGGGGGGGTGTCCATGCAATCCCCCAGTTTGTTAAAAACAAGTGGGCGGTGGTTAGCAGTTTTAATAGTGTTCTGAAACATGGTTTGCTCAGATTCCTTTCCCATTGATCAAACATCTAAATATAATGACCTTACTGTTTGCTTAAAAACTCTATTGAAACTTTTTTTAAAGTGAACGAAATATTACGACGTAGTTGGGCCTGTTATATTTATAATAGCCAACCATCGACAACTCAAAAAGTAACGACTAGTAGAAATGGAAATGAATTCAATTTATAATTCATTTCAGCAGACAAAACTAACCATAACTTTCTAGAAAAGAACCTGGACGAGACGCGTCCATCTTGAATAATACTTAAAAATCTGAAATCTTAAAAAAGGAGTTTCCTCTACCATTTTATCAATTGAAGCACACACAGAAATGACCCCTGGCCCAATAGATGTAATCTTACTTTCCTTTACTTTTACTTTTCCGATCCAGCAGTCATTTGGGTTCTAGCCCTTCGGTCTGATAGATGTAATCTAAATTCTCACTGGTCACTCCCCCTTAATAGATGATATGAATACGGGGAGCCCATTGAACGATCGGGTCTGGTCGGGGCCGTTTGAGCTGCTAGCCAGATTGAGGGTGCAAAGTGGCTATCGGGAAACAATCCGATCACACCTGACTCGCTGACTCAGAAACAAACAATTTTGTTTTCCGGCGAGAGATCGCCCTCAACCTGACCCGATCCCATCTGCAAAGGGCACCCCCTACTTAGGAGGCTTGGAGGCAAAGTGATGTGAGCTCCTGAGCTCTAACTAGAAAGTCTAGGCCTATTCCACAACATAAGAGTAAGAGACAAGGTAATGTTACACTGCATAGCAAAAACCTAGAAAGTCTTCTACAACATAAGAGACATGGTCATGTTACTGCACAGCAAAAATGGCTAAGATTAAAAGGTTATTTTAAGCAAAGTGTATACAGACCCGGTAACCGAGAACAAAGTCACGAAGTATACAGACCCGGTAGGGAAACTCTTTTTTGATTTCGGAAAGTTTCAGCGCCCAGACCTGGTAGTGTGTGTGTGT
>NW_004797344.1:564914-566650 GCF_000002075.1 Aplysia californica
GGGTGGTACTTAACTTCTACTTGGAAACGACTAGGATGCACGCTTTTTCGTCCATTTCCTTGCTTTTATCGGGGAAGGGCTGGATAACTTTTAACCGTTATAGTGTCCTGTAGTTTTTGACAAATCGAAAACTGATGATGGTTCAGAACCGAGAAGGAAAAACACGCACCGAGAAGAGAGAGACTAGATAGATAGATAGATAGATAGAGATAGATAGATAGGTTAGGGGGTGGGGGTGTAAGAAAGACGGACAGACTCGTAATCGTGGGGTTGCGGGTTCGGGGGTTCGAGCAGCGGGCCCTACGCTGTGTCCTTGAGAAAGGCACTTTACACGAATTTTCCTCACTTCATCCATGGGGGAATGGGTACCCGGGCATAGACAGCGAAGTTCTTGTCAGTATGTTAGTGTTTTGGCGCCTATAAATGGCCACTTGCCCTGTATGCTTCCCAGGAAGTTGAGATTGTTTTAGAATACTCTCAGGTCTGCTGGAGTAATAGTAGGCTATATAAGTTGTGAAGCGCATAGAGCTTGCTGATGAGCAGAGATTTGCGCTACACAAATTCTATCTATATTTATAATGCTGTACATGTATCATATTATTGTATAGTAGTTGGTGTGCTCGCGTTCTTCTACAGTATACTGACAAGTGAAACGTTATTAGAAAAAAAATCAATCAGTAGCCAATATTGAAAACATCCGATTGGTGTGAAGATGGATATAACTACGTCATAGGCAGGTATTTGTTCAATACAGAAATAAAGAGCTACTGCTTCCTGAGAAATGACACTAGGCCTACTCACCGTTTCAATCGTTTTGAACCACTGTAGAACCAATGCAACTGATTTTTCTCTGACAAACTCAGTCAAAATAGTCAAACTGGGAGTGTCCTGATTAGTCATTCAAAGCACGACTTTATAGAGTGATAAACTAACATAAACTGCCTACTTTCGCTATAGGTTTCACATTTTATCAAGATCTCTGTTATAATCAAACTTATTGGGGCTGTTTGGGCCAGGTGTAAAAGGCTTCAACCTATTTTTTTTTTTTACAATCCTCCTATTTTCCTAACGCAAACTTCCTCTAGGGGTTCGCAAGCTATACTTATGCGTAGAGCCTGCCTACAACGTGCTGCATAATACTTTTAATAATAAAAATAATAATCGCAACTATAGGGTGCATATCCACTCTCTCCAGTATATTATTTCTATGCGCTTTACAATTATAATATTAATATTATCACCAATATATGAAAGGCCCTGCCTGTCTCAATGCCCGACCGTGGACTGCCTTTGATTAAAATCGGTCATCGAAAAGGAAGGCTCAGAAAAGAAACCTCCGAGCTCAGCCACAAAAAGAAGGAGGCGAAGAATTACCAAAGTAAAGCGTATAGAGAGGGGAAGCGAATGACAGTCCTAACTTAATGAAAGAAAGGAGGTGTTGTATTTAAAGTGGAGCAAATGGGTCGAATTCGAGCAATGGAGAAAACGCCTACGGCCCGAAAGGATCTTTACAAAGTGGGGACAGTTTAGAATAGACTGGGAATTGAATGATACCACTTTGTCACCCCTGATCTCCGTGGTGATTCACCGCGATTCGAGCTTCAAAAGTCTCGATAATTCGTGACTTGATTATTGTGTATCCTCAGAAAATCATGTTATTATCTATTATCTCAGTTGCTTAAGAATCCCCCCCCCTCTCTCTCTCTCTCTCTCTCTCTCTCTCTCTCTCTCTCTTT
>NW_004797344.1:567817-571825 GCF_000002075.1 Aplysia californica
GAGAGAGAGAGAGAGAGAGAGAGAGAGAGAGAGAGAGAGAGATTGGAAGAGAGAGAGAGAGGGAGAGAGAGAGAGAGAGAGAGAGAGAGAGAGAGAGAGAGAGAGAGAGAGAGAGATTAAATTACTTACCAGAAGTTTCTGTTGCCTTTGGCTAATCAATAAGGCCCTCCTAGCATTGTAGATCTAGCCCTACATGCACATAAATAGGTCTATACCTCGACCAGAGAGACAGGTGTGTGCATCTACCCTGAGTGCGATAGTGTTATTGCAGTCTTGACCTTGGCCAAAACTTATCGGCTTCAACAGGTGACCTGTCCACCACCATCCCCACCCGCCCCTTAAATCCCTATTCCGTCCTCTCCTTCCTCACTCCGTCCGTCCCAATTGTATACGGTCGGGATTGTCATAAACGGCTGAGAAGAAAAATGGCCGTCATAGACAAGTGATCGTCTTACACAGTGTCGTTATTATGTTTTAAAAAAAGAAAGAACTGCATGGAGGGAAATGGGAAGTGGCCTTTTGTACAGGCTATTTTCTTATACAGGTGGTCGTTAGGGCAGGTTCGAGTGTACTTTCTTCAGTTACAGGGTCCGAGGATAATGAATGGTGGGGCGTGCTGGACTCCACAGTGTTGATCGTGCTTGGTTGATCAGACTAGATAACAACACTGTGTACAACAACACATGTAGGCCTATCAGGTTAAATTAATCTTACACTCATTGAAGTTTAGGTACCGGTATACATTTATTTGTGGCGAAAGGCAGGAAAAGGGTCTTTAACTTAATATTTTTCTTCTTTTTTCTACAGTATGAGTAAAACACAAAGTTGGCTTACGTTGCATAAAAATATATCTTTCCCTCAACAAATAAACCTTTAAAAAAGAAACAAGCGAACAAGCAAGGTGCTCAAATGGGAGGGGGGGGGGAACAAGAAGGGGTTGTTTTTTTGTTGTTTTTTTTCAAGATTTGTTAAACTCGTATTTGATAAAGGACTATTACGCCTCGTTTGAACACAATAGAAAGGTGTGTGGAAAGACACTTTGCACACATTTTCCTCACTTCACTCAGGTGGAAAAGGGTACCTGGCTATAGACAGTAAACGATCTTGTCAGTGGGATAGTGTTTGAGCGCGTAAAATCCGCAGCTTGCACTGTATGCTTCCGCGGAAGCCGAGAATGTTTCAGGGTGTTCTCAGAGGGTCCTTTCCCAAGGACACAACGTCGGGCCCCTGACGGGATTCGAACCCACAACCTTACGGTTGCGAGTCCGAGAGCCTAACCACTAGGCCACCGACGCCAGAGGTACCCCTCTCGGGTAAGGGCGAAAAATCTCGGAGGTCCTGAGAGCAAGTTTCGCACGTTAAAGATCCCATGGTGGCCCAAAATCGATAGGAGTAGGCTTCAGGAGCAAAATTCAGAATAAATTCCTACCAAAATGAAAAGTTTAATGTGTCCCGCTCGCTGATATGACCTTATGCAGTTGCGAGCGCCGTAAAACGCTTACCAAAAAACAAAGAGACATATTTATTTTATATTTGTATCGTCATGGTTTAATATAGCAGACTTTATATTGTGACTGCTTTTCTCTCTTTGTCCCACGTTAGCCCATATTATATGTATGGAGGAAAGAAAAAGGACAGAAGAAAGGAGAATGAGTAGGAAGATCGATAGCAGAGAAAAGAGTATATTATAATGTAGTCTGAAGGATGGAGTAAGGAGGAGGAGGGAAGCTGCAGAAGAAAGAGAAGGACGAGAAGAAGGCAGAAATATGAATGGAAGGGAAAGTAAGAAGGAAAAGATGGAGAAGAGAAAGAAAAAAGTAAGATATTAAAAATACACTCACGTATCTTTCCCCTCTCTTTTGATTTATTCTTGCTTCGTCTCCCACACAATTATTATTTTCCCTATGCCTTCTCCTCAGCCCCACTGCCACCCTCTCTTCTTTCTTTTTCAGAATTGTCCAGAAAGTCAGGGTTTTTTTAGGGGGGGGGATGGTTGTTGTTTGTCACACGTTAAAGAAATCAGATGTCAGTAAAAACGATGAACTTGTTTTTGTGACTTTTGCAAACAAAATTTATAAAGGCACATGCAAGCAGCAGCTGCAGCAACAGCAGCAGCGGAAGTAGCAGCAGCAACAACAACAACAACAACAACAACAACAACAACAACAGCATAATCTCTAATGGTTTAAATGTCAACAAGGAGAGCGATGAAGCAGTTTTCTCCTGTGAACACTTGGGGCCTGTACAGTATCTGTCTGGAAGGCAATGAATCTATTCGGTAGGCAAGTTGTGGCAGTCATTCTGTCGTCAAGTCGATTTAGCTTTCCCGTTCTGGTAGATAGCAGATGTCTCAGGTGTTCCTTGATCACTGCAGCTGTCCGTCTCACTCCGCACGTCTCGTTGTAACTGTGGACGCATGGCAAAGGCTGGTTTCAAGTTCCTTTTATCTTATTTGGTCGCTGTTGTTGTCACTGTTGTTGTTGTTGCTGTTTTTGTTGATGTTGATGGTGATGTTGTTGTTGTTGTTGGTGGTGGTGGTGGTGGTGAGGATGATGATGATGATGATGATGATGATGATGATGATGACGATGATGATGATGATGATGATGATGATGATGATGATGATGATGATGATGATGATGATGATGATAATGTTATTGTTGCTGTTGCTGTTGTTTTTGTTGCTGTTTCAAAGTAAAATTCTACTTTGATAAAGTTAAAGCCGTAGGTCTCACTGAAACAATATGACAAAAACTGTTTTAAGTACCATATCATCTGAGATGGCTGTTGTTTTTTCACAGAAATGATTTTTTTTAAAGATAAAAAAAAGTCAAAATGAAGAAGGCCTGATTTGTTAATCGATTAATTTCATTCACGTATGTTTCTTTTTTTTTTCTCTCTGTCTGCCATTTTCTTTCTTTCCATTAGAAATGTGATGTGATGCTTCTCTTTTCACGCAAAATATATTATAATAATAATATTGTACTTTTGGAGGTGAGACAGCCGAGTGAGAAAAGCAGCAAACGATAAAACCAGACGAAAGTTCAGCATTATTGTAAACTATAGAATGAACAATGCCAATGAAAACAGGCGCGATAATTTAGCGGCATTTGCGGTAACAGCAGCATGGCATTGTTGCCGTGCTGATGGTGACGGATGGAAAGGTCACAAACATAATCCAAACAGCAGACAAGACGACCATATTCTCGTACATCTCCCATTGATTTGTGCACAACGATAAAATAAAGAAAGGAAAAAATGAATAAGACACGAAAAATGAGACAGTAAGAACGTGCTGAAAGCAATAAATGACACGCTTTTCCAGCTCTTCATAGAAGCGGAACTAATTTATACGAACACTGCATCAGAGACAAATTTCCTTTTTGGTCCAGTTATTACGCTGTTCCTTTTGGACCAGTTTAACATGAGTTCTTGTGGGACCGGTTCTATAGGCCTACGTCGATTTCTCACTGTTATTTTGGATTAAAAATTATTGTTTTTTGCTTTGTCTCTTTTGTTCGCCAAATGTAGTCTTTTGAGATAGATAGAATTTGCGATTCTGAAGGTCTACTGAGTATGCTATTTTTTCCCCCGTGCTCAAAACGCGGGACAGAGTCTGTGGTGTAGATGTTGATTAGGGTCTTCGCTGTCGTCGTACGCAGGAGACACGAGTTCGATTCCTGAGTGGGAGGAAATTTCAATCGAGTACCTCCATCTTTCTGCTGGGATGTTGTATCCTTCTCAGCCCGGGTTGGCCCTGGCAGCTAGGGTCGGACTCGGAAGCCCGCCTCCTAGACCACCTCGATTGAGTCGATGGGGGCGTAACAACGCATACATTAAGGAAACAGGCTGCTGGGGTTTGGGCCGACTTTCGTCGATAGGGGTGAGAAAAAATATAATTTTGAAAAAAAAAAAAGATTTCTCTTCTATTTCATATCTCTAGAATCGATATCATTATCAACAGCTACCGTTGTCGGCAGTACGCTATAAAAAGTATAAAAGTGTGTG
>NW_004797344.1:572978-575174 GCF_000002075.1 Aplysia californica
AATGCATATAAATATAAATATAAATGTGTGTGTGTGTGTGTGTGTGTGTGTGTGTATGTGTGCGCGCGAATGGTCTATTAGCTGTTAATTTCAAAAGCCACATCTGTTGTTTAATTATACGCAACTTGATTTTCGACGATTGTTGAAGTTGGCACTGAAAGGGTAAGGTTGAAGAAGCCACGTACAGTCGAGAGTACGTACAGCAGGCAGTATAAGGACGTAACAGAAGTAAGCCTTTCCGCCTTAGTTTCGTCAGTACATGTTTACTTCTAATTCTAAGAAGATATACAAGAGAAGACACTAAAACACTGTCGGCTACACAAGGTCAGCTACTTCCAATAAAAAGGCGTCCTTCAATAATGTCACTGCGTTACAGTCGCCTCCGATTTATTTCGCTCTTCCTTCTCAGATCGCGGCGTTTTAGTATTACTTTTGTGTCACCCTTTTTGGGGAATGATCAGCCAGTTCCTTCTTTCCGATGTAGGATCTGTCGTCCTTATCTCTCCTCTTTTTTTTGTGCATTTTTTTGCTCTCTAGTAACACCTTTTCTTAAGCACTTATTGCATTGTAAGTGCCGTAAAACACTCATTAAAACAAAATAAGACCAATGTTTTCTTTGCAAGTGCCGTGACACTTTTACTGTAAGTAAAAATGCTCTCTTGGTCAAGAGGTTACGGTGTTCGCCTCTCAATAACTCTCATTCAATAGATCCCGACCGTCATGGATTCGAAACCTTACAGCGACGGAACATTTTATACATTAAAAACGTCTCCCTTCACTACCTTTCCTGCTCTCTAACCAAGTTATGTTGTCTGCTTTCGTTTCCACTTTCTAATCCCTCCCCCTGCCCCCTTTGCCCCCTCCTCTGGGATCCTGACTCGTTCAGCAGCCTTTCTACTGCTACTCCTTGGCTCCTTACTGCTGTCTTTCAGCCAC
Organism: Aplysia californica; assembly: GCF_000002075.1. NCBI lineage: Eukaryota > Metazoa > Mollusca > Gastropoda > Aplysiida > Aplysiidae > Aplysia > Aplysia californica. The sequence continues at coordinate 573,915 of NW_004797344.1, forward strand.
ACCCCTGATCTTAGGGTAGGTAAGATCTAACACCTTGCCCTCTAGGATAAGGGAGAAAAATCTCGGAGGTCCTGTGAGAAAGTTGCGCACCTTAAAGATCCCATGGTGGGCCAAAATCGATAAGAGTAGGCTTCGGCCGCCACCTGGGTAAAATTCAAAATTATCGATTACTTTAAAAAAGTAACATCTTTATCTAGCTGTTGGTCATACCTCTCCGTGAGTAAATTTCTGCATGGCTATGCGGACTATGCTGATCGTCCAGGTGATGTGAAGAAACACCAGCGCACATAGCAATGCGTTGAGAACCCAGAACAGCCCGGCATCAGGGCCGATCACGCTAACCTCTTGAGTCTCAAACATACTGCTGCGGATTATCCTGAAGGATAGAAATCAATCTGGAGTCATTTTAGACGAAACACGACCGCCCCATGATTTATGTAATCAAATTGAGCTGAAAATAGTGAAAATATCATGTAATGCATTGGCATATTATAATCACTCATGATCCTCAAAATACAGGTATTCTGAATGTTACGTAGTGCATTGATAAAACTTCCAGATCATAAAAATATATTCGTCTTTAATTACGTATGTATGGCGCCGGTGGCCTACTGGTTAGTCTACGGGGCTCGTAATCGTGAGGGTGCGGGTTCGGGGGTTCGAGCCGCGGGCCCGACGTTGTGTCCTTGGGAAGGGCACTTTACACGAATTTTCCTCACTTCACCCAGGTGAGAAAGGATTCCCAGCCATAGATAGCGAAAGATCTTGTCCGTATGTTAGTGTTTTGGCGCCTATAAATGGCCGCTTGCACAGTATGCTTCCCATAACGTTGAGATTGCTTCAGAATGCTCTCTGGTCTGATGGGGTATCAGTATAGATTGTGAAGCGTAGAGAGCTTACTGTTGAGAGGGGATTTGCGCTATACAAATGCTATTATTATCTATTATTATAATATATTGTATGTCATAGTTATGTCTAAAATGTATGCATGTATTGTTCCCCATCAATCTATTTTTAAAATGCATTCCGAGTGACGGCGTTGTTAATCAGCTGAGATGTGAAAATTAATGTCAAGGGAACATTCCACTTATGGCTGACCATAAAAAAACCAATGATAACATTTTGAACTGGTTATCCTCTATTGCTTCACTTCGCTTCTTGATACACCTGTTTCGACACTGCTCACCTGGACTGTCTGTCTGTCTGTCTCTCTCTATACTCTCTCTCTCTCTCTCTCTCTCTCTCTCTCTCTCTATATAT
>NW_004797344.1:575430-576324 GCF_000002075.1 Aplysia californica
TCTCTCTCTCTCTCTCTCTCTCTCTGACTCTCCCTTACCCCTCCCCTCCCTCCCCCGTTTCATCCCCTTCCCCTCGTTAACGTTCACTTTATAATCCAATGAACTATCAAACAAAAAATATCATTATAATTTATAATCAACCTCTACTCTCCCAGACATTTTCAGAAAAAAGGTGCTGCTCAATAATCCTCCTTCACGCTGGTCACAACCAATACTGTCTGTGTATTTTTTATATTATTTTTTTTACATTTTATCGCAAGCCAGGACACTAACAACCTCATGTTGAAGTCGAAAGAAAAATGAGATCACAAAGCCATAAACTCTGGAGTCCGAAATAAGTAGAAAAAATAGACTGGGTCACGGTGCCTTCAAACACACGGCGAGTTAGAAGAGTTCTGTTATAGGCCACGGTACCCTCAACACCCGGCGAATTATGGTCAGGCATAGAAATCTTGCTGTCAGGGTACCCTCAGACACCAAGCGATTATATACGCAGAGGATCGTCAACACTGTACAGCAAAGGTGATTGAGTGCTGGTGGAAAAGGTTAGCTGAGGAGAGAATTATGTCGCAAAGAGGAGTGAAAGACGGAATAACGAGCGACACCATTTGATCAGCTGCAGGTGTGCTCTCTGAGAACAAGTTCGCGCATACACATATCTAGATCGACATACACACTTAAAATGGTATCTTTCTATGTTCACACGTACACACACATGAATACACACGTCCAAATATACTCATAGACTTTTTTGTTTGTCTGTCTGCCTGTCCATTTGTCTGCCTGTCTGTCTGTCGCCCGTACTTTTCCCGTCTCTCTCTCTCTCTCTCTCTCTCTCTCTCTCTCTCTCTCTCACACACACACACACACACACACACACACAAACACACACGC
>NW_004797344.1:576844-578034 GCF_000002075.1 Aplysia californica
GACAGACAGACAGACAGACAGACAGACAGACAGACAGACAGACAGACAGACAGGAAGATTCAATAGACAGGGGTGGTGGAGGTTGAGAGAGCTTGAAATGTGTGAGTGTTTATGTGCGTGTGCTTGGATCTTTTTGTCTATTTGTATAAAGTGGTGTGCGTGAGTCGGGAGGGGGGAGTGTGTGTGTGTGTGTATGTGCGCATGCGCGCGCGCGCGTGTGTGTGTTGTGTGTGTGTGTATGCGTGCGCACGCGCGCGTTGACCGTTTTGTTAAAAAATATCTATACAATGTCACCACTTTAAGTGTCTACATCTCTCATCCCAGATCAATAAAAGTTTTCGTCCTTGATCAGTTTCGCTCCTCTTGACAAGAAGAGTCTAGCTGTTCTAAGCCTGGCGATCACAGCGTGGATTCATGTTACAGGAGCTTCTCATATTTCCGTTTGAAAGCCTACGCGAAAGTACATACTACACCCATTATTGTTGTGGTCGGTTCGCTCTTGTGTCTCTTTGATGTGACAGCGTGTTGTGGTCGTTGTGCTGACGCTGCAATCGTGGAGAGAAGTTCACAGAGTGAGGCCCCCCCCCCTCCCCCATTTTTTCCCCTTTTCCCCCATTTCAAATGAGAAAAAAAATAATTTTTTAATACGAAAGCCCACCTCAAGATTGACTGAGTAAAGAGAAGCATATTGGCACAATGGTCATGTCATTATTTTAGTGCTGTGGAAAAAGTAAAACAGACAGAGAAAAGCAGCAGAGGGAAAGTAAAGAAGTAGGACCTACCAGTGGTGCCCTCCAACCACCAAACAAAATGTTTTGTTTAACCCTTTCACTGCCTACCTCGCGACTGTCTAGGGCTCTGTGGTTGGATTATAAAGCAGGGGTAGGACAGTCCAGAAGTAGAAGGAGTTAAAGCGTACAAAATTAAATAAGACAAAGAAAACACCATTAAACCGAGATTTATGTTTGCTCCTACCTTTACTCCAAGACCTACTTGATTACCCAAGTCACTGGCCTGGCAATGAAAGGGTTAAACAGTGAAGAAAACTATGATTTACCCGAAGGGCAGGATCGTCAGCCTGGAGAGCACCCACAGCAAGATGGTGAAGAAGAAAATCTTTTCTGCTGCTGCCTTCCTCTTGGCGTGCCAGGCCATCTTTGCCAGCTGAGGTTGCAATTGGGGAGGGGGGG
>NW_004797344.1:580370-582842 GCF_000002075.1 Aplysia californica
CTCTGTCTGTCTCTCTCTCTCTCTCTCTCTCTCTCTCTCTCTCTCTCTCTCTCTCTCTCTCTCTCTCTCTTACTTTCTTTTTCCCCCTCCCTCTCCTAACTCTTGGTGTTTGATTTCAGGGAAGATGGATAATGTCAGTAAGGAGATAAGGTGCGGCCAGTGAGTGATACCAAAATTATTAGATTGAATCCTGTTCCAAACCATCATTGTTGTAAAACGTCTTTAAAATGAAATGATATGGATTTAACACCCCTATCAACACTATTCAGATATTTCAGAGGCGAGAGGGACCTCCGAGTTTAACGTCCAACTTCGAAAGGACTGAGCCAAGTAAGAAATTCGTGTAAATTGCCTGTCCCAATGACACAACGTCAGACCGAGTTGAGGTTCGAACCCCGCACCTGCAACCTCACGATTGCGTGTCCGGTAGCCTGACCACAAGGCTACCAACGCCACCTGCAACGTCTGAGAGTGCTTCAAACATAAAATATATGTTAATAACCTTACCGCCAGTCCCGGATCTGCCACGTCATGTACTGCAAGGACCAGGGTTCCAACCCTGACCAAGTTTGTAACCCAGGAGGCTACCAGGAGGAAGAGAGTGATCACGTGATGTGCATACATCGTTGTCTTGTCCTGTGTGGGTGGATGGGTGGGTGGGGAAAAGGGGAGGGATGGGAAGGGGGGTTATACAGCTAGAAATAGATCATGTACCAGTGACGGATTTAAACTTGATGTTGAAAAAAGTAATAAACGAGGTTAACGCCTCCATCAACACTATTAGGTAATTTAGGAGGAGAAGCCTCCGAATTTAACATCCGTCTCCCATCAGACTGAGTTAAAATGGGTTGAATGCCTTGAATACTCCACAAAACAACCAGACTTCAAAAACACCCAGTCTGGGATTCGAACCAGAGCCATCTGCTCCCAAGTCTAGCATAATACCAAAACCAAGTGAGCCAACGAGACTCCCAAACTCGACAGGAACAACTGAAGAACATTATTGTGGGGGTTTTTTTCTCCCTAAATTTGTTTTATGAATTTGCATCTGAAGGCAGCATTTAAGGCATACACCACAATTACAGGATACCACTGAAGGAAAGGAATTACGAGTGTTTGTAAAAAGTTTCATGCAAAAAAGCGCACTCACTTAACATTTTAAACCAACAGCTTGGGAGGGAAAGGGGGGGGGGGGACGTTTCATGCATGCGTTACACTTTTGTCTTGTCGATTTATGTTTGATAAGTGCCTTCTGGCCTGAACAACTTTAAATATGCACCAAAGAGGGTTTTTTTCTTCTTCTAAATTTCGTGGCAGTGACGTCACTAGTGTCAAACATGAGGGACCTCTTGACCTCAATCGGGATGGCCGGCGCGCCCCCATGTACCTGAACAGTCTGAGCCCCCCACCCCGCTCTTCACGAGGTCTAGTATATTAGAACACACACACACACACGTACACAATGCAAACTCTTGTAGATTTGGTCGCTTTTAAGCACAAGGGGGCTATCCCGAAAAATTCTGTTTTGAGAAAATCGAAGGTAAAGTTTTGGGATCCTTACTCAGTTTCATTAAAATACTAGGAGGGTTTTCTCTTTAACCAAACAAATATACACACCAATGAAATCAAACTTCTCCTTTTGGCAGGACAATTCCCACTCTTGGTGTAGGTCAAGATTTCTGGAAACCCACAAAATTTGGGTTATCCCGCGTGTCCTTAAAAGCGACCATTTCTTCCCAAGACCATCTAGACGTCTCTACATTTCACATGAAAAGTACTCACCCACCTATTGTTCTTGCCCTCAACGCTCCCCCCCCCCCCAATCCCAAGGGAGGGGCACACGTTGTCCCCGTTCGGCTACGTGGGTGTCACCATAGCAACAAACTCTAGTACAATAGTAGTGTATGTAACTTCTTTGGTACGGACCAAACATCTGTCCCCGTTGTTTTAGGCACAACGCATAATTTAGCAAAATTAAATCATTTTTTGCTTAATTTCTGATTATTTTCCTTTGTCATTCTTTGTTAAAATAAACAGAATCGCATAATTTCACATTTTTTGGCTCATTTTGCATAAGTTCAGAACTTTTCTTGCATAAAACGACGGAGACAGAATCATGCTGACCCGACAAACTAAGCAAGTGATTCAACACCAAAACAGTAGTCTTGTAGCTTATACTTTTTTCTTGTGATCTCGGAGAAGCAGAATGCTGAACAGCAAGCTGACGTAAAAACCCATCTGAATCTGATACATCCAGAAGACTCCATCTGAGACAGGCTGGGGAGAGAAAAGGAGAGTGAGTGAGTGTGAGTGTGTGTGTGTGTGTAAGTCTGGTGATGGGGTACGTGTCCGTGAAAGAGAAGGGGCTGAGAGGGGAGAGAGAGAGGGAGGGAGAAGGAGGGAGAGTGATCAGAGAGAAACGGGAAGGGAAGGGAGAGATTTTGAAGAGAAAGGAAATACAATTAAATGTGT
>NW_004797344.1:583304-586096 GCF_000002075.1 Aplysia californica
GTGTGTGTGTGTGTGTGTGTGTGTGTGTGTGTGTGTGTGTGTGTGTGTGTGTGTGTTTGTGTCAATGTGTTTGTGTCTGTTAAAGAGGCAATAAAAGTGGTTTCAAATAATCCTCTTCAACTTGATTTAAAAAACATGAACTTTATTCGCCCGTAAAAGATAAGAAACTGGTTAATTTGATATTATATCACAGACGTATATACTTTTCCAAGCCTTTGGAACAGCAACCGCTCACTCTCTAAAGCAGAATTAATTTCCCCATACCGTTCAGTTATGATTCATGTTCTCCTGGGTATTAAAATATTAAACAAAGAGCTATCGGTGGTGCACCTCGGTCTAGAAGCGAATAAAAAAATATTGATAACTTTATTGTGATTCTAAGGAACACCAGCCAAATTATACAGCCTACAAACTTGATGGCTGGGAGATTGACCAATTTTGGTACACAGGCGTAGTGGTGCAGCAGCAAGGCTCTTCACCGTAGCACCCAGAAGGTGTAAATTCAATTCGCAATTGTGGGAGCTGGGTGTGTGTGTGTTGGGGGTGGGGGTGGGGGTATTTATACTTTCCTGGATTTTCTTAAATCGAGTATCAACTTCTGTCTGCTGGGATGCTGTATCTCGCTCATTTCGTGTTGGTTCTGACAAGTTACCGGCATCCTAAATGATCCAAGTTGTGTTGATGGAATACTTTTACTTTTACTTGTACTTTTATCATTTTGGGTGTCGCGGAAAGAAAAAGACGTCTCTCTGTCGCCAGCTGGAGAGCTTGGGTGAGGGGGGTGCCGTGGGTGGTTAATGTTTCCCTGACTCCATCTATCCAGGTCTTTCTCGGTCGCCCTCTCGCTTTGTTACCGTCGAATTTTTTAAAAAATGTAGGCAGGTTGATGGAATGGGAGTGTAAAAGACTTTCAATAACAACAGTTAACTCGAAGTATACGGCGGGCCAGTTCAGCTGGCTCGCAACATCACCCGGTTGTTTACATTCATTACAAAACTCTACCAAACCTCAACAAATTCATCTATCTATAATCAAGTTGTATGTTTACTGCTTGGATTATTCATTCTAACTCAGTTTGGGGTTTATTTAATGCAAATAGGCTAGATAAGAGCGAGTCTATAAATATGGAAGTTTGTCATACAGAAAATTTGGAAAAGAAAATTGGCTGGGTACAAGGGAGGAATAGCCATAAGTAAACTAAGTACTGGGAAGATGCGGGATAAAGGGATCTATTTTATATCTTGAATCTTATATAAAAAAAGGACTTGTATGAGGTATAAAGGGATTTTTTAAATATCTTGAATCTTATATATAGCACTTGTTTTCTGCTACAGTATACTTCTTTCTTCTGCCACTCTGTACCGACTGTGCAAAACGAAGCCAACCTCTACTAGAGAGAACCAATGAACCCAGTATTAGAAGTACGTGCAAACAATTTGTAGAGCTATTTAAAAAATGATGCGATAAGGGTGAAAAAAACAGTAATGTTTATATGCAGGCAGTACAGGTTGTGGGGTTTTTTTTAAATTGGGGAAACGAGGAGAAACCAGGAGACAAGGGCGACCATGGGTATATCAAAAGCTTAAAGGCAAGTAGCAGGACCCTAGTCCAAGATAATGTTTCAGTTCGCTTGTCATAAACGGCAGTTCTTCACGCCACGGTGGTGTGTTATTTAAATGAGGCTCTTGAGAATAGAGATCGTGTCCCAATTTCTGATTGACTACATTATACATTGTATTTGAGGGTGCGTTGGCGGAGCGGTTAGTGCGCTCGTCTCCGAAGCGGAAAGTCCGGGTTCGAGCCTCGGTACGGACACGGATTTTCTTAGCCCCCTCCTGCCCACCCAGCAGTAATGGGTGCCTGACTTCGAGTTACGGAAGTAAAGGCGGCATGGAAAGGAACTGGCCACTCTACCACCATATGTCGAAGGCCCAGGAAGTTGTCTCACTAACAAGGCAATCCTCAATGTCTGGATCGGATGAGGGAACAACTTTACTTTACACTGTATTTGCGACTCGACACGGTGGAATCAGGCACTTTTATCTTTAAGCCTAATCATTTGCCTTGTTTTTAATGGAAAAACAGTACCATGTGTCTTGAATAAATGTCGAGATATTTGGAACTGAAGGAGGTGAGGATTGCTTGATGTCAGAGGTAACAAGAAAATGGCCGCCAAAGTTTGGTGACTTCCATAGCTGTACTATGTCCTTGGAAACTGCAAATCTACTCGCACATCTTTTGTGTCTTTGATAAACATTTAATGCAACATTCACACAGGAGTGTGTTTTAAATATAAGATTCACAAAAGGCGTTGGGGCCCAACAAGAAAATCGATAAAAATTGCGCTACGGGCAGAGAAATGTTCATGTCGGCTTCCTAGTTTCCTAGACCTCATTACTTTGATGAGCGATTGATTTTACCACGATGCCTAGTCACATGATATTATGGCAGCACGGCACGCTGTAGATTCGCGACAAGTGGAAGGGAGATGGTGGATAGGGCACGTGGTGGGCAGAAACATATATTCCTGGTCGGCTAAGAAACATTCTATCCTCCCAACAGATTCTGATTCATAATTCTTTGAGTTGACAACGTTGGTAAACAACTGCGCTTCTATGTAAATACAACGCGCGCGCACGCACACAAAAACACATACTCGATCATAATTTATACTAATGCATACATAGCTAAACATAAACACAGCTGCGTATTCACAGATCCACGAAATCGTCCAAACGCACACGCCCGCGCGCACACACACACACACACACACACACACACACACACACACA
>NW_004797344.1:587112-589078 GCF_000002075.1 Aplysia californica
ATTATTATTATTATTATTATTATTATTATTATCATTATTATTACTATTATTATTATTACAAAGTGTCAAGTTAACCTCACTTGGTATCAAGCTGGACTACTACGCTTTGGAGCCTGGCTCGAGTCCCCCCCCAAAAAAGAATTCCATTGATGGGTGGAGTGTTCCTATTCCGCAGCAACATAGTCCTGTCTTGTCGGAGATAATCATTTACTGACAGCTTGAGTTATGACATGACTGTTTCGAAATAGGCCCTGCTGGACAGAAACAATCTTTCCAAACTAAACAATGAGCAACGCTCTCGAGGTGATTGCGATTCAATGACTCGTCATTTGATCTCCTCTTCCCGCCAGCTACTGGGACATGAAAGGTTCAAACGTTCAAAAGTATTTTTTTGTAATGGGTGAACGAGAACAAAGTTATGCAATCGGATCTCATCCTCTGTTGGAGTAGAACAGTTAACTGATCATTGAAAGGTATTTTGATGTTGTGAGCAAGTTTCACAAAGATATACTCAACTGACAGGCTGTAACTTAGTTCAGCCAGACGGCGGAAAACACCTTTAATTTCTATAGTGTTAACAGACAGAACGTGTGAAAGGGTAAGAAAGAAAGAAAGAGAGAGAGAGAGAGAGAGAGAGAGAGGGGGGGGCAGAAAAAAGAGAGAGAGGGGGGAGAGGGATAAGGAGAGAGAGTGTGTGGGAGCGGAGCTGAGAGAGACAAGCCCTAAAGGCAAGATGAACAGTCCGAGATTACAAAGAAGGCTATAAGAAATGAATATTCTGCAACCATTAGCTGAGAGAAAGGCAGGGGAAGGACATTTTTTTCCCTTAATTTGAAAGGGGAGAGTCACAGCAATAATGTCTCTCGTTGCGTAACAAGCGAGAAAGATTTGCAAGATATTAAACTATTTAACATGTAATGCCGTAAAACATGTGCCTGGTGACTACCTTTTGTCTGTGTAGTTGTGCTCCTCTTACACTGGTGGTCGTGGCTTTCAGTTTTAAGTAAGAGTTCCACGGCACTTAATATGCAATACAATTACGATCATAATATAGGCGCCAAAAATTAGAGGTGATGCAAAAGAGAAAAAATACAAAAAAGAGGGAAGAAGATAAGGACGATACATGTTCGATAGGAAAGAAGGGGCAAACTGCACCAGATCACTCTCCGACCATTCACTGATCCAGGTACAAAGATGGGTGGTAACATACAGTTTGCATGTGGGGCAACCTTGAATCACGATCAAAGTCCATAGCCAGAACCGATCAGCCTCGTGTTTTTGAGTCCTGACTAGTCATTAACGCTGTTTCTTTTTCTCGGAGTGGGGGTGATTTTGTTTGCAGACGGGGGTGTTCCTTAATCCAGAACGAATCTAAACTTCCAAGAACGTCAAAAATAATATCTGGGTGTCTGGGCGCCGAATTCAGAGTAATGCGAAGTTGTTGCATCAACCATTATGACGAAAAAATTAGAACGACTGATCGTTTGCTGATAATAACACTATTTCTGAAACAATTTCATTAGACTAGCTAGCAAATGACCTATTCAAATCAAAAGTATATAAGATAGGATAAACAAGAAAATTAAATTTGTGTATAAATGATGATTCTGCATTTGACAGAAAGAGCGGGAGAGGCCAAGAAGTGAAGTCACTAACTGGATAATATAATGACGAAATTGGAACATTTACTTTGCATATGTCATGAACATTTGAAATAGGTGAGTTCATAGAGCGACCTGATTTCCCAAAATACTAACTCAAGAATGATTCTGCATTCGACAAAAAATGAGAGAGAATGAAAGAGCAAGAGATGAGGTCATTAACTGGATACTATAGTATGACGAAACTGGAACATTTACCTTACAAATGCCATTAATATTTGGAATAAGTGAATTCATAGGGCGACCTGATTTCCCAAAATGCATGGCGTTTGTGTGTGCGTGTGTGTGTGTGTGTGTGTGTGTGT
>NW_004797344.1:591792-593465 GCF_000002075.1 Aplysia californica
GTGTGGTCTATTAATGGTCAAACTTTATTGATATGTCATCACACCACTCGTACTAGCATGAATTACGTAACAAAAAAAAACAACATCTCTTGATCAAAACAAACTGAAAAACTATAGACCGGTGTCGAACCTTCCTTTTATCTCTAAGACCCTTGAAAATGTCGTCTTACAACAACTTATTATCCATTAAAAATCCCGCAATCTTATTGAATACGCCTGTCAGTTTACTGGGTTAATCACAGCACAGAAACAACGCTGTAAAGAGTTGTAAATGATATTCTCATAGAATCAGAATAAGTTAGCAAAGTTGTAACACTAAATTTATTAGATCGGTCAGCAGCTTTCGATACCATTGATCGCGTAATTTTACTTCAAAGATAAGACAAAATAACTTGGCATTTATGGTTCTGCTCTTGAATGGTTTAACAACTATTTGCTTCATCGTTGCCAGTCTGTTGTGATAAAAAAAACACCAAGTCACAAAAGTGCATTCTTAAGTTTGGTGCTCATCAAGGTTCAGTTGTAGGTCCGGTACTATTCACAATGTACACACGGCCACTTGCTGTTGAAATACAAAAGTATCGACTCAGCTACCACTTTTACGCCGATGTTACACAGATATGGCTTTTTTCATCCAGGCAACACCGATGAATTCATGGAAAAAGTAGAGAAATGCATTTTAACTTTTTTTAAATGGATATGTGAAAACAAATTGATGCTGAATGAAAAAAAAACGGAAATCATCCTATTTGGGAGTTCCAAAAATATTAACGGTGTAAGTAGAAACCAGTTAGAAATTTAAAATACTAAACATGATATTCTCTTCCAGCAAAGCCAAGAACCTTGGTATCTACTAAGATTCAAGCAAACCTATGAACAACTAAGTAAATCATGTCACTCTTTGCATGTACCTTGATCTCAGATGAATTAGTAAGATAAGGCACCTTATTTCAACAGCACGCTCTCTGTCTCTCTTGTCTTGTCAAAACTTGACTATTGCAATTCTGTTCTGTCTAGTATTTCATAGGAGAGAACGAGGAAATTGCAAGTGGCCCCAAATATCACTGCAAGACTAGTATTGAAGAAAAAGAAAAAAGATCCTGCATCGAAAAAGTTAACAGCTCTGCACTGGCTTCCAGTTGATAAAGAATCCAATATAAAGTTTCTACCATCTGTTATAACGGGCTTAACGATAATGCTCAATCTGTCTGAGCTTTTAAAACTGTATGTTCCATCTCGTCAGTTACGGTCATTCACAGACGCAACAAAATTCAGAGAACCTAGAATAAAAATTAAGATACATGTATTTTGGTGAGAGAAGTTTCTCGGTTTTTTTGCCCTAAAATCTGAAACTCCTTGCCCCAGGACCTCAGAGAAATGAAAATATTTTAATACTGTTAAACGATTGCTCAAGACTCATTTGTTTAATTCTAAGTTGTAGTTTATTAGTAAGGGCTGATAAGTTCGTTTTTACTTCTGTCCTTGTATGTATACAAGTAATGTATGGTTGTAAAAGTTACTCTTAAGGTGGTTTTGTTGCTAATGTTAAACGTTTTATCACGTGTAAATGAAGTATTACGGTCAGTGATCATGTGATTGATGTTAAGAGCTCAGAGCTTACGCTCGTTTAAATTGGAGAGCTATATAAACACAACTTATTATTATCATTATTA
>NW_004797344.1:593679-596313 GCF_000002075.1 Aplysia californica
CCCTCAACTACCCCCAAATTTCATTCACAGAAGTATCTTTGACAAGAACCAAACAATTTCTGTCCATCTAATAATAATGTTGATAAAACCATACGACGTTATGACAGAATAATAGTGTCACAGCTCGTATAGAAAGCCCTTGATCCTCGCAGTAAATCAGATAGGAATTTGACCTCACGCACGGTCCACGCAATAGGCTGATTTATATCAGTATATTACCGGTCTGTTATCGCCTTCTTGAAGGCATAGCTTATCCAGCAACTGATAACGTAGACAACAGTCTCCCAGGTTTAGAAACAACAGTGCAGTCCTTTGCAATACCGGGGTCAATAGAATTCAAATCATATCAGTATGTGGCGGGGGGCTGTGTTTCGCATAACTGCCAAAGTATCGACCCGTAGTATTCTATAATGCGTAGTTTTCGAGATGCTGTACACTCTAACATTTTCTTGAAATAGCAAAGGGTACCCAAGTTTTAACTCTTTTTAAATCAAAGGTAGATCTATCTTATTAGAACAACAACAATAACAATAACGACACAAATCCCATTCCAAAACAAAACCAAGTAAACGTATCCCTTCTTGCCACTTTCTAATCACGGAGAAACACTTCCAAGAACATTTTTTGTAGAAGTTGAAATAATCTTTTTACAGGTTTTTGTTGTTGATAGGTGTCGTCACAATGAAGCGCTATTGCTCTCCACTCTAGTATGTCTCGTGCCAATGCTGTGTCCGCCCCTTGTTCACAGGGGTTTCAGCCTCGTCCTCTGGGCTCCTCACTGTTTCTGCAGCTTTTCTACTGCTACTCCTTGGTTCCTTCTTACTGCTATCTCTCAGCCACATCCCTGGTCGTATGGTAGGTAAGTTCTAACGACTAGGGTTCTCGGAAAAGGGCGCAAAATCTCGGAAGTCCCGTGTACAAGTTGCGCACGTTAAAGATCTCTTGGGGTCCTAAAATCGACAAGAGAAGGCTTCGGTCGCCTCCCGGGCTAAATCGAAATTCCTACCGAACTGAGATTGATTGATGTGTTTCTTGCGTTCATATGGCCGTACGCAGTTGAGAGCACTGGAAAACACTTACCCAGACAAAAGAGGTTTCACGTTCAGGCGGTTTTAAGAGGAAATCTACAAGCTTGAACCGAAATGTGTGGAGCAGGTTGGAGGCTCAGATTGTTCATGTACGAGTAACTGGGGATGCGCCTGTCACGCCGTTTTGGAGGGGGCGGGGGGAGAAGGTACCCCCATGTCTCACACACGTGAGGTCACTGCTACGAGCTCTGTATTACATACAACCTCTTTGCTTCTGTCCAGTCTTTAACATCAACTGTCCTTTGGTGTCTCTGTCGTTCATTCAATCCTTTCTTCCTGTCAGCACTCCATTGTGTCCACTCATGTGCCCAAAAATGTGCCACTCAAAGCTGTTTGGGTTAACTTAACATTATTATGTGTTCGCCAGCACTCTTTTGAGATAAACAGTATTTTATTATCTGCCAATGTTCAGATTCTCGATATCAGATTCAATTCAATAAGAAAATGTTCGATATCGACTCAACGCTGAAATTATGATATCACCGATCAGTTATTCAATAGCCTTTCGAGGATAAATACTTCAAGTAGCCTTAAAGACGTAAGTTTACAGAGCATAGGTCACTTCTCACTGGCTGCGATCGTTTCTACTGAAAAGTTGTCTAACAATTAGCTACGGGCAAAATAAAGACAAAGTACAGCTTTTTTCATGTTAACTAACTACAGTCTTCCCAGTCTGTTGGGGGTAAAAGGTAGACACATTCCTTATTAGCAGGAGTTAAATCGTTCCAATATTGGGATGACACACATAAACATCTATACTCAGATATAAATGCGTGTTTACTTTGATTTACCCCTCTGCTGTCTTCTTTCTTTTTAAAATAATGAAACCTGTTTCTCTCCTAAAAGAATTTTGATTTCTGGACTCAAAGTAGTTGAACAGTGGTTTACCTACGTTGCCTCCTGGGACATTAACTAAAAGCCACTCAAAACAAAATCACCAGCACGCCCCTGAACGCTGGAGTCTCTTTGACTGTGGAGCATTAAACTTCATGACACTATCTTTTCTTCAACAGGGTGTGTTACTTGTCTATTCTATGTTCAAGATCGTCTCTCGTACAAACTGTATCCCGTGTAGAATACAAGCCGCTGTATTGGATATACAATTACGTAATAATAGCTGTGTTGTTGCTATGTTGACACTCCTCCCAAAAGTAAACACAGCACGTCGTAAAATATATACACTTACAACGCTTTGAGTGGGTGGAAATAGGTCGTGGTGGTCTCAAGTGGTTTCACAGGTCAGATCATGATGAGTTCATAGTCACGAAATCAAGAATACTACACATTATGTTCACGTGGCAGCAATATTTAAAAGTAACCTACTATTAATCTTCTCTAAAAGGTTCTGGCATGTACATGTAGTAATGTTTGATAACATCTTATAATAGTTCGGTTACTGTTACTTTTTTACCCCTGTTCTCAGTCTTATGGATATTCAGAATGCCAACCAGTCATGTCAGTCTACAGCTTCTTCTTTCTTCTTCTTGAATTGAAAGTGTTGTTCGTGTCTATGTTTAATAACACACACACACACACACACACACAC
>NW_004797344.1:598170-600837 GCF_000002075.1 Aplysia californica
GGGGGGGGGGGAGACGACCAGTAATGGAATTCTCCATTGCCATCGTAATCGAGATATAAACGTTCGTTCTAGGACATCAATGAGGTGTCTTTCGTTAAACTATAATATATGTAAATTCACTCGTTTACAAGAAATTCAAATTTCTAAGTGATGTTGAGTCTTTGTCTCCTCACACCGATGCTTTAAGGAAATTGGTGACCGCACTATTGTAAAGAAATTGTACAAACGCTATTGCTCTAGCTTTAGAAACAGATGCAGGCGTAATTGCGTTTCGTTGATACTTGTATTTTGTTTTGGAACGTTTCGTTCCTGCGTTTTATTTGTATAGTTTGATGCTGTGACTTGCTGAAAAAGCAATAAACACCTCCAATATTACTCCAAATGTTTCTCAGATGCCATACTAATAGGCGTGGAGAATCTTCAGGGGTTTATTGCGTTTTATTTTGTTGACCAAACTCTTAAGTAGGTCATCAGACTTATTTTGTGATTGATTGTCCTATTTCTGATCTTTGTACTAGGAAGTGATGTTCAATGAGATAGATATGTGAGCTTTGTGAAGGTAAAAGATTCTGTCTTCATGGCCTTTAATACAGAAGTAAAGAAGATACCGTCTGTTACCTTTGTACCAGATAACTGTTACTGCGTGGCCATGTTAAGAGGCAAGGATCAATGTTCACTGAGATTAAACTGCACGTATTGTCACAACAAACATCAAGCCTTGTGCACTGCGAAGAGCAGTCGCATTAATGTGGCTCTGATTCATCCTTTTTCGTTATTATAAGCCAAGTATTGAAAATATTATTGTTATTAAGTAACGCATATGCATTGTTCTCTAAATATGAAAAAAAATAATTCTAACGGTTTTGCGTTCCCATCGACACAATATAGATCGTACAGGAGATGGGCTGATTAGAAGTGTCTGTCAGGAATAACCCACGCTTTGTGGGATCTAGCATCCCTGCACACAGAAGGCGATACAAACTATCACGACCTCTGCATGCGACTGTGAGCTGCCACTTCACAGACACGGGTCTGTAGATGTTAGAGAAAAAGGGATAGCAAGGAATAAAAAAACCCAACATATGTAGATCTAGTACTTAACGGTAAAAACTTTTTTTAAAAAATATTTTCAATGTAGGTGATATTATCCCCCCCCCCAACTCTCTCTCTCTCTCTCTCTCTCTCTCTCTCTCTCTCTCTCTCTCTTTCTCTCTCTCTCTCTCTCTCTGCATAAAAAAATATTTTTTAGGAATCGGGCTTCGGACCTTGCCTGTCAGGGATAACCCGAGCAGAAAAGAATACGACATCCCAACATAAAGACATAGATATCCGATAACACTTATTCTTCCCACTCACGAATTGAACATGGATCTCCTGCATACGACAGCGAAGCGCCAGACCGCTACAGCCCAGTCACGGGTAGGAAAAATCTGAACTGCGTGATCAACTGTTATCTCCAAAACATTAAATGTTCGGTGTTTAGGATTTGTATCTCCTTAAGACATTGCGAACTTCATAGTTTCGTACTTCTTAAAGATGATTCTCATGGGGACCATAAGTCATAATGGAAGAAATGTTGAGCTCATGTACACACAGAGAAATAAGGATGTGAAAGTATTACGAAGCTAAAACAAGGCACCCTAGTGTATGTTTTTGAACGTTGCCCTAATATTTATTTGCAGCTTTAAGGGGATCTGTTGACAAGCAATGAGCCAATATTTTGAGGTTATAACGTCACCTGTGTGTTACACACGCACGTCTATTTGTTGTTGTTGGGGTTTTTTTAGGTTTTTTTTTTGGTATGTTAGTATTTTGTTTATCTAATGATTTATTTGTCCTTTTCTTAGGGGAGGGAGAGAGAAGGGGGTAAGGAAGGGGCATAACATTGCTGAGTCGTGTAGGTTTTGAGTATATTATTAACAAGCTGCCAAAGAGAGAGCATTTTACTCCTAATTTACTTCAAGGTACCAGAACTATCAATGGCCTTATTGAAAAATAGTGAAAATAATAATAATGATAATGTTAACAATTCATATGTCAAAATCTGATGATGACCAATACATTTGCTGAGGAGAATGTTTCTCAAGAAAAGAATTAGAAAATCTTAATAAAGGTTAAGGTGACTCGTGGCTTCTGCTTTGGCCGATGAGACCAATTCGGGCAAAGAAAAGTTTGCAACATTTTGAGTATTCAAAAGCTCCACTTCCACTTGTGTATGTGCGCAGCTTGAAGGCTTCTTTCTTGGTTTCAACATTTATGGCGAAAAGAACCTGTCCATTACGGATAGCTCTTGCGCTAATCAGCAGAGGACGATAAAGACAACGCAAGGTGTCAGTTTCCACACTTTAATGGAGAAGATCGGTGGCAAGCGGTTAAAATGTACTTAGTCCAGAAGGCAAAATTTTACAGGAGAGAGGAAACTGTTTCATTCTTGTAACAATTGTACCCATATCATGTATTTTTTCTTGCTTTTTTAACGTATAGAATATGAATTTCGACAAAATATTTCTTGAGTACATATATAACTTGATACCACAGACTAGGTAACTGCCACGAAAAATAAACATTAAAAAAAAGTTTTAGTAAGGTTTTACGGCGCTCGCAACTGCATAAGGTCATATAAACGCCAAGGAGTGAATGTCAACAGAGAAGTCCAAACGGGGAATT
>NW_004797344.1:602634-604643 GCF_000002075.1 Aplysia californica
CACACACACACACACACACACCCCACTACAATTGCTCCTCTTCTTTACCCCTTCTTTTCGTTCCACAGTTTATCATTTTCACTTCTTCTTTCTCCACCCGCACCCCAAAAATCCCCGCCAAAAACACCACCTTACTTTTCTATGAGGAGCGCATCTTTAGTATCGATCGCTCGTTAATTTTTGGGCATATATGAAGTTATTCATATCATCGTAGGCTAAAGCTTGTTCATTGTCTTGCTTTTTATAGAAAATAAAAATATCCATCAATCTTGAATAGAAGTACAGATAGTTGAGACTGAAGGAGATGGGGGTCGTTTGCATGGTGTCGGAGAAAAGAAAAATTATGGAGAAATAAATGGTTGCTTGAGTTTGGTCACTTCTTAAACTAGGAGTCTTTGAAAACTGCAAATTTACGTCTTTTTTTTTGTGGGTGCTTTTGGTCAACGTCTTGAAGTGAACTTTACACACAAATGTGATTTTAAATGCACATAAAGATGTTGAGAAACAATAAATCCCCAAAAAACAAAACAAAACAAAATGCCCAACAGGAGGAAAATGTCGGTTTCTTTGATTAAATTCATTATTTTGACGAGCGCCTGATTTCACCAAGGTGCCACTCACAAATAATTGCGCCTGTTGATTTAAGATTTTTTTTTTCTTTCTTTTTTTAACTTTGTAGGTCTGTCTTTGTGTTTTTAATCTAAGCATGAGATGCGCCGTGCTGTTATATATTTTTAGGTGCACCCTTACAAGATCTATTTTTGTCCGTGGTTTCTAATACAGTCGAAACTGTCTGAGTCGAAACTGTCTAAGCCGGTCATCCATTGTCGAGGAGAACGATGGCTGTCTTAGACAGGTGAATGTTTTACACTGTGTCATTACTAGATTTTAAAAATATGTAAGGCAGGGAATGGGTTGTGGGTGTTTGTATAGGTAATTGTCTAATACAAGTGGCAATTAGAGCCCGCTCAACTATATCTCAATATTATTTATTTCAATTTCAGCAGTGTAAAAGGCTAGTGGTTTTCTCAACTTAAAAGCCCGAAAAGTCCTACGTACGTAAAACTCCTAAGGAAAGTAAAACTTCAGGAAGTGAGAGTGGAAAGTAGCTCACGAAATCGGGAATTGTTCTTTGTGTTACTGTCCACTTGATTCTAACTTATAAAAATGTAAGTACGTGTACTGGTTAAACAGCAAGCTGTATTTAAAGTAAGGAAAACGAATGAAGAGAAAACAAAGGAACGGATATGAAAAAAGGGAACATAACTAGACATTAGCGGTCTCCCTTGTTAAAATTCCAAGGCAGGCGACGCCTTTCACACAGGTTGCTGCCATTGTTGTCACATTTTTCGAGCCACATCATTACAAGGGAAGTAATCAGATTTTTTTTAAAGTATGCTTTAACTTGAAAAGTTCTTTCTCTTTCAGCAGAATCGAGAATTCTGTGTGTACAGTATCGCGGCTCTTCAATTAATCGTTGCGTATCTCGTTCGTATTGATATGCAGTGTATTCATAGTACAACTGAAGAAATCTGTGTCGTTTAAAACAGGTGGACGAAAATAGAATATATATTTTTTGTTACTTCTCGTCCCGGCACTCTGTTCGAGGTGCACCAGCTGTCAGTTTGGACTCAGAAATTATGTAGTTTCAGTGTTGTGTGTCCTTCTATTTCAACAAAACAAAACAAAACGCATATATACTTACATCCCAGAGGTAGAAAAGTCCAGCTAAGGAGGAGCTACTGTAATAGAGGAAATGCCATCTGAAATAAGAACAGTTCAAATTAAGCATCGTCAATGCTGATAGGAGCTTAGTGTTTGTACAGGCCACGTCGCTTTTTTCTTTTCTTGTACATATTTGTATAGATAATTATTAACAGTTTTGCTTGCAATTTTGTCAGAAACTGACGCGTGTATACGAAGGACACAAAAGGGGGAGTGTAGAATGTATCATTTTGCGTCCACGTTTGTTTCGTTTGCTTTTGCGCACGCACGTGTGATTGATATAT
>NW_004797344.1:605145-610145 GCF_000002075.1 Aplysia californica
GGGTGAAGGAGAAGGACGAAGAGAGAGACGGAGCGAAAAACAGAGAGAAACAGAATGAAGTAATAGAAAAAGAGAGGACTGTTAGCGAAATGCATTACTTTACACTGGAACTAAACAATGGCATACATATGCATCGTCTCTCGTTAGCTTTCTGACAGTCCATACAACCGTACTTTTACATTGACTGTGTTCAATAGTCGTTGAAAAC
Source organism: Aplysia californica (assembly GCF_000002075.1). Classification (NCBI taxonomy): domain Eukaryota; kingdom Metazoa; phylum Mollusca; class Gastropoda; order Aplysiida; family Aplysiidae; genus Aplysia; species Aplysia californica. The sequence goes on from NW_004797344.1 coordinate 605,354, forward strand.
AACCAGGTGAGTGAACCTGGAAGATGCAGTTGTTATTCACACACACAAAAATCTTAGTTAGGTCATTATTCGCTTGGTATAAACCTTTCAGGCTGTAAACAAGAGAACGCCGTCTTATTGCTCAGTAATTGACAAGCCATTTCATATTTTTTGCCCATCATTAATGTACTATCTTTTTCATATTAGTATGGACATTGACTGTTCCCTAGCCGAGAAACGTGACTTTGTTGAATATGACACGGTGATTAAACAGGCACAATGACCCCGCGTTATGAAATCCGTTTTGTAACTCAGTAGCAGTAAGGTGTAATATGTCTGTGCAGAGTTATAGCATAATCCGTGGAGCAATTCAATCCGTTACACGAGTATTGAAATCAGCAAGTGACTATTTCAGTTACATTATTGTAACTGAATCTGTACCAGCAAGGCCAATTTAAATACCAGTATCGAGATTTGCCCAGAGGAATGACTACTTGTATAACAATATCTGTTGTTTTTTTTACATTACAAAACGTTATCCATTTAGGAAATTGACATAAAACTGTGGAACGAATGAAACTTCATATTTAGAGACTGTGATTATACAACATTGTGTGAACCGAGGACATTGTGGTAAGACGAAATATTGCAGGAAGGACCATCAAACATTTCAAAGCCATTTGAATTCGAGCCTTGAACTTGCCGTGCGGCAGGCAGATCAATTAATTCCTCGGCTTACAGCACTATAACCTATCCATAGGACAAGAGTTACTGTACTCGATCTCAACGCGTTTTTACCTTACTTCATCGCGCTCACAACAAGGCTCCTCGATCTCAACACCTTGCGGTTTTCCTTGAAGCTCACTTCAAAAGGCATCGGCCATGTTTTTCGTAAGGAAAGTTTCAGTAAATTCAAGGACTCGTTCAAGTATCTATAAATTGTTAGACATGTTCATCATGATGTCATTGTGGTTGTATTCCGTTAGAGTTGAGCATAATCGCTGTTCGTGAGAACTCTAGCCTCACAGCCTCGTAACTATTCGTCCAGGATGTCGCTGTGCCTTTCAACGGTCGATGGAACAATTTCTAAACGCGCTCCATTCTGAGTCAGGAGGAATCTTTGAAATTTTAAAGTCGTTATTATAACTTTACAAGATAGCAATGTATTCTCCTAGGTACGATTTCAGTATACTGTAGAACTTCGTTCACTTCCGCGTGATATCGTCGCAGTGTGTGTATGTGTGCGTGTGTGTGTGTGTGTGTGTGTGTGTGTGCGCGCTCGCGCGCGCGCGCGTCTCTGAGTGTCTCTTGCCGCGTTGTGAAGCCTTAGGCTAGTACCGCACAACGACATTTTTTGCGTATCAAAACAGATATCGCACTAGGACAGGACTGACCCGGCGCATTAGGCAGCTTCTTTGTTGTTGTCCAAGGCGGAGTTAAAAATGCATTCCAAAAATTTCTTAAGTATTGTCCAAATAAAAAAAAATAAATGTCCGTAATCAGCGACCCCAAAATTAGCAAAAATCACGCAAGAAACTCAATTTAATACCCGATTACGAAGTTGAATTTTAATCAATTACAATGTTTGTGTGCGTGTTTCACCATTTGGCCAGTACTAGGCCTAGATCTAGATTGCATCTTGTCTTTTATGTGTTGATTGCAATAGCCAACATCAGCCTTGTTGTACAAACATGGTTTATTTTCCTCTGCACAAATAATGTTTTCTATCCAATTTGGATCAATACCCATTTTGACGAGAATAGACTGTTTAGAAACAACCGAGCGACTGCAGCCGACAATAAAGTTGAGGATCGAGGCAAAACGCGACACAGAGGCCTACTGCACCGTGTTGTGTGTAGAAGCTTTAACCAGAGACTTAGCAACGTAAACGTTTACATTGCTAGGTCTCTGCTTTGACATACCCTCAGATGTGCAAAGCACCGGGTGACCTTGATACACAACTTCACCATTGGTGATTAATTAAAAAATCATTTGCTAAAATTTACATAGTATCGCATCAAATCAGGTTCCCCACTAGCCATTTTGCTTATCTTGAGACGCTTATTTTGAATAGGAAATCAAATTTGAGATGCGTTAATTATTTTCACAATTTTGTGCTCAAAATTTAATCCTTCGTGGAGGCAAATTTTAAAGTGATTATACGCCACAAGGCGCAAGCTCCACGTTCTTGACAGCTGGCGCCACCAAGTCTGGGACAGTTTTGTCCTAATGCGGTATACGGCTATAATATTTCTCTATAATCACACACAGACGATATTTCCCCAGGACTGGGGTTGTCCTGTCCCACCGGTTTTGTAGCAATTCACAACTGATCGGGACTCAAATCGACCAGAATGTCACGTCCCATTAGGTGCGGTGCATTACACTCTAATTCAAAGGTTTCAAAATCCCGACTGGTCTGTCCCAGGACAAACTGTCGTAGTGCGGTACTAGCCTAAATCACGAAAACAGTCCCCAAGCAACCCATGTTTAAGATAAATTGGTATTATTATTACTATTATTATTACTATTATTATTATTATTATTATTATTATTATTATTATTATTATTATTATTGTTGTTATTATTATTATTATTATTGTTATTATTGTTGTTGTTATTGTTGCTGTTGTTGTCATCATTATTATAACCATAATCATCATTTTTACCATTAATTTTTTTTCTAAATTAATTGTTTATTGATTGGGTGACATGCCAATTTGTCTCACAACCTACCCGTTCTCACAGAATGAGCGCAGCATGGCGGGCGGGTCCATTGCTCGTCGTGACCTCAGCCATCTCTCCACCTCACGCTCAGCCAAGCCAACACGCACAGACATCCTCTGAAAAATAATGTTCGTTTTAGTGAGAGTTTTACGGCACTTTTGCAACACGATTAGGTAATACAAGTGCCCGAAGATTAGAGGTGTTACAAGAGAGTAACGAACACAAAAAGGAAGGAGGAGGGATAAGGACGATGTATGTTTGATAGTCACGGATGGAAACAAAACACGTTGTTCATACCGTCATGGCAAGAACGTTTCTCAAGACAAGAATTTTTCTCAAGGCAAGAGAAGACATGTTACGATTGTGTCGAATCGTCTGCTCCTTTTATGATTGTCTGCTGTGACGAACAATAACTTTAAATATCAAAACATCTCTTTCCTTTTCAGTATGTCAACCGGATTAGCGCTTTTTAACCATATTTATTATGCAATGTGAAACCGCTTCTTTTAAAAGCGGTTCCAACACATTTTGACATTTTCTTCTTTATTCATCGCTTGGTTTTCCAGTGGGCCTTCATAAAGACTCACATACCGCGTCTTTTTTCTCTTTATGTTTACCATTTCACCAATCGTGTTCCATGTCCGATTCATTTTGAAAGTTACAACACCAATAAAGCAACATTGAGAAGCAGTCTTGTTATTTCTGAAGTCACGACTTGCTTCTTATAGAGGCAGGGAAATAGCCCTTACAAAAAGAGTATGCCTACATGCACACACATCTGAACAAATCTAGAACCTGTACTTCATCCAAATCGCTCAACAAAAACAGAACGAACCTTAAAATGCACATACTTAAGTCTGGTTCTTAGATTGAAAACAAAGTCAAGCACAAACCAATCAGATAACAGCAGGGGGGTGCGACACTTAAGCATTTGTGCTTCGAAAAGATCTGTCACGAGTAATGTTTACTTCAGAACCCCGTCTCTCTCCAGTTCCATATTATTAGTATGATTGCTTTGTTCTGTTTACTACTAGGTACCCAGATTAGTCAATAGATATAAGGGGCAGGGAGCATGTTGTGGTTGTTTGGAAAAGGTACACGCTGTATAAATGCGATTATTATGACTGTGATTATGATATCCAAAACTGTGCACTCTGACACTTGCGCGGTTCACCATGGAGCGCACCATTTGACTCAATTTGGAATCAAAGAGAAAGGTTGCGTGCACACTCGTACCAGTGCAGTCATATTAAAACTTAAACTAAATGTTGTATTGATTCAGTCTAGATATATTCAGATCACATGCTTATCATTCTTTCAACACGAAATTGGGGGAGGGGGGGATGTTTGCAGTGGTATGGTTTGTTTCTTCGACTGTTGCTGATGATCAATTTGTTCTCATCGAAAAAATGTGGCCTTATCGATCTGACTTTTTGTAACTACAGCAAAAGCAACAACAGAAAGTTATATACCCTAAGCTCCTCGTGAGGCACCCTAGTCCCCCATTTCTTGTAACAATTTTCCAGGTCTCCGTTGGGCTTCACAGTAACTGAAGATCTGTGATATACTCCAAGGTACAGAGCCAGGGGATTCAATAGGAATCTGAAAATGACGGAGAGATGGGCTGAAGGAGGTTATTGACTAAATAGCTTTTTTGGTTTTTGGTTTTGTTATATTCTGTTTATTTGTTTGGTTTTTTTTGTTATTGTTTGAGTGTTTGTTTTGTTTGTTGTTGTTGATATTGTAGCTGTTGTTGTTGTTGCTGTTATTGTCATTTTGGGGTGAGTTGGGGGTGTTTGGGAAAGGCCTGATAAAGGTTTTGACACGCTTAACGTATCCTCAATATCAATTGATATAATACAGCATATTATCTTCATATGTCTATTGCTTTAACTATCTGTCTATCGTATTATCTATACGTATGTTCGTCTGTCTATCCAATTCTTCCATTCTTTCGTTTATGCGTTTCTCCAGCGCGTTTAAACTGTTTGCTTCTCGCTGCAAGGTGAAACCCCTCCATAAGAGTGTGAGCATTTTTTATACCAGAAACCGCTAGTGTTACTTCTCCAGACTGTGAAATTAGGAT
>NW_004797344.1:616247-618101 GCF_000002075.1 Aplysia californica
GTTGTATGTCGTGGAGCCAAAATTGTGAGAGACCGTCAACCATTGACGAAGACAAAAGTGTTTATATTTGACCGAGAGACCTGTTGGACAGTAGGCCTATCAGGCATTTTATTTTTTAAAAGCAGGGGGGGGGAGGGGTGGTCGTTTGCACAAGTTATTTTCTTGTACAGGTAGCTGTTAGAGTAAGTTCAATTGTATAAGTAAATCGTAATTTGGCATTGAATATCAGCTACTTATACTTTGGTTGGTTGCAACGCGGAATAATGATAATGTGTCACAACACAATAAAAATCAAGCGCTCGTCAGTGTTTGGGCATATATAGTTATGGGTATCATCTTAAATCTTGTTCACGTGTCTTGCTTTTGATGAAAACAATACTCATCTATCTTAAATAAAAGCCTATTGAAGGAGGTCGGGGTTGTCTGGTGTTAGAGATTAAATTAGCGAGAAAGTAGCTGCCAAAGTGTGGTGACTTTCAAAGCTTGGGTGCCCTAGGAAACTGCAAAATTACATTTGTGCGCCATTTATCAACTTTTTTCCCCAGTAAAATCCACCCAGAAATGTGTTTTTAAATAAACATACACGATGTTGGGCGAAAAAAAAACAATTAATAACATTTGCCCAACGGGCGGAAAAAATGCTCGTTTCTTCCATTTCATTATTTCGACGAGCGCCTGATTTCACCACGATGCCACACATGATAATATAAAGGTATGAAACTACCTTAAGAGCATGCCAAGACAAACTTGTAAGGCAGAGCACACGGAGGAAGAAGGAGAGGCAGGCAGGAGATGAGAAAGGAGGGCAGCAACTGTAGTAGGCAGGCCTGGAGTTGAGTGATGCTTCTGGTGTATGAAATTTACGTGTTTTTGATGTGGCTTCGGTGTCTTGTGGTCAGTCTGTTGGGCTCGCAATTATACGTTCTTATACTAACTGACCGTCTAGGCTCGCAACCAAATGGTCCTGGGTTAGAACGCCGTATGGCCCGACGTTGTGTCCCTCGGAAAGGTACTTTTCACGGATTTTCTTCACTCCACACAGGCAGGAATGGGTACTCAGCTATAGACAAAGAAAAGATCAAGTCTTGTTAATTTGCTAATGTTTTAGCGCGTGTAATCTGCAGCGTACAGTGCATGCCTTCCATGAAGCCTAGAGTGTTTCTGAGTGTTCAAGGGTCTGCCAGAATTATTTTTAAAATTTAGATTGTAAAGCACATAGAGATTGTGAAGCGCATAAAGACTGCTGTTGAGCGAAGGTATGCGCTTTGGAAATGATATTAGACTAAACTAAATACATTTTTATTATTTTTATTTGAGAGTGGCACTGAATAAAGAGGGATGGGGGAAACTGGTTTGCAGATCATCTCTGTAAAGCAACACCTGGGTGATTATACGGTAAGAAAAAATACCCTTTCTTTGGTACTTTGGTATTCAAGTTCAGGGGCTATAGTGAAAGTATGGCTTCATCAACGTGTACGTCAAAGACCACACTAACCTGTCGCGGTAAAGTGTTATCGAGAAGGGAACATCCTAAAATACGTAGCAGGCCTTTAGGAGAAAACAAAAATCAATAAACATTGAAAGTATTTAGTTTTTTGTAACCTGGGGCTATTGCAACAGTTGTGCTGTTTGTGTGATGGCCGCGACTGTCTCGTTTGAACAAGCTGTATTGATTTAACGAAGCTGACCTGCGGAGCAATGCAGTGTCGCCCAAGCAGTGTCCACGCGATATTTGTTCTTCCCAGTGATCCCTTTGGGACTAGTAGAATCTAACGATTGAGGAAGGAAAATCTGAAAAGGGCAGAGGAAATGTGCGTGCGCGTGCGCGTGAGTGTGTGTGTGTGTGTGTGTGTG
>NW_004797344.1:619512-622032 GCF_000002075.1 Aplysia californica
GATAGATAGATAGATAGATAGATAGATAGATAGATAGATAGATAGATAGATAGATGATAGATAGATAGATAGATAGATACCATTTGTAAAGTGCAAATTCAGGATCAACAGAAAGTTCTATGCGCTTTCCAATCTATATTAATACCCCAGCAGACTTGACAACATTCTGGAAAAATCTCAACTTTCTGGAAAGCATACAGTGCAAGCTGCCATTTTACAGGTGCTATAACACTAACATACTCAGATACACTTATCATACATTGACGTCACATGCACCTTGGGACAAAGTAAAGTATACTGTCCCCACCAGGGCAGTGCTACTGACTGAAATTGTCTTCAAGCCATTCCCAAAAGGGGGTGGGGGGGTATTATCACTGTTCTTTTGCACAGTAGAATTGTAAATGGGCTGATTTATCAATGCCATGCTCATACTGTGCCGGAACAACGTAGGGGGGACTGTCGCTTTTTCTTTCCTCATCCTTACTATCGTCATTTTTGCCTCTATTTCTTTTGCATGTTTGTCACCCTCTTGTGACCTGTTATTTCCGGGGTGCCTTGATAATCGAAGAAGACTTTGTGCTGTTGAGGCTAGAGAGGTGAACAGGGATAGCCTGATTCCCTGTTTGGACTTCTCTGTTGACATATCCACCCCTTGGCGCTCATATGACCTTACGCAGTTGCGAGCGCCGTAAAACCTTACTAAAACAAACGTAAAAATGTTAACAGAAACCCTTCCAGTGCAGTACATTATTTCGCCACATTCATGGAAAACCGGCTTAACGCCAAAACAATTATAGACCTAATATTTTCGAGCTACAAGTGTAGCACGCAGTATTTATTTTTTTCGAAAATCACGCCATGGCGTCATAATATGATCATAACTTTAATTAGCGTTATACAACGGCCAAGAATTGTACATAATCATGAGTCTTATTCTCTCATTTTGTGAGGTGTAAAAATTGAACCTTGATATATCATCATTTTGTCACAAATAGAGCTTGTTTAAGGGGTTTGTTTACCCGCGCACTTATATATGAGCTCATTACGCAGTTGCAAGCGCCGTGAAACAATTACTAAACTATATAAAGGGTTTGTTTCGTTAATTAACCCTTTCACTGCTATGTATGCGTATGCAATTGTTAGGATGTCCTCAACTGATTCCCGTTCAGGTTTTTCTTCTGGTTCATAGAGGACGTTCAAGAAGTATAATTTGCTTGTTGTGCAGTTGCTTATTCTTAATAAGGGGAAGCATGTTATGGTTATGTTTAAATCTCTCTTGAATGAACATTTCATCTTGTCTGTCAAAACGTAGATGGAAACAACTGTCCGCTGAAAGGGTTAATGAAGCCTCATGTTGAAAGATCTATGACTCACTCAAGCACAGAAGAGATGAGAAAATGTATGTTTGACTTTGTTCTTTGAGTTTGGGACTTGTTTGCTTGTGGGGGGGTTTGGGGTTGTTTTTTGTTGTTGTTGTTGTTGTTGTTGTTGTTGTTGTTGTTGTTGTTGTTGTTGTTTTTGTTACAGTTTACTGACAAAACATATCGTTCTACTGGGAAAAAAACACATTTTTAATGGATTCCTTAAGTTGTTCGGCTGGCGAAATGTTGGTAAAAGAAGATTGTAAGGCTTTCAGATCGTCCTTTTGCTGATCTGAGAGAGCATAATACGTTGTTCTTAAAGTTCTTTCAGAGCACTTTGATTAATTTCGTTCGATCCTCCGATATAATTTTTTGATAATTTGGAGGCTGATTGCTTCGACAGACGGAGACACTCCGCAACCCTGGAATTACAAAGTTCTATGCTCAGCGTTTAGTGTTGAAAATTTTGACGCAAAAAATTGAGCCTCTCAACAGGTCAAGCTTTTTCGAAAGCAATTCCTTAAATATCTTGATAACGACTCTGAATAATGTTACAATTTTGACAGAGCAGATTTGACATTTTTTGGTTTCTGACCTCATGGTCTTCTCAAAACGGCTAGAAATGTCAGACAGAACGTTGTAATTTTAATGGCCAGGTTACACGCAACGATAAGCTGTAGACTACAAAACTGGACGATCTATTGATCATACGACAAATCATTACTTGTAACCGCTAAATTGTACTTGGACGATTGGACGATGGCTGGAGACTCGGTCAAGAAATCAAGCGCTGCTTGTTATTTTTTGTACGTTCTCGGTCAGAATTCGGTGAGACGTGCTGTGACGTAGAATTAATTACTTTGAAATTTGCCGCCGCGCAGGATAAAACTTAAGCGCAATTTTTTTTAAATAAGCAGAGTAGCTCGCAGGGAACCCGATTTGATGTGATATTATGGAAACTTCAGCAATTTTTATTTTTTATAAATAGATCGTCAATGGTTATGTTGTGTATGAAGGCCACCCGGTGCGTTGAGAAGCTACGGTCACGTTAAAGCTTCTACGCACAACTCGGTATTACTGTATGGCCACCCTTTTCTAAAAACCAGACTATTTAATTAAAATGCACAGAGGTGTCTGGAGAAGGGTGGGGGTCGTGGGG
>NW_004797344.1:622394-624083 GCF_000002075.1 Aplysia californica
GTGGGATGGTCACATCTGCCAATATACAATAAAGCCAAGACCAGCTTTCATAACGTAAATTAAAGAACAATTCATTCAGTAAATTTGAAACTTTGAAAAACTGCATTTAAATAATACAGATTAAATGTTGTATTTTTTTAAATCAGAGAAAAATAAGGTTACCTTGGCCAGCACAGTTATGCCCAGTTTTCAAACATGTGCCCTATTGCTGTTTCTGGCCCAGTCGAAGAACTCGAAGAGCCCCCACCCGATCCGAAAAGTTTGCCTACCCGTGGTATTGCTGCATGGAAAAAAATATTACATTCTTACTACACACTGGATGCAGTACAAAGCTATTTTTAATAAAATTCTTTGTATGATCCTTTACTGCAGGATTGGGTTTTCCAGTCCATATGTAATGTATCGATGGCAAAACTAGCTATTCGACTTGACGCAATCAGTAACCTATAGGGGCAGCAAGCAACAAACAGATAACAGTCTTTGGGGACTCGACTACAGTCAGGTGGTTTAAAGAACCCTTAGTCAAAAGAACCGGATCAAGAGCGTATTTAATCAGTTTGAACTACTGATCAGTATCGTTTTGGAAAAAGTACCTCATGTTGTTTCAAACGTAAATCAGAGTACAAAGCTTAGAGTCCTTAGGAAAAAATAAATATGAACATTTATTCAAAGCGGCTCAAGTAACATTTTTTTTAAAGATTGAGGGGGATAAAAATCATTAGGGCCTATTGTCCATGAACGGATAACTAGTTTTGGACCAGATAACTGCTTAACGGGATTTCTGATTAGAATTTTGCACAGTTTCTGAACAAGGAAGTTATTCGTAACAGAAGGAAACGCTTCGATTTCAGTCATTCGTCGCCCGGTTGTCAGACCATAACGAAACAGCAAAAAAGGTAGGCTTACTCTCTTGTAAAGTTATATTCTTTCTAGGTAATAAATCACATTCTTTTGTTTATTGTAGTGTTTTAGTTACTGTTTTACGACATTTGCAACACAATAATTAAGTCACATAAGTGCTCAAGATTAGAGGTGTCACAAGAGAGTAACAAACACAGAAAAGAAGGAGGAGAGATAAGGACAATAGATGTTTGAATGATAAGAAAGAAGGATCAAACCACACTAGAGCACCCGCCAACCACCTAAATTAATTGTTTTTGCGTTGATTTCGCAAGAACTAGAAGCAGAAAGGAACGCTGGTCCACAAAATTGGACGCGTGAAGGCAGACAAAGTGTTTGAATCCATATCTACTGTGCATGATTGAAGGCTCGAGTGGCCAAGTGAAACGACTAGAACTGTGTTTACGAGAGCTGTTATTGCGCTTCGACTGGTCTTTTGTCTATTTCAACATTTACATTCCTCGACGTAGATGAATTGTACATACCAGCTTGCACTACAAAAATTAATTTCATCCTTTTAGACAACAAACATCCCTTGTTCCCTCCAATAAAAACATCAGTCAGAAGTAAAAGACCTGATCTGTAACAAAGAAAGATACAGAAGGTCATTTCTACCATCTTCCATCGAAATTCTTTCACCTTAACCTTCTTGTATAAGTATTCATATGACTTTAGAGCATGCATCAGAATGACATTGAGTATGATCCTAGCTTAAGATTATTACTCTTTATGTTGCTTCTCATTTATATTATTATCTATGTGATTGCGTGTATGTGCATGTGTGTGTGT
>NW_004797344.1:627690-633135 GCF_000002075.1 Aplysia californica
TTACACTTACTTTACTTTAACTTTATTCACCAAAGTGTCCAGGAGATTTGTAATTTTCGCATGTGGGCCGGGTGTGTTGTTCTTTTTATCTTTATATTGTGCCTTTGAAGGGTGTGTTTGACGCCATCGAGCCATATTTTTCTTCGTCTTCCCTTTTCCTTGAAGATGAAGCCATCAAATCACATTATATGCTTTTGAGACTGGCTGTTGTGACCCTATTCTCTCAACATGTTCAAATCACGTTATGTTTTGTTTTTCGGTGTGCTTCATCATTCTTGCTCAGCTTTGACGCTCCCTTGTTGTATGATGTCTTTATTTGTTTGTTTGTTGGTTGGGTTGGGTTTTTTTGTCTGTCTCTTCTCGTGATGTTTAAAGTCTTTCTCTGATATTTCTTTTGGCATGCAGTTGTTTTACTTTGCTGTGATTTGTCGGGGGTCTAGGTTCGCCACTGCTAGCAGAGAGTTGGTAAGAAGATTGATCTGATGGGTTATTTCTTTGCCTATTTTTGTCTCCATTTTGGGATGCTTTTTATAAGACAGGATGAATGCTAGTTGGTAGGTGACAGTGACAGCACTTGCCTTTTGTACTCGTGTTTCAATTTTATCTATCCATTTATTTTCCTGCCTCGTGTGAATAATATGCTTTCAATTATTTGAGTTTCTGTTCTTGTTTCAGTTGTGCTGTTGATTTGGATATTTAATAGGGTTTCGTTTCAGAAGATATTTATTACTTATGTCATTTTCACTCCATATTCCTCACAATTTTTGTCCAATTTTGTGGTACGTTCTTGGAAGCTGTTCTGGCCTTGATCTATAAGGCTATGGTCACAAGCAAAGAGCTGTTCGTGTTTAGTTGTCAGTGTTGTTGTTTGCTCTTTGTGTTATCTTGCCCCTGAAGACTATAATGAAACGTGGTGGTGAAAGGACATCTGACACGTGGTGTCACTTTGAAGCAGTCTGTGTTTCCCTCGCTAGTTTTTATACATCTCAGACTATTTTCGGTTAGTGCATTGATGTTACTAAGGAGTAGGTCTTTCACTTCAGATTCTTCCAAAATCTACCATTGCCTGTTCCCGTCCAGTCGGTCAAATGCCTTCTTTAGATCTACGAACACTGGTAAGGTTTCTGCTGCGTTCGAGTTTTTTCCACATGTTTGTCTCAGTTTTAAGGTGGCGTCTGTGCATAATTCTTTTTTTTTTAAACTGCGGTGATGCCCACATCTCCTTCTTCTATGTTTCATACCTATCTTCCTATGTAGTAATATATTCCTCTTTTTTTTTGCCCTTTTTTTCAAATAGTCACCACGATGCTGTTTTACTAATCGCCATCTTTATTCCCATGCTGCTTTTAGCACCTCGCCTAAGATATTTTAGTTCTTTCAGTAGATATAGTACATCCTCGTCACCGTACTTTGTAAAGATGAAAACTTATCCGGGGATTAAAATCCTCAACCGCAACGTGCAAGCATATATTTGCAGGGAACTTCCTCACAATGACCTGGGAACTTTTTTAAAACTCAAGGACAGGGGACAAAAGTAAAATCCAAGTTATTTGAAAACAGAGAATAACCCACATTATGGCCAATCTCTGAATTTACACAAATGAAAAGAGTGAAATCTTTGTGGTTTTCCACAGATGAAAATAGCGAAATGGAATTTTGCTGTGGAGAGGACACCGAATCAGATCTGCATGAACTGAAAAAGCGATGTCTCAAGAATCCAGGACATACAAAATTTATTCCAATCAAAGAATTTTCCTCTCTGCATTTGTCCCCGGAGCACCGATATCTCTACCCGAAAATTATGGAGCTGGCCCTGCGAACAGTTCGCATTCGAGTGAATTCCTCACTCCCTCCAAGTGGAAAGAGGAATAAGCCATTTCAGCTAAAGGCCGGTTCAGGGATAATGTTTTATGAAAACGATCGAGGAAAATTGTGTCTATCTGTAAGGCCATGCCCCCTTGATCCTTGCCCAGTATCTGGTTCCGATCATCAGGTGCTAGGACCCATTTTCGTATATACGGCCTTCCACGTGGTGCAGAATGCCAGACAAGCCAAGTACACGGAAGTGGATATATTTTACGATGATCCAAATGATAAATCATCAGTGGTGGTAGCACATGGAGTTGGATGGGGCTTTGCAAAGCCTGACACCGATCTCACTATCGTCGAATGCGTTACGCACGACTTGAATTTAAGCCGGAAACTAGAGGAGCGGACTCAACTACTTGTAGAGGGTTTCGACACAGATTTAAACAAATTATCTTCTTCTGATGAAGGTTCCGAAGATAATTGCGATGTCTGTTTAGAAACAAAAAAGAATGAAAGCACAGAGAGTCTTTCTCTGTGTCAAGATGCCTCAGGCAATGTTATTGAAGGTTATGCGAGAGAACAGATCTTTAATTTGATAAATGAAGACTCTAAATCTAAAACCTTGCAAGAGGAGAACAGTGTGAGGGGTGAAATACCTCAGGCTGAAGGGAAAAGCAAGCCGTTGAAGGGTGGACAGGGGGAGAAATGTGCTCTGACGCGAGCGGAGACTGAAGCTACCAATACTATTCACTCTGAAGGAGACAGTATGATGCCTGTGACGCGAAGAGGATGCGAAAAACGTCCTGAGGGGAGGGGTCTGCAAGGCGGATACTCTGAACATGGCAATCTCCGAGACAAACAATCGGACCCTGAGCGAGTGAGTGGAAGGACACAAGAACAGAATATTGCAGTGTGTATATCGCATCCTCACGGGATGTCCAAACACGTCTCTATCGGCACCTTTCGAGACAGTCGAATGCAGCGTTATACCAGCTTCGAGGATGATATGTTAACAAAAATATGTGAAACAGAAATTGGAGATCACCAAAATGTAATAAATGCATTTCAAAAGCTTCACAAAAACCATGATTCTCAAGTAGACCCTGTTCTAATGAAGGAATGTGTTGACAGTTTTTTTCCTACAGACACAAGTTTCACCCTGAAACTTAAGGAAGAAATTAATAAAGAGATCAAATTTGCAAAGATGACGAGAGAAGATAGTCGTGGCCAGTCCCGAATTCGTGATGGCGACTGTTTGACAGATGAATCAGCTCGCAATTGTGATTCTAGTGTTCCGGTACACCCGAGGCAAGAAATAGGACTGGAGAGCATGTCCGATGAGGATCGTAAAATGCTGAGAGAGACAGCAAAACAGCTAATTGACGGCATATTTCTTCGTTGGAAAGAAGTCCTAAACTTAAGACCCACCAGAGACCAGGCCATATCATCATCCAAAACAAATGGAACTGAACCCCATGGAGAAAAGGTGGTGCCAAATATATTCGAATTCAACATAGCGTCTTTTATACAACGTGCAATGAACGGGATTGACGCTGTATTGAGCTCAGAAAGGGACCTTGTTCGTGAGTTGAAAGACCTCGAGCAAAACTTAAGAAAAGAGTTCTTCGGAGACTGTCAGCTCGAGCCAGATGTCGCCTTACACGGCTCGTCGTATACTGTGCCTACCTGTCCAGGGAGCTCTGGTGCTATAGTGTACTGCCAGGGGCTACACGGTGACATGCAGACTGACTCTATCAGCTTTCACCCCAAGGGGAATCAAAAGACGGGCATCAATTTGGGAGGATTAGGTTTTTCATTGATACACAGCTGGCTTTGCGCTCCTAGTGTGAACAAGCAAAAGATAGTTCCTGAATACATGACTGATATTGAATTAGACTAGCAGATCTACTCATTATCGGCTTTTTTGTTTTGTCTTGTTTTGTTTTTGGGTTTTTTGTGGTTGTTGCTTGTTTTTTTATATTTATCTTATTATTAAAGATGTTTAAAAACTGAATTTATGAGACTGAAGGAACAACACCTGTCCTCTACCATATCGAACTACAAAAGTAGAATTATTCGGCCACATCTTAGGAATGCTTCCCGACCAACCTGCATTGCGAACACACAACACAAAACACTCTGGTTGGAGAAACAGAGGGAAACCACGACATCGATGGATCGACTCTGTAGGACACCCTCAGAGCCCACGGCTTCGACTATACCCTCCTCAAAGAGTGGGGTGATTTTCTTTATTGTGTCATTCACAACTTTGAAGTTCAAAGAAATTTGATAAATGAGTGTTTGTCCCCAAGAACAGCGTTCAAGCTTGTAGAACAAGGGCTATTCTTTCATCAAATGAAAAAAAAGTGAAGCCACTCACCCCCCTCCCCCCACATTTCCTCCATTCTCACCAGCCCTAATAATATTATTTTGTTATTGGGGGGGGGGGGGGGGGGTATTTTCGCCTGCTGATGTAACCTAGATCTTGACTCGTTAATGTTTCTTGGCTATTTAATTTTTTGCCGTTTCGTCTTTTTTTCAATTCTAATCATTGCTGTTATGGTTCAAGGTATCATTATCATTCAGCAGGACAAGGCCAGAACTCAGGCGGTTATGACATCTTCT
The DNA here is from genome assembly GCF_000002075.1 of Aplysia californica. Lineage (NCBI taxonomy): Eukaryota > Metazoa > Mollusca > Gastropoda > Aplysiida > Aplysiidae > Aplysia > Aplysia californica. Next base: position 632,125 of record NW_004797344.1, read on the forward strand.
TTCTTAAATAACAAAACCAGACTTGATCAGGCGATACACACACAGGCACACACACACACACATTCACTTTCTCCTTCCTTCTATCCGTGTGTCCATCTGTTTCTCTCTCTCTCTCTCTCTCTCTCTCTCTCTCTCTCTCTCTCTCACACACACACACACACTCTCTCTCTCTCTCCCTCACTCCCCCTCCTCTCTCTCTCTCTCTCTCGCTCTCTCTCTGACATACACACAAACACACTCTCTATCTCTTTCTCTGTCAGTATCTATCTATCTATATCTATACTATATCTGTCCCCGTCGTTTTATGCAAGAAAAATTCTGACATTCTGCAAACTGAGCCCAAAAATGTGAAATTATGCGATTCTGTTAATTTTAACAAAGAATGATAAAGGAAAATAATCAGAAATTGTTATGCAAAAATAATCAAATTTGACATTAATTATACGGGGTGCATAAAACCGCGGGGACAGCTATATGCAACACGCCTATCGTGACAAGAAAGGCGTAGAGGAAGCCATTATCATGTTCATAGTCGTAGATATGAACACAGACAAGCCATGAAATTACTGCAGGATACTTTTTGCTGATTATTCATCCGCCTTCAGCACAATCCAACCCCACATAAAGGTTCCAAAATTAATTAGCATGAAAATCAACCTGAACATATAGCTTGGATTTTTGAGTTCATGACTAATCGCCCTAAGTAGGCTATGTAAAATATATATTTATTATATGATGATGATGATGATGATGATGATGATGATGATGATGATGATGATGATGATGATGATGATGATGATGATGATGTTAACAATTTAAAAAATAAATATATAAATAAAAGGGCGATGCGCTTTGCTGCTTCACCAACGCCCAATTGAATCAACAAACATTTTATTTATGCGAGCCTAAAATCCAAGGACACACTGGGGTATGTACACATCGACGTACAGACACATATTTACACTCATCAACTAGCACACACACCGCCGAACATACGCACACTTGCACACA
>NW_004797344.1:633531-634783 GCF_000002075.1 Aplysia californica
AGGTAAATGTAAGAAAAGTGTAAGAAAGGGGGGGGGCAAAAATCCCCAAAAAGGTGTAAGATTATATTTGAACAGCCCCCAAAACCACGCTGGTCATACCTGCCCAACGTCAGCGGGAGTTGAAGTTTGAGGACCTGACGCATGTGTCAGGGGACAAATTATTTTTGTACACCATGCAACCTTCTTGCAGTTGGGTTATTAAAAAAATTATTATTATTATTATTTTTTTTTGGTACGGTAGACATTCACATTTAACATTTGATTTTGATCTAGCAAAACTCACGTTGGTTACTTGATTGCAATGAGCACACCAACAATGTATTCCAATAATTCCATGACATTTTTAGCTATACACGTGTTGCAACTTTTCTTGCAACTTTTGTTGATTTTTCTTGCAACTTTTGCTATTTTCAAATGCAACTTTCTCTGAGGACAGATTAACGAGGGGTGGCTGCCTTAGACAAATTCAACTGCATTACATATATTCATTATCAATTTATGTTATCTTCAGTTCTCTCTCATTTTAATTGGTTAAAAAAATATTTTCCTTTCGGTGATGTCTTTCTTGATAGTCACGGTTTGGCTTTTTGTTTGTTATACAATGTTATGTAATCATTGTTTGACCAGTTAAGTACATTATTATACGTTATCCCACTCTTACTCTGTATGTTTCAAAATGAAGTTCTAATAATGTCTGTTTGGTGGCTTTTTGTATTTTCGTGTTGAATTTTAATCTCTCATCAGCAAGACTTTTTGAGTGCTTGCTATAATTATTGTGCTAGATTTCTTCAATATTTATTTGTGTATGCTTTCTTCTTGCTAATTCGGAATTGTCAATTCATATCATCTTTATTTCTATGCTATTGTTTAATCGGGTACATTATAATAGGTTAACTTATTCTTACTCTCACTTTTAAAAACGAAGTTCTGATAAAGGGTCTATGGTGCCTTTTTGTATTTTCATGTTGAATTTATTATATCTCTCTTCGGCGAGACTTTTTGAGTGCTTGTAAATTGTGCTAGAATTCTTCAATAAATCTGTGTATACTTTCATTTTGTTATTTCGGAATTGTTTTCAATTCCTGCACCTACCACGCAAACTTCGCCTGATGATTTCTGTCTGACAAATTTGTATGCATGTGACACTTTCAAGTCAGCCTAACTACCAGGACACTGTTTAATCCCAGCTTCAGAATTGTCTGTTGTGGCTCTTAGGAAATCCAGCTCTTTCAGTTGGCCACCAGTCTAAGAC
>NW_004797344.1:635201-643669 GCF_000002075.1 Aplysia californica
CTGGGTGAAGTGAGGAAAATTCGTGTAAAGTGCCTTTCCCAAGGACACAACGTCGGGCCCTTGACGGGATTCGAACCCACGACCTTACGGTTGCGAGACCGAGAGCCTAACCACTAGGCCACCGACGCCACTACCATGACACTGTTACTGTTTAATCCCAGCTTCAGAAATGCCTGTTGTGGCCCTAAGGAAATCCAGCTCTTTTACTTTTTGTTGGCCATGATGTACCGCAACTTGTAAAGGGAAGCAAAGACAGCGATCATGACGATTTTTAGTAGACAATAAAACCCTGTTTGAGTTTCTGTTCTGGTTATAATTTTACGGATATATCTTTATCATCTTTGTCAGCCAGTCGATGTGGCATAGTTCCGACTCCCGAGGGAGAAGTTGAAGGAAATTCTGCCTGCCTGGAAACAATCCAGTCAAAGACGTGTTTCCATCTCCACTGAAAAGACAAAACTTTCTGGATGAGCGCCAAACCAGAGTCAAAACCTCACGGAGTCACAGCTGGTTTCAAGAAATGTGGCACACATATATATATATATATATTACATGTACATGTATTCGCTTGACTCACAACCGGTCCTGAATCCGTTGCCGGCCTAAGACATCAACAGAAATCACCCATGAAGAAGCAAAGGAAGTTAACAAGTATGTTTAAGTTTAAGTGAGTTTGTTAAACCTGCAGAAGCGCATGCGGAGTCGGTTCTACACCATGCAAAAACTTCGTACATTAGCCAGGCCTGGAGTGGCTGGAGGTGATCTTATTTTGGTGGACGCGTAGCCTTACGGCACGGCGACGACAACGCAGGGCCTGTACAGTGACTACGGCTTAGTAAGCGTGTTGATGTTGTCGTCCCAGGTAGCAGTGTGGGGTCTTGAAGAAAAGCAGGGGACTTCAGAGAACTGCTCTGGTGAGGAGCCAGGGGAACGAGAAGTTTAGTTAACCCCTGACAATGACAATTCAGACTCTGAAGAAAACCACGAAGTCTGAAATTGGAGACCTCGTGGTTTTCTTCAGAGTCTGAATTGTCATTGTCAGGGGCTAACGAAACTTCTAGTTCCCCTGGCTCATCACCAGAGCAGTTCTCTGAAGATGAAGTTCATGAAGTCATATCTACTATCTAGAGCCTTCAGTTATTGTTTTGTCAGCTTCAACTTTTTTTCCTCGTTGTTTGGGAATTAAGTTTGAACAAACTTCCCTTCTTCTTCAGCAAAAATAAATACTTTGTAAGAAAAACTTTCTGTTCATTTAATATTATATACCGTGCAGTGAGAGTGTATTGTTTATGCTAATAATAAACAAGGCTTTAACCCATAGAAGAATTACATGTACCATACTTTGCTGTTGCAAGTAATCATAAAAGGACCACTTTAGTAATTTCAGTGACCAATCTCACCCATTGGGCCATTTCAGGGTTTACTTTTTATTTTGCAATGATCATTGATAATGATAGACTGGCGAAAGTTACACCCATAGCAGGGAGGATTTGGCCACCATAAAAATTGCCCCATTATTATCCAAACATGAAATAAAGGATGAAAGAAAACATTCACTCAGTGCATACCATCCTTCCCCATGAATGAATTTATCCAAAATTTTGTACAGTGGAAACCATATATAACAAGCCTGGTAATAATAGATCCTTTTTTAAAATCCCCGTTTTTTCCTACTCTTTATCTCTATTAAAAGTTATCGGCAATAACAGGGCCTGTGCAGAGCCCAATCGGTTATAGCAGGGACAAAGGCTTGTTAATAATGTGTAAAAAGTAAGAGAGAAAGAGAGAACGAGAGAGAAACGCAGTGATTGAGCAATACCACGCCACTGCTAGCACACGCAGTGGGTGAAGCGAGAGAGGGCTGCGGTGTGCTGCAGACATCGATCTAGCCCTAAACCTCGCTACACTACACATGAATAATAAGTACAGCTGGATTAGTTCACAAATGCTTACTTCTCTTGCACATCTGATTTAACAGGGATCTGATATAACAGGACTTTTTGTCTGGTCCCACCATCCCTGTTACATCAGGTTTCCACAGTACTGTTTTATGTTGCTTTTAACAGTTATCAAGGCATGTTTCCAGATCATTGGCCAAAGTCCCCCCAGTTTTATGGTATACCTTTTTTAAAAGTCAGGACCCTTTTGAAAAGGCTATGGAATAAAATAACATTCTATTATGGCCTTTTCCAACCTGTTTTTGTTTCAAATTAATCAAATAAATTAATGATTATAAGTTTTGGGACCCCCCCCCCAAAAAGAAGACACAAATGCACAAACACAGATACATGTTTCTGTTTCGGGGTCATTATGTGGACATTGCCTCAGACCTACATTATGTGAACGCCTTGGTAAAGGGTGCAGGAGGGACAGCAACAGCGTGGAAGAGAAAGAGAGAGTACACACACAAGAGTTCATGGTAATTTTAAGCTATCATCACAGAGCAACTGCAATAAAGAAAATCTCATCTAAAGCTGAATAATGCAAGACAGAGATAAAAATAAAAGCAAACATTTTATTCACACAACATATGTATTGTATTTAAAATGTACACAAGATATTCCCCAAAGCATGCAGAAGACAACATATCAGCAAACAGACTTTTTAGGTCCCAAACTTGTTCTTACATGTATGCCCTCTGGTATTTAAAACACGTACATGGCAAAATTCATGCATAAACTGAAAGATTTCTGCGTCCCACCGATTTAACTATGTGTGTGCTAGACTGTATTCTATGAACTCGAGGACAAAAGTACATCATACAAAATTCTAAATTTGAAATTTAAGAAAGAAAGGAGACCTGATATGTTATATATATACAGTTGGATGGCAGTACAGCCACAGAGAAACTAGCAGGAAAAAGGTTACCAGCAGCTTTCTATATTTCTGTTCATTATCATCATTATAACTATTAGGGAACAATTTAATCATTATTTGCTAAACACAGATCTCAATTCAATGACAATACGGAATCAAAACACAACGGGAGATTCAAATGGAACTAACTACATGTACATCATAAAAAGAAATGGTTTGAACAAGGTAAATATTAATATATATAAATCATTCATGTAGCAGCAGGAAATGTGAGTTTTTCAGAGAATTTGTTGAAATGTAGGCCTATCAATTATCCCAAAACAAGTAGGCCCTATTCATGACTGAAATGTGTCTCTGAATTGGAAAGGAATCACCATAATAACCAATATAAGCACAGTATTCAAGGTATATAGAATATATTACTGAGACCGTTCAAATGAATGGCATCCTTCACCTTTCAATTTCCACTGTATTATAAAAGGAAATTTTTAAAAATATATATATGCCATAAAACAACTTTCAGTCAAAAAACCAAAAAAAAGGCTACGTTGTGATAGTTTTACTTTTTGTAACGTGCAACAATTGTACATGTCATGAAAAGAATATGATATGAAAAAAATGTGCCCCAGTTTGGCAACTGGCAACCTTGACAATGAATTATTCAGTTCCAGCCAAACATTAGATTTACATTCAGCTGAGATTTAGTTTAGTTTTAGTAGAGGTTTTACGCGTTCGCAACTGCATAAGGTCATATGAGCGCCAGAAGAGTAGAGGTGTTACAAGGGAGTAACAAACATAAAAAAGAAGAAGGGGAGATAAGGACGATAGAAGTTTAATAGGAAAGAAGGAGCAGACCACACCAGAGCACCCGCCAACCACCCACCCAGCTGAGATAGAAAATCTTTTCAATGATGAATGGCTATAAGATACCACTGGACCATAAATGCAACTAGTAACTATGTTAACGTTTCAGTTTCCCATTTCTGAAGCACCGGGCAATCTCGAAAATGCACGTCCAAAGGACTGGGCACTATTTGAGTGGTCAAGTAAAATTCAACTTCATTTTCCCCCCTTTTGCTACACCGAATTTAAAAAAAAAAAAAAATCCAAAATTTCAACTATAGGACGTTCTGGTGAGCTTTTGTCTTTCTTTTCTTTAAGGCCCCCAGAAAACATTGAGTAACTGAGAATTAAGCCATACCCTGAGCAGCCCCTTGATAACGGCTGACACCATTATCTAATATTGACTGAAAAAGACAACCAGCCGTACACACACACAACCCCCCCACCCCCCAAAAAAACAAACAAACCGGAGAACACATACCAACACACGCATGACCAAAAAATTAACATCTTAGGAAGATGATAATATAATATAGATTACTAATTTTCCCTTACATACAATGACTAGCTGACTTTTAAAAGCTAAATTTAAGTAACGAATCATGTCCATTAAAATTTTCTTTCTCTCATGAATTCAAATTAGTCAGGCAAGGAAAACTCAAAACGTGCTGGGGATTTACCAAAGTTTGACACACATCCATGATGCAGGTAAACCCATGGGACAAAGAAATTAATGAGCCACTGAAGAAAATGGAGGGTAAAATTGTGACGGTACAAAGGTCGAAAAAATAAAGAACTACCCAGTACAACATATAACTGACAATCTGAAGTAGTTTTGCCACACATAGCCATTTCTGTGATGGCGTGTCTCTTTGAATCTGCTGTGCAATCATCTTGTGTTGCATTTGAAGTCAAAGCCAAGTTTCTTTGCTATTTGGCTGTTTTGCAATCAGGGTGGGACCCGGGCTAGATAGGAAGAGAGATGGCACGTTCTGCATGAAACATTGAAACAACGTCAGGTCAATGTGCTCAATTTTGGCAACACCTGTGTCCGCTTTCTCAGTTCTGTAACTTTGGATGTCAAACCAAGTCTGTTGGGTTGACATCTAAAGCAGGCCTTTTCAACAATCTGATCTCAATTTTTTTTTTTATAGATAAGTGGAAAGTGTTGAATTGGGGATACAAAATCTCTTACAAATTTCCAAATTAATGCAGGTTTTTTTTGCCAACCTGTGTTGATACCTGATGCTTGGTTTCTTATGTGGGACAATTAAGTTTTCTCTCCTCTGCCATCATGAAAAGTAAGGTAACCAGTATTGATCAAAGGACAGACAGATTGATGGAGCATGCGCACTGTTTGATGTTGATGTAAGGGAAAAGAATAGAGTGCTACTGATGAGCCTGCAACAATAGTAAAATTGTTTTTGTTTTTTTAGTTGAGGTTTTATGGTGCTTGCAACTGCATAAGGTCATATGAGCGCCAAGGGGTGGATGTCAACAGAGAAGTCCTTACAGGGAATCAGGCACACTCAGCTCACCTCTCTAGCCTCAACAGCACAAAGTCTGCATCGACAATTAAGGTTCCCCGGAAATAGCAGTTCACAAGAGAGTGACAAACATACAAAAGAAGTAGAGGTAAAATGACGATAGTAAGGATGAGGAAAGAATAAGCAGCAGCTCCCTCGTGACCAGATTCAAGGAAGCTCCAGTGCCTAAGGCTCACTACAGACTACAAGTACTACAAGTAGAGTGCGATGACACACATCGGTACCAGCATCGGGTGTGTCACGCTGGTTGGGAGCAGGCCCGATGGGCTCATGATAACAGGCATGTTGTTTTTCCATTGTGCATCCAGGGTGATTTGAATTCAACACACTTGTGAGGAACAATTTGATCGGGGTTTTCGAGATAAGCTGCTCGACAAATTTGTACGAGTATTAATTTGAGAAAACAGTGTTGCCAGTACAAAGAAAAAGAGTTATTTAGTCAGGGAATGGCATATTGTACGAGCTATCCATGATTTTGAATTTTGCATGTTCATGTTATCTGAGCCCACTGCCTATTCTTTGATTTTAAAAAAAAAAGAAAGAAAAGCTGAAGAAACCAAACTAAATAAAAGAAAAAAATAATGTTCAGTAACTAAATGTTTGGAGAAAAAGAGCAAGAACACAGACAGAAATACCAGAAAGTATATTTTTACCAGTGGCACAATCAACTACCCACTAACACTGAAAATACATTAGTACACACGTTCATTCTTTTTTTGTATTATTCATATAAATATATATATATATATATACATATACACATGACATAATTAAGTTTGGGAACTAGCTTCTATAACATGTAATGCTTATGTTATGCAAAATAGAGCCTAGTGTGCATTCATTACTATGTAAATGTAAAACATATTATACATATATATGTCACATGGTGGAATCAGGCGCTCGTCAATTTTTTGGGCACGTGGAGTTATTGGTATTATCTTTACCCTTGTTTATTTATCTTGCTTTTGATGAAAAAAAATTAACCATCTATCTTGAATAGAAGTCGAGTTATTAGCTATTGAAGGAGGCGGGGATAACCTGCTTTCAGAGGTAAGATTAGCGAGAAAATGGCCATTAAAGTTTGGTGACTTCCAAACCTTGAGAGTTCTTGGAAACTGCAAATTGACATTTTTTGTGCTTTTTATCAACGTTTTTCAATAAAATCACCACATAAATGTGTTTTAAATGGACCTTAAAGGTGTCGATCAAATAAAAAAAGAAAATTCATTTAAAAAAAAAAAGCCCACCGTCCATAAAAATGCAGATTTATTCGATTTTATTATTTTGAAGAACGCCTGATTTCACCACGCTGCCTCATATATACTATTTAGATTATTGCAAAATTCTCTTTAAAAATTAAAGAGAAAAACAAAAACAAAAACAACACACCAGCTCCCATTCCATTCTTTCTCCACATTCATAGTGTAAGAAAAACACATTCCCCATAAGACACTCAAGGAAATAGACTAAAGGAAACAATATTCAAGTTGCTTCTGCTTTTCCTTCTTCTTTCTCAGCTAGATTGTGCAGTGGTCCAAGGATATCTCTTCTCAGCTCGGCCTTCTTTTTAGCTGAAAGAATTGAGGAAATATGTTTCAGTTACTATCAAGACAATTTTAACCATAAACCATAGGGTGAAAAATTAAGAATGCAATGTAAAGTACTTTCAAACATCAATTAATTGATCCCAGGAATGCATTTGAACTACAAACACCAGGTTTTAATACATTCTTCATTTGTAATTTGTCCAGATTGTTAAAGGTTTTTTTCATTTTACGTTTTAGTAAGAGTTTTAAAGCACTTCCAACACAAAATAAATCACTGTATAAGTGCTGAAGATAAGAGGTGTTACCCAAGACCAAAAATGGTAAGACGATACAATACCTGCAGCCCTGTAGTACCTGCGGTAGCTCCGCCCACTTTTCCCAGGCACATATCGCAGGCAGCTGGTGCATTGTGTTTACCGTTGAGCAACTTCTTATTCTGAAGTGCGTAACTCTTTAGTTAAATGAAATGTGAAGAGGGCTGACAAATGAATTACTTCTCGGATTCAAGCTTTAATGAAATAGATACATCATGCTTATAGGTGAAGTTTTTACATTTTATAAGTACGAAATAATACATTTTTAGGCATGTAATAGTGAAAGATATCGCATCAATAGAAATTCTACAAATTTGACCCTAGAGTCGATTTAATGCCAATATCTCTATTTGTGGATAGCCAGAAGTAATTCTTTTTGTCAGCACACCTCACAAATGTATTTCCTGCTACCAAAATGTCAAACATAAATTTACAAAGTGATACTCACCTTTTGATCGTGGAGATTTGAAAATGTTCAGTTTTTCTCCCTTGTACAAATTTGATGTGAATGGATCACCCCTGCGCAGTTTCCTGTTAAATGAAGCACATTCATGAAAGTCACACAACATAGAAAACAGTGAAGAGGGTCGACATCGGCAAACTAGGTGTTCCCTCTACATTTTATTTTGCCAGGAATGCTTTCACAGGTGAAAATATTTAGAGGCTGATCGATGTCTGTTTCCATTTTTCAAACCTAATTTGAGGCCACACACTCGTTTGTACCAAAATCTACTAGTTGGCGATTTTGGCGTGTTGGTTTTTTCTTATTTTCTCAAAGAATTCCATTCAAGGATAAAAAAATATTCAGTTTTGTAAATAATTCTCAATTACATAATCTTAGAAATGGCAAATTCAGAGTCAAACCAGGCTATCCGAAGGACCGTTTTCAAAAGCTAACACCAGTAACTACAAAAAATCAAACTATCCATGGAGTCTATGTTGTTGACCTGCGTGTTAGCGAATGATGAAAATAGTCAAAATAACAAGGTAAAAAAAAATCATCAAAAACTTATCGTTAGAACATTTCCAAAGCAAATTCACTGTCGAATAGAACTAGAAATTTTGCAAAGTGACTTTGCTTTGTTCATGAAGTGTGGGAGGGTACTTGTATGCACAAAGCCTCCCTTCCTGTACTGTGTCAATATATTTTGAACGCACTGCACACCACAAAAAAGGTGACCTAAATTTTGATGTGTGATGTGAAGGGGTTCATTTTTATGAATAAGTCAGGGAAAATGTCAAGGTCCAAGGTAGAAATTTCAAAAAGTGGTTTTGCTTTGCTCATGAGATAACAATAATAATAATAATAAATGACATTTATATAGCGCTCAACCCCGAATAAAGTACACAGGCTCTGAGCTCTTTACAATACAGTACAACATACAACAGTAACATGAAAC
>NW_004797344.1:643977-647228 GCF_000002075.1 Aplysia californica
ACAGGAAGCCAATGCAAAGTTGTTTTAGAGGTTTAGCAATCTCGCTTTCTTTTCCGTAAAACTAAACGTGCTGCATTGTTTTTGACAGTTTGAAGTCTTTTAACTTTCTCCAGTGATATTCCTGTTGGAATAGGGTACATAATATACACAAAACCTTCCAGCCTTAACTATTTTGTTAAATTCCTGAGCACTTAACAGCTAGAAATAGGTCACAATCTGACCTAAATTTGGGTGTGCGGTGTGATGAGGTTTGTTTTTATGAATGAACCAGGTGTAGAGAAATTCCACATTGTAGGTTCTAAGAGAAAAATATGATCTCACACAACTTTTGCTATGTAAGACGATGTGTGTCAAAAAATTTTCAAATATACATTTTAGTATAAAATAAACACCAAACTAGGTAAATATCGGTAGATAAATAGCTGACGATTTTGTAATGGAACACAATTTTGGACCTTTATTGCCCCGAAACTCAGTTTGAGCAAATGTGTCTTCCAGTACCTTTCTCCTGGCATACACATATTTTGAAAAATAGAGAGAGAGAGAGAGAGAGAGAGAAAAAAAGGCTTGAAATTGCCTTTTAAACAGTGTATTGGCTCACATTGACACAAACTGTATGCACCTATCTCTTTGAAGTAGGACTTTGAGAGTACTTCCATTCGATTTGGCGTGTAATTTTAATGGAAAGTTTCTTAAAATTCCTAAAAGATTGACCTAAAAAACCTGTGTCTGGCTTTATTTATTACTAGAGTTAAAGCTCATCTCCATTGTACCATGAAATGAAAGCTTTCAGTGCTTCCACCAGTTGAAGCTGAAAAGCAAGGAAAATTCTGCCGGGAGGTCCGAAATTGAAATTTAGTGCTTTTAGAGGGTTGAAAAGGCATTTAGGGAGCCTGTTTGAAGAGATTGCCTACAACTTATAACATTTAATTTTTAACCAACATATGGCATTAGAGAGCCTGTTTGAAGAGATTGCCTACAACCCATAACATTTATTTTTTAACCAACATTTCGTCTTGTTTGATTTCTTCACCTACATTATTATCTTTCCATTGCTGGCAATGTTTAAAGCTGGTTCCCCTTCCATTGCTATTATAATTCAATTAATTTGTCATTGCACCATTAATACACGGCAAACCAGGGAATAATGAATAAATATGTACCTTCACAATACAGTTACCCAGCGTATACCCGAATTTTCCTCAATTTTCACGTCTGATTGTCGCATGTCCCGTCCTCAGAACACCACTTCGAATTATTCTTGACTTTAGTAGTTTTAGCACAAATTTCTTTCATTGCGGCCCTTGTCGCGTTCCCGTGCCTTGGAATCTTCGCATTGATAAAATTTTTTGCATCAAGACAAATTTGAAAAAAAGGGGTTTTTTCTACAGTAATTTTCTGTCGAAGTTCACAAGTCAATTTACTTGATCAACGTGCAGATTTTCCAGTCACGGCAACAATCCAAAGATAGAGAGAAAGAATGAGAGAATGATAGAAAGGAGGAAATGGGCACAAAAAGTTTGCCAGATTAGGATTAATCTGCAGGAAAAAAGGTACTGCAGACCAATCAGCAATGAATGCATGAGGCATTGCAGAATAAAGGCTGAATACACGAAATGCACAATCTGGCAGTTTCTATAACATTAACTTATTGCCGAGAGAATTACTGTAAATATCCGTAACTTATAAAAGACGATACCAAGGTGAGTACGGATCTTTCGCTACGGAATTTCGGCAGTCCTACGCTGTCGCAGGTTTTTTATGGAGGGAGTTGATAATGATGGAGGAACAAGTACAGAACTGGCAAAAAGTACGGATTTACGTAAAAGTACGGAAAAGTGGAAGCACTGGCTTTTCTTCATTATGTTGATTGACGAGATGTAAAATATCAACTGAAATCAGTATATACAGAATTAAAAATTTCAGAAGAAGAACAAGGTTGGAAAAAGGGGAAAGGGTACTTACGCATTCAAAAGGGGTTCAGCATAATTAACTTTTGCTGCTGCCCTCCTTCTTTTTCCTTCAGGTGGAGATGACACATCACTGGAAAATAAAAATTACATTGAAGATTGTGAGATCAAAGTGCGGCTCAAACTCAATCAATACCGATTCAAATAATGAAACTGGACATCATAAGATTATATCACATGTATGCTTATTGAAGATTTTAGGCACATTTTTCCCCCTCTTCATTTCCCCCCCCCTTTCCCTCTTCCTCATAATGCGCGTTCTCATCAACTAACTAGCTAATTTACATTTACACTCGCAATTGCATAACGTCATTAGATTGTGCGGGGGTAGTATAATATGTTTAATTGTGCTACCAGGCTACCAAAAACAATGTGGTCATATATGTAAGCACTGCACCCTGACTTGGCCACCCAACTTTGATTTTAGTTTTGGTTACTAGCGATAAAAAGCACAGACAGAAATTTATTAAAAATCTGGTCGTGAATAAGGTAGAAATTACAACTTTTTAAATTATCATATTGTAAAAAAACAACAACCAAACAATCAGATCTTTATCAGTTTGATATGATATTATCAACCAGTTTTCATACTTGTACATTTAAAGTTTTTACATGTTTCTTCAAATTTGATATGAATGTGAAAAACAATGCAATGCAATATTTAGCGCATGACACACAGAAAGGAGCTTTATCCTCATCAAGGAGACATTCCATTTCACACTTTTGTGCTAATATTCCGGCAAGAAATAAGGTTAAAAATGCTACCCCTTTAGACGATGGCTTCCTGGAAAGACATCAAGATGATTTCAAACATTGCCCCCCCCCCCCAGCACAAAAAAAAAATTGAGATACTTGATAAAAATTCTCCCCACTCATGAATCAAACTCTGGTCTCCTGCGTGGGACAGCAAAGAGCCAAACCACTACACCACAGATGCCGATATTCTTTATTAGACCGGACTCTTGGCTGAGAGATTGGAGAGAATACATAGTTGCAATAGCAAGAACGGACAAAATATGCCACCCCAAGGCCAGAGAGCTAGTCATGTACAAGTGGCATCCTATCAGCACGAGCATACACGCCCCCTGTTAGTGAGACAGCTGACTATTTATACTCAGCTTGGAGAGAGAGGAAAGGTGGAGAAAATCAGGCAGACAATGCGCTGAAGCGAAAGTCACCCATACACACTCACATGTAGATGTTTACAGGTGGCATTTCAACATTGTAGAGGTGGCATTCCTGTTTGTAGGGCAGTGGGTTTATTTGCTTACCTCCACCCCC
>NW_004797344.1:647977-669291 GCF_000002075.1 Aplysia californica
CCCCCAACTAGGCTGACAGAAAATTATCATCACAGAGGAAAGTACAGTGGAATCCTGTTATAACGAGGGGGGGGGAGCCCCGGTGCAAAAAGTCCGTTATAGCAGGATTCTCGCTATAAGGGATCCAGTAATAAATTCAACGGAAACTGTAAAGTAGGCCTAATCTATGAGTTTGATATTCTGTTCATTTCCTTTTACCATCTCCCCTGGTGATGATTTTGTTTCAACATGACCTCTAGGTCTTACTTGATAAAAAATCGAATCAGTTTACTTTCTCTAGCGCTAGCGATGTTGACTGGCAGCTCTGTGTTGGCGATCAGAAAGAAAGGGCTCTGGTCTAACTCGCCCGCTGTGTTTCCCCCACCCCACCACACCCTGTGGTACATTCCGTCTGCTAGCGCACATCACACATTCGCTCCATCCATCACATTGCTGTGACCTCTCCATCCACTCATAGGAGAAGTGAGAGGCATGATAGGCCTTGATAATCAAAACTAGGCTTACGCTGGCCTATCACGCGATGCGTTCTGCTTGTCTGCGCAAGCCACACCCTCCCTACTCAGTCGCTCCGGCCTTCATTGTTGACACACATTGGCTCTCCCATTCTTTGTTTCGCTAGATCACCAACAAGTTTCTCAACCTGCGACCTTTTACATAGTGTATAATTGGCCTATGCCTGTGCATAGCAGCAGCAATAGTCCGCTATAACCGACTCGCATGTTTGTCTGATAGCGCTATAGCAGTATTTTATCTACAAAGGTAAAGAAGAGAAAAAAACTGGGTTTTCGAATAGTGTCTTTATAACAGACTTCTCGTTTTTTCCGGACTCGTTATTAGTGGACTCCACTGTATATCTAACACAAGTTCAAGCGCATTCAAGTTTTCAATGCATATCAGTTACCCACTAAAAGAGGGGGAAAAAAAAGAAAGAAAGAAAGAAATCTGAAAAAACAAGCAACACGACACAGCTGCAGCACTCAATAAAACTTATGATTTATCATATTATCCATTGGTACACCTGTTCGTGTAATTTGATCTCTTTCCCATTCCTCTGGAAATAATTATTTGAATAAAATAGTACTAAAACATGCAGAGCTAGGGAACCTGACAGCACAGGACTGTATTTAACGCTATGCTCCTCTGTGCCTGAACAGTTGTGCGCATTGTATCATATCCCCCCCTCCCCCTCCAAAAAGATGAATATTTAGAAAATTTGAAACAGATTTATGCAATCCCCCTGCCCCCCCCCCCCCCAACAACAAAAAACAACAACAAACAAAAAAAACCCCACAACCTTATTCCTTGCTACAAACATTTCACAAACAAGCAATCTTTTCACCAACTGCCGTGAGTGTACCTTGTATCAGGAGGAGGAGAGGATCGTTTACTGGGCACCAAAGTATTCTTTGGAGAGGCACCATCAACACTTGTGGATTCTTTATTCCCTGACAAAGATGGCGTTCTCATCGACTTCATTCTTTGCAGAAGCTCCTCACACTGAGAGTGAAAATCCTCCTGTATTGGAATAAAAGGAAAAGGGTGAACAGCTCATCTCTCAACAAATGATTTTGCATGAAATTTGGTACACCAGAGCGCTTTTAAAATTTTCTTATTCTCATTTCGTAGAGGGTTTTTCCCCGTTAGTTTAAGTAGAGTTTTTACAGTGCTAACAACTGCATAAAGTCATATGACCGCCAAGAGGTGGATGTCAACAGAGAAGTCCATACAAGGAATCAGGCTTACTCTGCTCACCTCTCTAGCTTCAACAGCACAAAGTTCGCTTCGACTATTAAGGCACGCGGGAAATAGCGGGTCAAAAGAGAGTGATAAACATACGAAAGAAGTAGAGGAAAATGACGATAGTAAGGATTAGGAAAGAAAAAGCAGCAGTTCCCTGCTGCGGTTCAAGCACAGTTATGAGCATGACCTTGACGGATCAGCCCATTGACAATTCTTCTCTGCAAAAGAACATGTAAATGTCCCCATTTTGGGATTTCATAGAGTGCAGTCAAAATTGAACCTGCTCAATCAAGAATGAACACAGCTGGAACCTCAGACAGTGAATAAAAATAAAACGTACACACAGGGACAAAAGAATAAGTGCATCAAAAACAAGGAGAACAAAATAGAAAACAGTATGGAAAGGGAAAGCAGTTTAGTGAGTTTTATTAACAGTTTTACAACACTTGCAACAAAATAAGGTCATACATGTGCTGAAGATTGTAGGTGTTATAGAAGAGAGTAAAAAACACAAAAAAGGAGGCGATATTTTAGAAGGGCGATAGATATTTGATGGGAAAGAAGGAGCAAACCACACAAGAGCACCTGCCAACCACCCAAGTGGAAGGACCAAAACTACTGACTTTCACAAGAGGAAATTCCTATGTTGTGTGACAAAGTATCACAAAGTTCACTTTGCATGAGAATTAAAGCCAATTAAGCACATCCAACTATTTAGATTTTTGCAATATATGATTTTTTTTTTCTTTGTTTTATCAACTTCAGAAAAATCTACAGTCTTCCTTGTACTAATCTTGTGGAAGCAACACAGGTAGTTCTGCTACAAAAATAAAAAAATATTAAAAAACCCAGCAAGGAACAGAGGAAGATTCTACAAATAGGCCTGCAACACCTACAATAATATTTAAACTAATAAACCCACAACACATACCACAGCTGAATCCTCTTTCTCTTGAGCCAATTCTTGATCAGTGAAGGCATCCTGACTCTCGCAACTCGTGGCTGTATCCATGCGTTTGCCTCTGGACTTTTGTCTTCTGGAAAAGTTGTCTTCTGACTTGTCCACCTTCGCTTGAGAATTCAGCTGAATCTGATCTTTGGCCACAACAATGGCCTCTTGTTCTTTGAGACGTAAAGGCTTTGACTTCTTTCGGGCTCCCTCTTTGTTAGAAGCAACCATTTCTTTCTGGGGCTCTTCAGGGCGAGAAATACCATCTGGACTATCCAAGTGTTTGCCAAAGGCCGTATTGGGTGCCTCACCCTGACCAACTTCATTGAGTGTCTGTACTTTGCGGGGTTCCTTACTTACTATTTTCTTATGACTTTTTTCCATCAACTTGATTTTCGGGGAACTAGTTCCTGGGACAACACGCAGGGGACTCTTATCATGTCGCAAACGTGTGGAATCTGAAAATTCAGTCAGCAAAACTGGTTGTTTCTTCTTAGACAGCTTGTCACTGGTAAAACGCTCATCCTCTGTCACACTTTCCTCTTTTCTTTGCAGCTGGGGCAATGGCGACTGGCGTGGCGATATGCTGTGAACTATATCTGAAGCTATTAAATCCTTAGTTGTGACCAGTGTAATATTAGATGAATCTCTTTCATCATTATTTGTGTTCTTCAAGGTTTCTTTCCGTTCAATTTTATTTTGAGAACGACCTCTGCTCTTGGCTCTAGATTTTCTCTTTTGAGGACTGGGGCTCACAGATTTTAATGGCTCCTGAAAAGTGGTTCCTTTCCCAAGAACGTTTCCCCCAGAGCAAGGGGACATTTCTGCAGTGTTTTTTTCAGAACTGGGTTCGCTCTTCTCTTCAACCTTCTTCTGAGAACGACTTCTACTCTTGGCTCTAGTATTTTTCCTTTGAGGGCTAGGACTATCACATTTTAGAGCTTCATACGTGATTCCCTCATCAAGAACTCCTCTCTTTGGAGAATTGACTTCTTTTGTAGTATTTTCAGAGCTGCGACCGGTTTCTTCATTGTTTTGGAAACTGTATATTTTCCTTCTACTACTGCGAGAGCGCACTGTGACTTTGGCAGTTGAGGGGTTCTTCTCTTCACCCTCAGAGACTGGACTGTGAGCTGTCTTGCTGTGTGAGCGACCTCTGCTTTTACCTCTGGTCCTTTGCCTTTGCGGACTTGGGCTATTGCATTTCAGAGGTTCCACATAAGAAATTCCTTCACCTAGTAATTTTTTCCCACTTTTCTTACAAGACTTGAGCATTTCTTTGGAAGCATTCTCAGCTCCAACAGATGACACTTGGTCCACTTCAGATAGTTTCCTGCTTTGATACCTAGAATTTTCTATCATTTCGATAGTATCGTTATTATCCTTGCCATCAGAGTCAGAGCTTTTAGGCACTTTGCCACGAGATCGACCTCTGCTTTTTCTTCCAGAAATACCTCGCCGTTCAACAGGACTGCATTTTAAAGGTTCTTCATAAGAAATTCCTTCCCCAATCATTCCACTCCTTTCACATTTTCCCAATTCCTGCCCATCATTTTCAGATACTTTTGTCGAAGATAAATCTAAATGATTTATTTCAGCAGTCTCTGGAACCCTGCTTTCAGTGTTCACAACTGACAAGGCTTCTTTGCTGTCGTCTTCTGGCTCCGATGACATATTGCGCCTACTCCGTGACCGACCCCTGCTCTTTGTCGACACCCCTCTCTTTTGGGGACTGGGGCTTCTTTTTCCAAGATCAGAAGAAGCTTCACCCCTAGCCTGGGACTTCTTTCTTTCCTTCTCTCGGACACATGCAGCCTTCTCTGCTGTCTCATCATCACCTAACGCATTAAGATTTGAGCTGTCACGTGTCTGAGATTTTTTTCTGCTTCTGCGAGACCTAGTGGGTTTCCCAAATCCATCGTCTTTAGATTTTGAGGAAGCAGAGCAATCTTTCAAGGCTTCTGAGTAACTTTCACCTTCATCAAGAAGAGATGTTCTATTTTCAAATGTTTGGATATCAGCTTTTTGCGCACGCCTGCTCCTGCTCAAGGGGACCAATGGAGACAAATTCGAATCATCTGCAGATATGTTGTAAACTGAAAATTCTTTAGTTTTTTCAGCATTGATTCTAGGTGTTTTGTCATGAAAATCAAATATTGACTTCGGCTCTTCTTGGGGCAAGTTGTCAATCATTTCTGCAATTTGCTTTTTTGATTTGGATCTTGCCCTAGGAATATTGACAGGAATGTTTTTGCGAGTACCATCTTCTTCCTTTCTTGCCGCCGCAAAGACAAACTTCCCAGGTTTACCATATCGTAACG
Source organism: Aplysia californica (assembly GCF_000002075.1). Taxonomy (NCBI): domain Eukaryota; kingdom Metazoa; phylum Mollusca; class Gastropoda; order Aplysiida; family Aplysiidae; genus Aplysia; species Aplysia californica. The sequence goes on from NW_004797344.1 coordinate 652,988, forward strand.
TAACAGCACCAGGCACTTTTTCCTCACAAGCACTTTCTCCACTACTTCCCGAGAGAGATGTATCAGTATTTTTACCTCGGCTTCTAGCACCGCCAAGAGTGCTTCTTGAGGTCTCCTCAGTGTTAGCGTCACACGAAGATGTCGCCTCTGTTTTTGTAGACTCTTCCATCTGGTTTAACATTTCACTGTCAATTCCAATAGTGAGTTCCATGTCAGCAAGAGCATGGATTGTAGGCTCTTCGCACTCAAAGGGTCCATATGTTGGAGCATGCGTCTCCACTACTTGCGGTTTGGTTTGTTTCAAAGTTTCAAATTTGTGCATAATTTCTTTGTGAGAATTAATTAAGTCAAATTCATTTGCTATATAGAGGTCCTGTTTCTTTGACACTGGAGCAATGGTGCTCTTTTTAACTGTTGTATTCACGTCTTTCAAAGCCACCCTTCCTTGCTTTTGCATCTTTTGGCTCGATGTTTTGTTTTTACTCTCAGTTCGCTCTCGACTTCGACTTCTGCTTTGCCTTTTAGAAACAATGGCACTCTCTTCTTCGGGCACATGCTTATCTTCTCTTCCAAAATCTTTATCATTCTTGAGACTTTCGGATGGGCTGTTATATATATCAATTTCAGAACTTGGTACCAAATCAAAAGGGGCAGTCGTATCTGTTATTCCTCCCACTTCGCCACTTGGATTTACAATGAAAGTTTCCCTTCTGACTGGTTTTTTGGTTTTCAAATGGAGAGTAGGATCAGGGACATCTTGATTGACACCACTTCCATCAAGGCTAGAGGTCTTGGGAACACGCACAGGTAACTTTGAGTAGTTACCCAACTGAACTGTCTTCACAGGACCAGAGAGTGTTGGGGATGTTGGATCATTCTCCTCCACTGAAATCAACATAAAATACATTAAAGATTAAATGAACTTCAATTACAAGAATGAGACAAAGCACTGTCAAAAGAAATGATAAAACTGCTACACAGAAGAGACCATTGAAATGAATGCAGTCACAATGAGAATCGAATATGCATTCTAATTAATGTGCCCATCCAATTTGTAAAAAAGAAACCCCTGAAAGGTGTTGCAAAATAGAAAAATGGGCAGACAGCAGTGAAGGGTAATTGGATTAGTATTCAAGACAAAAATTCAAAGCTGCTCTGCCAACTTCTCAAAACCACCCACCCCCCTCCCCCAAATACTGACGCGATGGGTAAAGATGGTGGGCATTAGCTTGAAGTCTCCCTCCAAAAATTCACATACACATTTCTACATTCCATAAAAATTCGAGCTATTCAAAGCCACAGAATTGGACTTTTAAGTGATATTAAAGTCTTTCATTCAAAGCAGATAATAAAGAAGAGAAAAGGTGAGGAATACGACTCTCATTAACTTATGGGCTTCATTCTCATGAATAATTGGAAATCCAGTCAAGAAAGTTCATAATGTGTGAGGTATCGTGGTGAAATCAGGCGCTCTTCAAAATAATGAAATCGAAGAAACAGACATTTTTCCTCCATCTTAGGAATTTTTAAAATCATTTTTATGTTTTTTGGCTCAACACCTTTCATGTCCACATAAAACACATTTGCGTATGAATTTTACTGGAAAACCGTTGAGTAAAGGCATAAAATATGCATTTTTTCAGTTTTCGAAGACTCTCAAGCTATTGAAGTTACCAAAGTTTGGTGGCCAATTTCTCGCTAATTTTACAACCGAAAGCAGGCAACCTCTCCTGCTTCAATCCCAAATATCTCGATTCTATTCAAGACAAACGGGTATTTTTTCCATTGAAAGCAAGGTAAATGAATAAGCTTTCAGATGACACTAATAATTCCACATGGCCAAAAATTGACAAGAGCCTGATTCCACTGAGTCGTGACACATATTATTACAGCATTGGCAATTCCGTACGGAGGAGTAATAGAACACAAAGAATACATGCATTTTCCAATACAAAAGGGGAAAAAAAAAAAGACAAAAAAAAGACACCCAGACAATGTTAAAAATATGTTCATTTTACATAGCTATGATTATAATTGATAATTAGACCAAAATTAGTTCTCTTGTAAACAACAAGGGTGAGGGTAAAAAAAAAAGTAAATGAATTTTAAGATTACAAACCCCCCCCCCAAAAAAAAAACAACTCCTGCATTTAACATTGCTAGCTTTGCCTGCAAAAACTAGCAATTTTTCTCTACTGTAGTAACACTTAACGAAATAGAAACTCAGACATAAACCTAAATTCTAAACTTGACGCATGCATCATGGTGAAATCAGGTGCTCGTCGTCAAAACAGTGAAATAGAAAAAAAAATCAGCATTTTCCCCCCGCTTGTTTAAAGCACATTTCTCTGTGGATTTTACTGGAAAAACAATTAAAGATACAAATACTTTTAATTTTGCAGTTTCCAGGGACTCTCAAGCACAGGAAGTCACCCAACAATAGTGGCCATTTTCTCACAAATTTATCTCTGAATCTTTCAATCTCAACCTCTATTCAAGATAGACAGGTATTTTTTATCATCAAAAGCAAGACAAATGAACAAGCCTTAAATTAATGGTACCTATATCTCCATGTGCCCAAAAATTGACAGTCGCCTGATTCCACAGCATCATGACTCATTGCTATAAGAATATGCAGACTAAACTCTGTGCAGAAGAAAGTGCATCAAGCCAGTTCAACTGAAAACTGACTGAAAAGGGAAAGCATCAGCTGCAACCACACAAAAAAGAAACTGCTTGCTTACATGACGGTAGATCACCACTGCTAACATTTGCTCTGCGGTTGGGAGAAGACAGAGCGGACTGTTCCATGATCATAGTCATCTCGTTTACTCCCAGAGTTTGCTGTGAGGCTGCTTCCACACCACTGAACATGGTGGAGTATAGAGGGGCTCCCCCAAATGGCTTACTGAAAAAATGTAGACCCCAGGACATGCTCAGTCACATTAACAAACATACCATGTGAAAATAAGTATTAAAACTAAGAGGCACGAGTATGGAAATTATTTCATCTAAAATCTGAAGGAAAAAAAAAAACGTCATCGTCTGTGTGTTCTAACTGTGGAAAGTTAGTTCTGAAGATGAGTTACAAGTGTCCCTAGAGCCACAACATAAATAATCAGACACAGACAATGGCCATTTTGATGGGGGGGGGGGAGTGGATTCAGGATAGCCTTCATTTCAACTCACAAACTTCCTCCATGTCAAGGTCTTCATCTCTATACATATCACACTACTACACTGACTACTCACATGGACTGTCTTTAAAAGTATTAGTTTCTTTCTCGTTAAATAATAAGTTAATTTGAAGTGTGTGCAAGGATAGCCAGGTACATGAATAACAAAATTAAAATTGCAGTAAGTACTTTTTCCGATAAAGATTATAATGTCTTGATGGGTCAATTCTCCTTCCAAGTGTGCATCAATTTTAAGGCCAATCCTTCGGAGACAACTACAGACTCGGTATTTCTTAGAGCATGAAGATGACAATGAACAGAATGAGACTCCTTTTAATTTCTATCCCTAATTTCCCCCCCCCCTCTCTCTCTCACACACATACTCTCTCTCATTCTCCCCCCCCCCCTCTCTCACACCCCCCCCCCCCCCCCCAGATTCTGTTGTATTGTGAAATAAAACAGTTTAAATTGCCCCGAAACTGCTTTGACTAAAAAAATGGCAAAAGTAGCTTTCATACTCACACTCACATACAAAACAATTCTAAAAATAGAATAAAACCTCAAAATTTCATGGCTGAGAAGTCAAAAGACGATCGTTCATCTAAAAAGTAAAGCAAACATAATTTTTTAGGGCTGATCTACAATTCTAAAAGAAATACATCGTTCTGGACATTCCTTACCTAAACTGACCCTCTGGGGCAGCTTTTGGCTCTGGTGAGTAATGTGAGGTCTCGCAATTAAGGTGCTCATCAGAAGTTGAAGTGGAATTGCTCATGGAGCAAATTTCTGACAAGTCCAACAGATTTTCAAGAAAACTGTCAACGTTGGACTTCATCTGTCTGAGCTTCGTCTTGACTTGAGAACAGAGGAGCTGAAAGAAGTAAACAAATTTTTTTTAAAAATACAGTCAAACCTGTGTAAGACGGCCACCCATTGTCAAGGAGAAAAGTGGCCGTATAAGACAGGTGGCCGTCTAAGGCAGGACTGTTCAAGATAAAGAAAACAAACCATTCCCATCTGAGGCCCCAATCGGAAGTAGCCCCATTATGTTGTCTTTGTTGGTGGTTTGTAATTTTTATTTTGTCGCTGATTTTTGCACAAGGGAGACAATAAAACTAAATGTATCAGACAAGGAAGACAGAGTGCCATGTTAGAACTAACACATGGGTTGCCACCACTTGGAGAACGAGCGACGCTTCTGTAACAAGTTCAAGTTGACGTCCTTTGTTACAGATTGGGTAAACAGTGACCACTCATCTCACGATTTGTGTATGAGTTCTGGGCGGGGCTTATGGGTTATGAGGGAACACACACTTACCTCACTAGCAGCTGAAAATTGGCAGCTATTGGTCAACAGTGGGAGGGGCCTACGCAACATGATCGGTTGGAGTGACTACCAAACAACAACGACAGGCGATTGAATTATGACGGCTCGCCCACAACGCTAGGGGCCAATGCTCAATTTATGACAAAACGTAATGAAGTCACTAAGGTGGCCGTCTAAGACAGGTATATTGCTTAGTATGATAGGGGTTGTGTGTTAAATTATGGTGGCCGCGGCCGCTTTGGACAGGTGCCCGTTTTACACAGATAAATTATATAGAAAAAACGCAAGAGGGGAAATGGAAAGTGACCGTTTGTACAGGTGGCCGTCTTATAGAGGTGGCCGTCAGGGCAGGTTCAACAGTAATCAGTTTCAAGCATGTTATTTAGTAAAATTGATATACCAAAAAACTTCAGCAATGTAGTTTATATTTTTCTATGCTTTCCTTGCAGCAGTCTATAAACTTTTCATTCAACAACATGAAATCGAAGAAGGCAATTAATTGTATTAATTTATCAAGAAGCAAGAAAAGTGAAAATTACAGGGGATAGGGGGCACATGAACAATCATAATCAAAATGAAAGCAAATGATTATTTGAATGACACTCCACTGTTAAATATTTCAAAACTGCATCTTGAGCAGAAACTGTTACAATGAACAAGACCCTGCCACCTCCCTCCCTTCCAAAAAAAAATATAATGATAAATACTTCTTAAATAATTTTTCAGTAATAAGCAGTATAGGCCAAAGAAGAATGTTGCATAACGTTACATACCCCATTTCTTTTGTCGACTTCTTCTTCAATGTAAGACGATGGATCTTCAATAAGTCTTTCCAGGGAGAGAATTTTCTCACACAGCTCATGATTCTTTTGAAGCAAACCAGTGTGGGCATCTGACATGTATCGCATTTCCATCTTCAAATTTTCAAGTTTTGTTGCGAGGGCTCTGTTGTTTGTTTTGAGGGTTCTTAAGCTTTGAGTTGCATTCACTGTAGAAAAAGAAATTTTGGCTATTAAATGAGTACAGTCAAGTATAAGAAAGCAAAGGAAATGGGGATATCTCTAAAGGCCATTTGTTCACACCTGAATAACGAATAACATTCATTAGCAACCTGTTCGTGGAAGATTCCATAAAACTTTATTCATCTGTAAGGTAGGTGTTCAATTCAATGTAAGGCATTGGCCCACATCACAAAAACATTTAAATATGCCCATTTTATAAAGTAGACTTCCATGAAAACAGCATTTATAAATAAATGACATACATTTGAATAGCATTTTTAAATTGAATTGTGCTGTTTAACAAAGTTATATACACACCTTTTCTATACATTGTATGATTGAATCACAGGACTTATTTAGGTTGGGGGGAACGAACAATTTCCTTTGATAGGCAAAGCTTGAACAATTTTTTAAAATGCGAAATTTGTCTTCAAATCTATGTTACTTACACTCTCACATAATATAGTTGAATTCAAATTAATTTCCTCTGATGAAGATTAGTATTCAATTGCAGGCTTTGAGTTTTTAACAAGGCAATGACTCTTCCATTCAAAAACCTTGAAAAAGAATTGTTACAAGAGAGAATAAATTGCACTTGCGACAGACTTTTCTTCCACTTTGTTTTGAATGCAATGATCAACGCACCTACTTTTTATTTCAAATTTTTTAAATTTTGAAAATCATTTAATAAATTACTTTTAACAGAATTTTTTTTAGTTTAAAAAAGTAGCCCTTTTTGGTACATTTTTTTGTACATGAAATATAGCAGAGGGTACGGACTGATTTCTATGGTACCGTATTTTACTCCTTTTCAAACAGAAAAAAACATAAACTACGAACTTATCAACTTTAGCAATGAAACCTGGCACCCTACCATAATTTTTTAATGAAAAGCCAAAATGCAGCCATGAGTGCATCATCATGTACATATTATATATTAATAATATTAACCACCCTGCAGTGTAAACATTGAAGAAAGCTTTCTTTTATTTCATCTTTAATCAAATCCTTTGCCTTTGACAACCCTGCATCCGCACCCTACATAAATGCAAGTTTCAAATACGCCTACGATATATATTTATAAGTGTATGGGAGTCCACAGACAGTGGCTTCTCTCACATTTACATCTGATAAGAAGTGTAGCAGTTTATTCCCATGACACAGCATCGATCGATAAGCAGAGATCTCAATCCCTGCCACAGAGGGCCCCTACTTTGAAATTACGCTAACTTTGAATAAAATTTTAACGGCTTTCCAACGAACTTTAAAGAAAATATGGACTATACAAGAAAAAAACTGTCGACTTGTATGAAGTTACATATGTAATATTATTACACATACACGAAGTGGGTGGTTGGCGGGTGCTCTGGTTTGGTCTGCTGCTTCTTCTTTCCTATAAAACGTCTATCGTCCTTATCTCCCCTTCTTCTTCTTTATGTTTGTTACTCTCTTGTAACACCTCTAATCTTCTGGCGCTCATATGACCTTATGCCTTATGCAGTTCCGAGTGCCGTAAAACCCTCTACTAAAACTACTAAAAAATACATACACGCCTCAAGTGGTTTCAAAATCTCCTCACTTTTCCCGGTGATTTAAAAACATTTTCAACTCTAAGTAGCGGTTTTGTGTAAAACTGAACCTAACAATGTATCTTTAGCTTCATCTCTCTCATGCTTGCAAAGTTTGTAGGCTTTACGTCATCTTCATATCTAAATTGAAGCTCAAAGAGGGTACCCTCCTACTCCTTGTAAACTGGAATTGGTTCTCATTTGTACTCTCTCCTCCACGCCCAGGGTCCTGTCCGTTCAGAACACAAGGCGATGATCAGGATCAGCTTTGCTACTACTAAGGTAATGGTGATATAAAATTCTTAGAACTCCAACCATATATTAATTACATATAGATCTATTAAATCAACCCAAGCTTTAACTTCAAGCTCAGCATACTTACAGCTCACGTTGATGGCACTTTTTACTTTCTTTTGATATAACAAAGACCCGTTTGGTGTGACTTTGCTTTTTCGTTTGATGATCTTTTGAAGTTTCCTCCTTGGCTGCTTTTTGGCAAGAGGAGTGTCCATCTTCTAGATGGATAGGCTTTGATTTTTTAAACTGTAGCAAAACAAAAAATGGAAAAGAATCATAATGAATGAGAGTCAACCAAACTTTGACAAAGTAAAACTAAGACAATTAAGTCATGCATTTCAAAATAATTGTAAGCAAACTAAATTAAACACAGTAGAACCTGCAATGGCAGCTACTGGTAATACCGCCACTTTTCACACACCCCACCCCCCTTGCGTTTTTTCTATTTAATTTCACCATGTGTAAAATGCAACCTGTCTACTATCTTAGACAGCCACACAAATCTCTCATATCACCTGATGTTTTGTCATAAATTATGTTTTGGTCCCTGACCTGGAGGACGAGCCGTCACAATCCATTCACCTGTCGTTATTGTCAGTCCTTCGTACTGGTCATGTTGCTTCGGCCCCTCCTACTTGTTGACCAATCGGTACAATAAATTTTCGGCTACTGTTGAGGGAAGCGTAATATCCCTCACCAGTCCAATAAACCCCACCAATAACTCATACAGTTACACAAATCTTAAGTCAGATAAGTTAGGGGTCACTGTCTACCCAGCCCAGTCTGTAACAAAGAAAAATGGATACCAACATGAATTAGCGATAGAAGCGCAACAGACAAAGAACACGGTGACCCAGCGTTTGTTTTAACATGGCACTCAGTCTTCCTCATCTAACACATTTCCTTTTATTTCATCCTTGCACAAAGTCATAAAAAAAAGCCTGTTGAAAAAACGGTGCTTTTTCAGTAGTTCCCACCCCCCTTATATGAGCCTAGATCTACATCAAGATCTATACGTTTGATGCGCGGCAAGCTAAGATATCAAACCTAACAACTGCAAAACATCAAATTATGGTAAAATCAGGGGCCCCCCCTCTGAAACCTCCGACTTTATTTTTAGGCAGAGGCTCTATTTCTCTGAACGTTCGAGAAAATTTAAATAACTTGAACTCTATTTCTGCGAACGGTTTCCTTTCTCGAGATTTGTTGTTTATAATTGTGAATGTAGTGGCCCGTATGTGTGTGTGTGTGTCTGTGAGAGTGTGTGTGTGTGTCTGTGAGTGTAGGCCTAAGGTGTGAACGGGGCGTGGAGAAATTTTTTAATTTTTACATGCAGCGCAGGATTTCATCTTTCGCTGGATGACTAAATGCAAAATAGGTTACTGCCAAGGTTGAACAGTCTTGTGTTTTCGCAGTACCTTTACTTTAGAAGGCATTGCAGTCATTATTGGGACCTCTATGCGGTGCTGCAGATCCCGGAACAAGTACAGCTCCGGGCCGAACGCCAATCAACCCCTGGATTCAGACAGGAACGGAGGCGACCGAGATTTTGTCCGGAGGCTCAGCCGAAGTGGCTGATCTGTGTCTCCTGTAAATAATGGCCGGTGACGTCGAAATCAACCCTGGACCTGATGAGATGTACCCATGCACAATATGCAACAGGAACGTGACCAATTGGGGTTACTCGATCCGATGCACCACCCGTGCCAAATGGATACACAGCAAATGCTGTGGCCTATCAATCCCAGAAATTCGACGTCTCTCCCACAACCACGCTTGGGCTTGCCCGGCCTGCTCCGTGCCGTCCCCTATCCGAATCGCCTCCCTTCTTATACCCCAACATTCCCAAAATTTGCATCGCAATGCGCCTACCGGAACACAAACACAACCACCCCAATTGTCGCGAACTCAGTCACAGCCAAGTTTTGAACTCAGAATCATTTAATGGAACGCCAACGGACTCAACACCGAGAAACGCGCCAAACTGGCAAAGTTGGCACAAGAACGTGATATTGACATTTTTATCATTCAGGAAACAAACTTTAAACCAGATTACTCCATCAAGACAAATCGAACTGTCACCTGAACCAGTCAGGATACCACAGCCAGAGGAGGAATCATAAGTCTGATAAAATCTGGCATACAACATAAAAACATTTATTACCAATCATACCAGGCCCCAAATGATAACACCACGCCGCCTCGACCAATCCAACACTCCAGTCCATATTGCGTCAGAAAGCTTGTGCATCTCGCGTTACATCATTGCCCACGCATGGGAGAAAAAGCGCGAGTGCACGACTGCGTCGGGGGAAAGGTGAAGCCACCACCGGAGAGGGACAAAGAGAGAGACCTTACCGTCAGACAGAAAAAGAGTGTTATCGCAGCTGCCTAAGATCAAGATGCAACGCGAAGAGCCCCATCCTCCAGACGTACCTCCATGTAATAGGCTCTGCTCCCAATGATTCCTGTCTGGCACAAGTCCTGACGACCTGCAGCACGCACTGTGTGAGTGCCCGCGGGGGGAAGCACATCGAGGCCCACTTATGAAGAACAACGCGAGACCGGGCCCGGATGTACTCTGGACGAGGCCACAAGAGGTTGCTGCTTGGCAGACTGCCGCCCTCCTTACGGAGGCCAGCCAGATGAAGGAAGGAAGGCATTTTCAAATAAAGTATAGAGTCCGGGAACGTTGCCACAACCACAACTGAAGTATCTGAATTTTCAGACATCTCGAGCTCTAGAAATTGAATTTGATGCAAAAAATGCTTCTTCCCAGTCCTCGCAGAATGGCAAAATGAAAGATGACGCCTAAATCTCACAAATAACCAAACATCTCGAGAACGGAAACCATTCGGAGAAATAGTCATCGTAAAAATAGCCACTGCGGTTTTTTTTACACAGCTCACTATGCAGGTGCCAGGAGATCTGCTAATCTTCAATTTTACCTTTTTCTACAACAAAGAAAGTGGGAAACATGGGGGGTGGGGGGGGCGTATCAATGAGGCGGCGGGCATCGGATCGGCAGACAAGGTGTGGGGGAAACTAAAAAATGGCGGAAAATTGGAAGCACTGAACGTTAGATCTAGAATGAAGACACTTACTTTTTTCCGGACCCGTGTCCGAATAACATTTTTTCTTATTCGGACTCGAGTCCGAATAATGACGGCCTTGGTTTTTTAACATCATTTTTAAACTTTGTTTTGGTCAATTTGATCGTCCACACCGATAGACAGTTTTCAGAAAGAGACAGAGAGAGAGAGAAGAGGGGAGGAGTAGATCTTGCGAGAACTTCCGGGCGGGTGAGAATAGCCACTTTCCTTTTTAAAATCAATTTGATCATCCACACCGATAGACAGTATTCCAAAATGAGGAAAAGCAGGTCTTGTTTCGCACCGGGTGAGAATAGCCTACGCTGGCAAGTCTCACCCGGGGTGAGAGGTAGATCTAGATTTCTAGATCTAGATATCTAGATCTAGATCGTTTTTCTATTCTCACCCCGGATGAGAATAGCCACTTCCAATAGAAATACGATCGACCTCTCACCCCAGGTGAGACTTGCTATTCTCACCCGGTGTGAAACAAGACCTGTTTTTCCTAATTTCGGAATACTTTCTATCGATGTGGATGATCAAATGGATAAAGGCAAAGAAAAGATTAAGTTATAGCACAAAAGTAAGCTAATTTGTCATAATTTGACATTTTGACTCACTTGCCCGACTTCGGTACTTTTTCAAACTTTTTGGTCTTTGCTCTTCACAGAAGACGAGAATCGGGATGGAAGAAAGCTTCAAGGAACTGCACCCTCTACAAAAAGGTATAGATATAACTATTCCTTCCGAATCAAAAACAGCGTGTTATTTAGTCTTGATCTTCATATCTAATCCTTGGTTGTTTGGATGGATTCAAACTGCACACACTGACAACAGAATTGTTGTTCCGACCGACATATTGAATCTACCGCTCGTCCAATGTTGCCAGATCGGTTTCAAGAACGATGACAAATCAACAAGGAAGCGGCACCGTTGTGCTCATTATAAGTCTACAGCCAAAAACAATAATAGACCTAGCCCATAGTGGTCTACTGAGGACAAGCTGAGAATAAAATCAATATTAATATGATTTTCTTCACGTCAATGCCGTACAAAAGCACTTACCGAAAGAAACACTTGCAGATAACCTCCGAAATAAGTTCGAGTTGTGTTCGAATATTATCCACAAATTAAAGTCAAAATGATTAAACCAACTTTTTTCCCCTGAAACACACAGGAATGACCAGCTAGTTGCACTGTGCAAGAAACTAGAGCCTTAAGGTTAGGCTAAGCCTTTGTTCAATTCTTTTCTTCCTGCAATTTTGCCATAATATAAGCCCTATTATAATCAAAAGGGTTTTTGCCAAACAGGCAGCAAAGAATTCGAATGCAAACGCTCAGCGAGACCATAGACTTGTATCCAAGATGTATATTCTGACGTATTTCCGGTTTACTCACACAGCGTATCGTCATCTCATTTAATTTGGAATGGAGGACAGGGGAGGGGGGAGGATGCTCACTTACTTGAATATATCGAGACTATAGACTTCTTTAGTGTTGTTTTTGGGCTGTTTTTTTTTTTACTTCTTTGCAGCATCCATTATCTGCATTGATGGTGTGAGTTGGCCCTGCAAACTCTGCATAGAGAGCAAAAAGCAGCGGCCATGACAGTGACTAATCTATGTGATAATTCAAGTCTATGAACTAAGCTGTTTAGTAAACTTTGGCCTGGCATTGGCCTTGCAAAGGCTTATTTTGGAACGGCCTATCCTGACCCCCGACCCTTGACATCTCAGTCTCACATGACCCTGTCCCGCCCCTGTCCACCACTTTTCCCTCTTGTCACTGACTGACTGACTGACAAGGTCCAGATTCTAGATCAGATTTACCGCGGCCTTGTGCCACGCATCTGGCGCTTGATAACTAGCCTAGGTGTAGATTAGAATTAGGGCGATCTCAATTTTTCCACTTCGCCTTCCATGACCTACTTGTAGTCTCTTTACAGCTTTGTCGGCACAGCACATGGCATTTCATATTGCAGCTGTGCCTTTGCCCCGCGATAGGCTAGTAAAAGCACCCTCTGACTGGAAAAGAGTCTAGATTCTAGAATCTAATTTAGCCTAGGCCTATTTATCGCTGCAGATTGTTCTTACAGGGTAAAGATGTCGTACCCACCTTTTCAGCTGAACGGCTCTCGGTTCGACCAGGTAGGCTGCATGTTTAATTTATTAAGGTATACTCCTTGATTTAATTAACCTGGCTAGATCTATATAAGAAGATCTAGAATCTAGATCTAACATGGAAGCCATAGATCTAGATCTAGATGAACTAATCTAGATCTAGATCTAGATCTAAATCTAGATCTAGATCTATAATATATTTTGTTTTAAAAGTTTCTATTTAATTTTGGATTTCCCTTTCTTAACTTTATAGATCTAGATCTAGATCTAGATCTCTAGATCTAGTCTATGGTCATGTATAGCAATGCTGCAATGAAATGTATCTTACGTTTTATTTTAGGTTCCATTCCAGAGTTAGAATCTGGACCAAATTTTACCTTTCCGACCGAGGCGACCGCAGCAATGTAATGTTCACCTGTTATAGAGTCTAGTGTTAACGTTATTAAACGTGATGCAACTGCAAAATGCACACACATTTTTCTGGCCTTGACTTGTTCTTGTATCTCGGTTTAAGTTAGATCTAGCATCATTTTTCAATCCAAATTGGATGATAAAAACAGATCTGTGTGATGACTGATGAGCTGGACTGTTGAAGTATCCTCAGCCTAGTTATACTTCACTTGATAATGATAGCTTACTTGTTAAGTAGCAGCTGTTCCCATGCAGCAAGAATATGGAATACAAGACTTTTAAGATATAGGCTTTTTCCACTGGTTTCAAGAATGCAGTTGTTTTTCTTCGCAAGTGGCTAACTGGTCAATAGATCGGTGGCTATTCTCTGTTGTTGGGTAGTTGCACATAGATCTATATATGTCGGTTCTCCTCAGCTTTCCATCTCCCCTGTCAGCACGGGCCATTATTGTTGCAACTGAGTTCAGTGCCAGACCAGATGCACACATTCTTGTACTTCTGGTTGTGACTGAGGGTTGTTGGCGCTTCTGTTGCTGTCACCTCTGACACAGAAATTCCTACTTCTTCCGTCACTGGAGCTTTTATTGAGTATCTAAGTGGCTGTGTGTCCACCTGTGGTGAATCGCATTCTGAAGAATGTTCTGATGAGTGTTTGTGTAAGGTCATAACGTGCCGACAGGGGAGGTGATAAGCTGTGGAGAAGCGACATGTGCAACTATAAGTATACATGACGCTGGAGAATAGCCGTTGATCTATTGACCGGCGGGATACCAGAGAATAGCCACTTGCTTCTTTTGTGGCTGTGGCTGGCAAATTTAGCCCTCTTAGACCTACCTATTGGTCATTGAAATAAAACCTGTTGTCCTGTGAGCATTAATTTCCCTACAAGCCCAAGCTTTACAACCACCCAATCTCCCCTCTTCGTCATTTCTCATGATACCCATTCACACAGACCCCCTATCCACGCACACAGTACACACACACTCACATACAGTACACACACATATACAATCACTGTCCTTCTTCATTTATTGTGCCTATACTATCTGTTTTCCTTATAGTGCCACTGGCCTTGCCTTGCCTTATTATAAGTCTTGTGTAATTAAGCTTGCATGTAGGCAGCTAGGGGGCGTGACATTATATAACTTAATGTAAAGTTTCATGGTTTGCAGTACATTGCAGGTCTTAGATAGTAGTTGTAGCGTGACAGTGTGTAATTATTGTGAGCTACTGACCTTAGTATACATGTTTTTCAAAAACCAACTCCGAATGGATCTCCTAAATTTTGAAAGGCAATTTATACATATTCAATATTGGTTACATATATATAAATTCATGAGGCAGCGTGGTGACATTAGGTGATCGTCAAAATAATGAAAGTCGAGAAACTTGCATTTTTCCAATGGGCACATTTCGGTGTGGATTCTACTGTAAAACGTTGATTAAAGGCATAAAAGATGTAAATTTTCAGTTCCCACCGACTCTCAGGCTAAGGAAATTTATAACTCGCAACTTTGGCTGCCATAATATTTTCTCTCTAATTTTACCCCTGAAACTAGGCGATCTCCCCCTCCTTCAATCGCCAATATTATATATATCTTGACTTGCATCCGAGACAAATGGATATTTTAAAAAATCACAAGCAAGGCAAAAATGGACAGCATTGAATATTATACCAATAACTCCAGATGCGCAAAAATTGACGAGCGCCTTATTCCACCGTGTCGTAACACATATATGTGTGTGTGTGTGTTTGTTAAAGAAAGTACTTTATACGAGAGACAGAAATGGCCATATTATTATAACATAAAAATTGAACTATATAATACAGCGTAACCTGCCATGACACTATTACAGCCACGTGTATACAGCCATTTTCTATTCTCCCCATCGTGTTTTTGATATATTTTCACAATGTAAAGGGGTCACATGTCCAGGTAACATACAGTCACCATATCCATATTTTATCAGCCAACAACCAAAAATACCTGTCTAAAATGGCCACACAAATCTCTCATCGCCTGACACTTTGTCATAAATCATGTAGGCCCCTGACGCTGTGGATGAGCCATCATAATTTAGTATATATGGTTATTGTTATTCCCTCCAATAAATGAACCGATCATGTTATTGAGGTTGTATAGATCCCCACAGTTTACCCAACTATTGACCAATTGGAAGCAATAAATTTTCAGTTGCGTGGGGGAAGCATATGATCCGTCACAACCTATAAGCCCTGCCCACAGCTCAAACACAAATTGTAAGTGAGATGAGCGGTTACTGTTTATACCCAGTATCTGTACATAAAAATGGACATCAACAAGAACTAATTGCGAATGAAGTGTGGCTCATTCTCCAAGTGGTGGCGAGGCAAGCGTTTGGTTTACCATGGCACTCAGTCTTCTTCGTCTGAAACATTTTGTTTTATTTTACCATTGCAGAAAATCATCAATTTTTTAAAAAAGCTTAAGAAAAACAAAAAAAAACCAAGAACACACACACCCCTGTCCCCCCTTCAAACGAATCCAATATCCGTTTTTAATTAGCCTTGCAGCAATCCTAAACCTGTGACTCCCCAGTTGAGACCACAGAAGGGAATGGTTTGATTTATTTAGGCACTTCAGTGAAATTTTCAAACTTCTCCGAGGGCACTAAAATTTGGATTATTGAAAGGAGCTTGGCTTTCTGTTTTCAGAGCTTCTTAAATTTTTGTGCTATCTTTGTTAGTTTAGAAGCAACGACCGTTTTTGTGAATCAATTTTCGCCCTGATTTGGCCAAATTTTTGCAATGCATTTTGTGCCACCGAAACTTGAAATTTTGCTTCACAATGTCATAAAATCCTTAAAAATAGTTGTATCGTGACCATTGAGGTATCATTTTGTTTGCTGTTTTATGTAGAATCAATATATAAAAATAAAAGTCAAGTACATTAAGAGTAAAATTCTATTTACAGTTTAATTACGTCATAACCGTGACGTCGGGAGTCCAATGCCTATTACCCCAAAAAAGAAACGGGCACACTTTCCATAATAATGGTCCGATTTTCAAAAGAAAAACATCACTTATTTTGTTTTAAAGAGTTCTGTAACTTGCCTTTGGGGAAAAAATGATTAAAGTTGAAAGCAGTTTCAATCTTATATGTATAACTCAAGCAGGAGGTTGGCGGGTGCTCTGGGGTGTGGTTTGTTCCTTTTTTCCCTATTAACAATCAACCGTCCATATCTCTCCTCGTTCTTTTCTGTGTATGTTACTCTCTTGTAACACCTCTAATCTTCGGGGCTTATATGACCTATTTGTGTTGCAAGTGCCGT
>NW_004797344.1:674059-676040 GCF_000002075.1 Aplysia californica
ATACAGTACAGTTGAACTAATTGCCACGGCCACCCCTTGTCGAGGTAAAAAGGAGCTTATCTTAGACAGGTAGGCATATATATTGGACAGTGTCAAATTTTAAAAAGTAAAATGCAGGATGGAAAGTGTTCATTTGGACAGGTGATTCTCTTGGACTGGCGGTTGTTAGAGCAGGTTTGATGGCATCTGTATAGTAGGCCTATGTGTTTTCAAATGGGTCAAGATTTTAATCTGCAATCAAGTGCTCGATTTATACACTCAAATTTATAGGAATTTTGAATGTCTTGAAAGTGCTTTAAAACACTTACTAAGGTTAAAGGACAGAGTAGCTGTGGGAATCATGCAGCTTCAGGCCAACCCTATACAAGGCAAGAGTGGATACTAACAATATTGTAATAATTATTGATTGCTTAATTTATAATTATGTTAGAGACAATTTCAACTCAAAAGTGCTCAATGCCCTTTACTGTAAAGATTACATGAAGCTTTCTCCGATTCATCATATCTGATCTCTCTCTTTCTCACTCACTTGCTTCCTCTTATCGCTGTCCCAATGCCTGCTCATAGTCACACACACACACACCAACATACACTCACACATGCACACACACACATACAATACACTCACACACACACACACACTTGTAAACATGCTTTCTCTCTTTGTCTGCTCTCTCTCTCTCCTCTGGAGCAAAATTTAGCCGGGATCTCACCTGAAAATGGAACACTTCACTTAGCCGCAAGATTTGTTTGATCAAAATGGAACAGAAATAAAATGAGAATGAAGTTTTAAAAATTATGCTAGTAAATTGTTTGAATATTACTCTAAGTAAAACAAATTTGAATTTTTTTTTCTTTTTCTTTTTGTGTTGTAGAGCTCCTTTTATGGCAGATTCCGACATTTTATGGATGTCATTGATCCATCCACTCTTCTGACATCTTCGGTGAGTACGAATGTAATTGTGATTAGAGGGATGTTGTATGTGATAGAGGGAGGAGGAGGACGATGTGGAAATGTGTGTTGGGGAAGGGAGGGTTTATTGTGAGGTAAGACTTTTGTTGATTCTTTTCAACACAGTAAAATAGTAAAAAGCAGCAAGGCAGTCCTGTTGCAGAACACAGTCTTTTTTAAACTTTTATGATTTAGATATTGTTACTGGGCTTAATATATTTTAAGCATTCTTTTAGTTGTCTTTTCAATAAAGGGTTTCAAGTCAGTCAGAGTCCAGAAAGTCAGAAAGTCAAATTTTGGGAAACTGAAAGGAAGAGGTTACAAAGATTTAAAAATAACAGCCATATTGCTGTTGCGTTGACATTTCTAGTAAATCTCATAGCTTACAAATTCTATTGATATAGATCTAGCTATTTGCACTATTTTTACCTCTGCTTGTTTTGTAATATGTATTACTTTAAATTTTAAAAATGTATTTGTGGACTGGGTTTTTAGCCCTGTCCATACATCTTGTTTTACTATCGTATCCATACGATGTGGGAAACTCTGTGCTACCACTTTCCAACGAGGAAATTTACTTGTTAATCTGATACGTACGCTTTGCATAGTAGTCTGTCAAAATGATTTTTTGAGAAATACTGAAAGTTTCAAAGAGATCTTCATGCTAGAAGTATTTTAAAAGGAAGTTGTTAGGCACGCATACACCCGCATAACACTGGATTGTTAGGGGCACGTATTTTCAAAGTCAAGGCCGTTGGGTGTTCCCAAAAATCAAGGTCTTTCGTTCGGCGTTTCGTTTCCCATTCATTTCACCAGCGTGCTTTGTCGAGCAAAGATGGATTGGGATCATCTATGATTGGGATTGAGACTCGTGAACTCGTGACTTGATCTATCTAAATTTTCTAGATCTCTGTCTTGTCGGGAAGGAGGGAGAGGGAGTGTATTTCTGAATGAAAAAAGACAGATACACAGAGGAAAAGAATGTGTGTGTGTGTGTGTGTGTGTGTGTGTCTGTGTCTGTGTGGGTGA
>NW_004797344.1:676140-680624 GCF_000002075.1 Aplysia californica
AAGTGCCGTTATAGCCAAGCATAACACAGACTTGAAGAATATGAAAAAAATTCAACGAGTATGGTATAAAGCGGGAAATCACCATAGAATATGACAATTACTGAGGGTCATCAAATACAGATATATATACACACACCATGCAATGACTCGTATCCCGAAGAACAGCGACACCAGTTCTATGATCAACTGAGTGACCTTTTAAACACCGTGGATGACAAAGATAATGTGACAATGATGGGGAACTTTAACGGCAGAGTGGAAACAAGGAGAACGACGTGGGAGAGATACATGCGGCCACACAGTGACAGGGAAACAGATCAAAACAGCAATGGAGAAATGCTATTACAGTTGTGTGCAGAACATGAGCTCGTCATATCAAATACCTTCTTCCAACACAAAATGAGTGAAGTTAAAACTTGGTACAAATGCAATGATCTAAAGATAGCATCACAAATTGATTTTATCCTAGCCAAAAGATCGAAACTGAGAAAAATAAGAGACTCAAGAGTGGTTCCCATCTACATCACAGACACTGACCACAGACCAGTCATCATGACTATTGACACACCAAACAGGAAAAGGCTAGAAGCAAAGAAACGATGAGAAGTCGTAAATCTCAGAAATATAAATGACAATAACAAGGATAAGATACATGAACGTTTGAAAGATGTAATTCACAAATTTCCCCCAAAATTGGGAGACATGGAAGAGGAATGGAGCCACTTCAAAGCATGTGTGTACAGAGCATTAAAAGAAGAGTTCGGCACCAGGAAAACAAGAGAGCAGAAAAAGAAAACAACTATATGGTGGAATGACCAAGTGAAGTCCAACTGAAGAAAAAGGCATTCAAAAAGTGGTAGAAATCAAAGACAGAGGAAGATTACATCCTATACAGAAAGGACCGCCGCTAAACATCAAGGGTAGTAAAAGAAGCTAAGAACAGATCCTTGATATGGAGAACAGCTGGTAACAAAATGTAAAGAAAACCCTTGAGAGTTTTACTAGAGAGTTAAAAAAGCATGAAGATGCGGGAAGAACTATTCAACCAAACTGAAATAGTCAATGATGAGCACGGAAAACCCTATTTTCAGAAAGCCAAAGATTAAGGAAAGATAGAAACGCTATTTCCAGGAACTGCTGAATCCTACAGCAGAAACAACAGCACACAGCTTCTCACCGAAAGAAACCACTCCAGAACCATCACTACTGCAGAGTGAAACCCAACATGTTATAAAGAATAGCCCCACAAACATAGCGATAGGCGTTGAAAACATCACAGCAGAAGAGATCAAACTATACGGCCATATCGGAGAACTCTGGTTAATGTTATGGAGGATATTTAACCTGGCCTGGGCGACAAAAACAACACAGAGCCTACAGAGGAATATCCCTTCTCAGCCGTGTGGATATAACGTTTGCCAAGATACTGGAAATGAGAATGAGAACAATTGTAGAGACTCAACTTAATGAATCCCAGTTTGGCTTCAGAAAAGGCAAGGGCGGAACTGACGGTTTTTTGCATTCGGACAGTTGTGTGAGACTGCCATTGGACATGACAAGACCTCAATATCGTCTTCGTGGACCAAGAAAGGCATTCGACAGGGTAAATAGATGTCAACTTTGGGAAGTCTTAGAGGTTTTAGTAGCGGTTTTACGGCACCCGCAACTGCATAAGGTCACATGAGACCCAAGGGTGGATGTCAACAGAGAAGTCCTTACAGGGAATCAAACTTACTCTGCTCACCTTTCTACAGCACAAAGTCAGCTTAGACTATCGAGGCACCCCGGAAACAGCCAGTCACAAGAGTGTGACAAACATACAAAAGAAGTAGAGGAAAATGACGATAGTAAGGATTACGAAAGAAAAAGGCGCAGTTCCCTGTTGTAGTTCAGGCATAGTTATGAGCATGCCATTGTTCGATCCGCCCATTTACAATTCTACTGTGCATTAGAACGTCCCCTGTTTTGGAATGGCATAAAGACACTTCAGTCGGTGGCATCACCCCCGGGGGGGGGGGGGGGGTAGTCTTAGAGTAATATGGTGTTAAAGGACAATTGCTCAAGAACATCATGGCACTTTATAAAAACAGCCTGTGTGCCGAAAGGTCAACAGAAGGACTTTCGGACTGTTTATGAGGAATGTAAACACCTAAACATGATAATCTTCATTTCAAAAACAGAAGTTATGAAGGCAAGAAAAAACCCAGGGAAACTCAACATCCTTGTTGACAAGTAGAAGAATTTAAATATTTGGGAAGCATCTTCTCACTAGATGGGTGTATGGACAAAGAAAAAGAACTGTGAAGGCAAATGCAGTGACCTACCAGCTAGCACCCCTTCTCAGTCACAAGAACATCCCAACTAAAGTGACATCCCCAGCTCATCAATAGAATCTTCATACCAACATTAACATACCAGTGCCAAACATGGTCTCTAAACAAGGCATGAGAAGGGAACATCAATGCCTGCGAAATTAGATGTTTCTGCAAAACCACCAACGTCACCAGAGGAGACCGCATAAGGAACGAGACCATACGTCTACCAGTAGTAAATTTATTAGAGCGTCAAAGAGTCAAATGGTTCGGACATCTAACCAGAATGCCCCTGAAACAACTAGCGGCTAGAGCTTACCACACCCGCGAATCCGGCTTTAAATCAAGAGGAAGACAAAGAAAGACCTGACTGGATGGGGTTAAAAAGGCCCTGGAACAATATAACTAATTAGCTTACATCTATCACAGACGCCGAAACCTGCACCTCCCCTCGACATCCGAAGGAAACCAGAGGAAGGAAAAAGTAAAAAAATAAAGTAAGAACTGAGGAGCAAAACTGCTCACTTTGTTGCAACTGGCATCTTTCTTCAGGGTTGTTTCATCAGTGGAAAAGAGTAATAGGCTTACACAGTTAATACCGTGAGTGGTGGAAGGATGGCGGCGGTTGCGATTATAAGACAAATAAGACAAGAAGGATTATATACAATAGAGAAAATGTATAAAGTTGAAGAGCAGGTAAAATGGGATGGAGAAGAAAAGAGAGGTACGTTTATGAAAATAAGAGGGGAGTGGGGAACACACGAAACCACACACACACACACACACACACACACACACACACACACACACACACACACACACACACACACACAGAGAGAGAGAGAGAGAGAGAGAGAGAGAGAGACAGAGAGAGAGAGAGAGAGAGAGAGAGAGAGAAAGGGGGGGGGGGGGCTGGGGGCATGCAGTGGATCCCACAATCCAGTACATAGGGCCTAGCATTTTTCTTTCTTGTTCATACGACAGAAAAGAAAGAAAATCTGTATTTGTACTAACAATAGACCTGAGAAACTTTATCAAGCAAATAATTGCATCAGATACTTTAATAGGCGTCCCAATTTAATTTCTGACTGTGTTATCAACACGAATCCGGACTCTTCATACATGTACTAGATTTAGGCCCTAGGCCCACTCAATGAAATGCTTTGGGCAGGGAAAAAAAGGGGGGGGGGGGAGCTCAGTGAAAAGTAAATACTTGGGTCTAAAAAGTCTCGTTTTCTTTATACTATCGAATGAACTAGGCACAATGTGAGGTCAGAGATTATAAAACATTACCAAAATTGATAAACTTTTTGAACTAAAGCTTAAAAATCTCTTAGCGATGTATTTCCCTGTCTCGTACATTTCAAACAACGAAGAGAGGGAGCCAAAAGCTCAAGGCGAAAATGCGTGACGTCACGACTCTGCGCGATGTCACGGTGGAAGGGTTCAGCTAGGTTTTCGCGGATTTGGTTGATAAAAGGGTAAGACTACACTAGCCAAGGTAAGACTTCTACGATAACCATTTAAACGTTTTCTGGAAGAACAAAAAATGGTTTACCAACAAGGGTAGTTTGAAAAAAATATGACGATAAAATTTATCAAAAATCAATGGTTAGAAATTGTGAATTTTTCAACTTGAAATATTTCAAGACTCATTAGTCGCACATCGACCTGGAAAGAAGCGTTTTGAAGGCAATCCACAGGTCTTTAAAGACATGTATCGGACTTGAATGTTGGTCCCCTAAATTAAACAAAAATATGGGCAGTTTGAACCCACTGTCGCGATGAGACGTCATGTCCGGAAACAAAACCCTATGGGACTTTCCGAAGCCAAATGACGCTATAGTAAGCGCGTTCACTGAAGTGCCTAGGTTTATTATTCATTTTGATCAGTTTTGCCTAAGACGGCCACCTGTCTTATAGTTATATGACCACTTTTCTCCTCGACAATGAGTGGCCATCTTACACACGCTCGACTGTATTTCGGTGAAACAGTAAATAAAATACAGTTCAGTTGAACTGATTGCCACGGCCACCCCTTGTCGAGGAAAAAAGGAGCTTATCTTAGACAGGTAGGCATATAATTATATTGGACAGTGTCAAATTTTAAAAAATAAAATGCAGGATGGAAAGTGTTCATTTGGACAGGTGATTCTCTTGGACTGGCGGTTG
>NW_004797344.1:680724-684250 GCF_000002075.1 Aplysia californica
CCCCCCCCCCCCCCTCCCCATAATTTCTTTGATTACCGTCGGTGACGCCCCTCTGTTAGACAGCGACCTTTCTCCTCTTTTCAAAAAAAGTTTTAGTAGAGGTTTTACGGCGCTCGCAACTGCATAATAAGGTCATATGAGCGCCAATCCTTTTCTCCTCGACAATGCGGGTGACTGTCCTGGACACTTGCCACTGTTTTTTCCATTACTCGGAAATGGTTTAGACCTGACTGCACTCACAGCAGGCAATTAGAACAAAAATTAAATTGTGTCACAACGCGTTAGAATCAAGCGCCCGTCAATTTTAGGGCATCTGGAATTATTGGTATCATCTTAAAGCTTAGATATACTGTTTCCGACCAAAACAAGTTGATAAGGCTAAGAAACATTATGTGAAACGGTTCCTATTCCTGATTAAAATAATCTTCACTTAATCTGTCCTGTTTAAAATCGCTTTAGCGGAAGGTGTGGGATCCCCGGTATTAGGTCCTATTTTCTTTTCTTTCCCTGTTGTTGCTCACCCCTATAGCTGCTCTAAATGGCCATTCTTGTGCCGATGTACTTCTTCATTATTAGTCATGAATTTTGATAAATTAAGCGAAATTAAGAAAGTAGAAAAAGAACCAACACCACAACAATCACCAATCACCAATCACCACCAGCACTATCACTATCACTATCACCATCAGCATCACCACCACCACCACCAAAACCACTGACACTAGGCAAGTGACAAGAAAAAGATTCGACAATAACTTCACCGGATAACCGGATTCTAAAAAACTCGGATTTCCTTCCACCCTCCGGCCTCCACGAACAGCGCTGTGTGTGCCTTGCGTACGCAGGGCGAGCGAGGTGTTGCGGGCGGCAGGCAAGAAGAGAAGGCGAACCGTAGCAGTCCTCTGCTGAGTTTGTCAACACGAGCGCAACATCACGAGCTAGGCCAGTCCTCCACGTCGGAAGGCCAACGTTACTGGTAGAATAATTTAGTAGAAAGAAACAGTTCGCGTCCACTCACTTCCTGGCTTTTACTGAACAGTGTAAACTGGTAAGTTTTCGCTGCATTCGTTTTAGATTTTTAACTTCTAGATATCTAGATCTAGATCTAGATCTAGATCTAGATCTAATCTAGATATAGATCTTAGATATATAGACTAGATCTAGATCTAGAAGAAGCTAGATCTAGATTACTAACATTCGTATTTTTGTGGATGATAGTGTGTTTTTAGCTTGTTTTACCCTAGTCTAGATCTAGATCTAGATTTTCTAGGTCTACTGTGACTGTCATTATATTTGTATGGAAGTTTCGCTGCTTTGGTTCACAGGTCAACAAGCTGTTACTACACTGTTGTTGTATGCAGTATGCAGTATCTGTAGCGTGGAGGACACGGAAGGAAATATGCGTTGATCGTTGTATGGAAAAAAAAGCAGTAGATCTGATAAAATAGCCCTCAACCTGACAAACTAAGACTAGATTTCCAGATTCTAGATCTAGATATCTAGATCTAGATCTAGATTCTAGTTTGGCTGCTCTTATTGGCCCACATGGGCAAATAAGCTGGGGCTTTTTGGCCCAGTGAGCCATTTAAATGCGTTGTTCTTCAATTGTATTTCATAACATGGTGTTGTCCCAACTTGTTCTCTTTTATTTTTTCTCACTTTATCCCGTCTAGATAATGTTTTCCTGAGGCATTCTCTAGCTTTAATAGTTTTTGATTATTAAGATTATTAAGAAATAATAAATACCGCTATTACTTTTTAGCATTCTGTATCCTTAATATAACACAAGTGAGTTTTTGTTATCTTTTTGTAGGTTTGGGAGTCATTCTAGATATAGAGTATAGATCTAGATAGATATATAGATCTAGATATATATACTTCCTTAATATTATAGTAGAAATTGACTTACAACTTTCATTCTAACTGAAAACTTAAAATGTCATGTCACTGGTGTAAAATATGAGATTAACTTAAAAGCCTAGAGAAGTGTGTATAAAATAATTTCTCTGATATAATTTAATTGGGATTTTGCTCTTGTATTTTCATTTGGAAGTTGTTAGGCACGCGTACGCCCGCATAACACTGGATTGTAACACAATCATTGTTAGGGACACGTATTTTCAAAGTCAAGGCCGTTCGGTGTTCCCAAAAGTCAAGGCGTTCGGCGGTTCGTTTCCCATTCATTTCACCAGCGTGCTTGGTCGAGCAAAGGTGGATTGGGATTGAGACTCGTAAACTTGTGACTTGATCTAGATCTATTCTAAATTTTCTAGATCTCTGTTTGTCGGGAGGGAGGGAGAGAGAGTGTATTTCTGAATGAAAAAAGACAGATACAGAGAGGAAAACAGTGTGTGTGTGGGTGTGTTTGACAGAGCGCGCGAGCGCACAAACACACACACACACACACACACACACACACACACACACACACACAGAGAGAGAGAGAGAGAGAGATGGAGAGAGAAAGAGAGTGTGTGTGACTAGTGAGAGAGAGAGAGAGAGAGAGAGAAATGACAGAGAGAGCGAGAGAGTGATGACAGGGAGAGCGAGAGAGATGACAGAGAGAGAGAGGGGGGGAGGGAGGGAGAGTGTGTTTCCGAATGAAAAAAAGACAGATACAGAGAGGAAAAGAATGTGTGTGTGTGTGTTTGACAGCGCATGAACGCTCAAACACAGAGAGAGAGAGATGGAGAAAGAAAGAGAGAGAGTGTGTGTGACTAGTGAGAGAGAGAGAGAGAGAGAGAGGGGGGAGGGAGGGAGAGAGAGTGTGTGTTTCTGAATGAAAAAAGATGGATACAGAGAGGAAAAGAATGTGTGTGTGCCTGTATGAGTGTGAGAGAGAAATGACATAGAGAGAGCGAGAGAGAGATGACAGGGAGAGATCGAGAGAGATGAGAGAGAGAGAGAGAGAAATGACACAGGGAGAGCGAGAGAAAGATGACAGGAGAGAGCGGGAGAGATGACAGTTAGATATGACAGAGAGAGAGAGCTAGAGAGAGGGAGAGTGTGTTTCTGAATGAAAAAAGACAGATACAGAGAGAAAATGAATGTGTGTGTGTGTGTGTGTGTGGACAGAGAAAGAGAGAAAGTGTGTGTGACTAATCTTAGAGAGAGAGAAATGAAACAGACAGAGCGAGAGAGAGATGACAGGGAGAGATCGAGAGAGAGAGTGTGTGGGACTTGTGTGTGAGAGAGGGAGAGAGAGAGAGAGATGACACAGAGAAAGCGAGAGAGATGACAGGTTGAGAGCGAGAGAGAGAGATGACAGAGAGAGAAAGAAAGAGAAAGAGAGAGAGTGTGTGGGACTAGTGTGAGAGAGAGAGGGAGAGAGAGAGAAACAGAGAGAGAGAGTGTGTGGGACTTGTGTGAGAGAGAGAGGGAGAGAAATGACAGAGAGAGAGCGAGAGAGAGATGACAGGGAGAGGGCGAGAGAGATGACAATTCTTATTATATTAACAAACGCCTCACCTCCTCTCTCTCTCCCTCTTTCTTTCTTTCTTTCTACCCCCCATCCCCCCTCCTCTTT
>NW_004797344.1:685297-688275 GCF_000002075.1 Aplysia californica
TCTCTGTCTCTCTCTCTCTCTCTCTCTCCCTCCCTCTCTCTCTCCCTCTCTCTCTCTTTCTCTCTCTTTCCAATGGACAATTGAAACATCTTTCGTACTACTGTACGATTGCAGATGTCACAAAAAAACACGGATCAATAATTTTGTAGTGCTGTGGAAGCGTATTGAAGCGCGTACGCGTCCCGAACAGTCCAGTGTTATTGACGCGTACGCTTCCCGAACAGTCCAGTGTTATTGACGCGTACGCGTCCCGAACAGTCCAGTGTTATTGACGCGTACGCGTCCCGAACAGTCCAGTGTTATTGACACGTACGCTTCCCTAACACTGCAGTGTTATTGACCGGTACGCGTCCCTAACACCAGCCATTTTAAAATGTGAAGAATACTACCCCGGGGGTATAAATTGACCCCAGGGAGTACGGATAGGGTTAAACAGTAGATTGTACTGTTTATAATTTTGTGCTTTATTCAAAAGTTGAGTTATTAGTTACTCACCCTTCACTACCAAGTTTTTGTTTCTTTTAGAGTCAGTCTACTAAAAATATTGCTATCACATCCAGACATGTATATTTAGTTAGTAACTCAGACGTCAAAACAAAAGTATGAAAATGTGGGAAAGTTGTCTTGAAAATGCTTACAGTCTTACAAACAACAACTTTAAGATAGTAAGCGCAAAGTCAGTTGGGCTTCTCTTGTTATGCCTTGATACCTTTATTGATAACGTGGGAGTGAAAGTGGAGATTTTAGTGTCAATTAAAACTGTTTACCAATATTTGTTTCTAACAATTTAAATAGTACTTTTTGCGAACACTAATAGTAGACAGTTATAAGAATATTTATCATGTTACTCTTACGTGAGTAACAATTCTGACAAATTACTTTTTCTTCATTTCAATAGAACACCAGTCATGGTGATTGTATTCTTCATATAGTGTATTATATTTAAACAGTGAATAGGGTTGTTCAAATGTATTATGGAAAGTATTTTTATTATTTCACAGAAAAAGTTGGACTCTGCAGTCCAGCTTCTCAATGACTACAAAAATGGCAGCTTACCAAGTGGTGTCACTGATGAGCAGTTGTGGAAAGCACAAAAGATCAAACAAGTATGTTCTCTCTATTTTTTTATGCCGGTGGTTTTTACGCCCCTATTGACACAGTCTTGATTATTTAGGAAGTTGGTTTTGACCCTTCCTGTCAGGGTTCACTCGGGCTGAGATAGACACTACATCCCAGCCTGAGATAAACACATAAAAATCAATCTTATCCTGTCTGCTGAAATCCTTGAGGTCCCCAGAAAGATGTTCTTCTTTGCTTACCGCGTTAAGGAAGAAAGACGGTGGCATCTGCCCTGTAGCTGTTGGATATGATTTTCGAGACTCGCGGTCTACCATCCAGTGACGAAATGCCTCAGACAGGAATTCGCCCCTGTACAGGTCAGCATCGGCGTCCGGGGCAGATGCGAATGTGCTGCTCATGCAGCCTGACAGTTTTTCAACATAAGAAGAGATCTGTGTCGGCCAGCCATTATCATAAAGCTCAATATGAAAAGTGCATTTAACAACTTAAGGAGAGACAGGGTGCTGATGGTATGCAGATTCAGGGCCAGTACAATGCACCGTTGGTGTACAGTGACCCAATGGCCCTGCCTTATTTAACATTGGCTTTTCTAAATCGGATTTTGATGACTTCCTACAGAAAGTCCAACACATCTTTTCAGGGGTAAGGGTCACGAAGCTGTCAGAGATGGGAGTGCTGAGAGCACTGATCGATGTTGAAGCTGCTAGGAAGTCAATGGCCAGAAAAACCTCAGTTCTTTGATTTATGTCCTTGGATCGTCGATCCCTCTGACCTCAACCGGGATGACGGCAAAAGGCCAAATGGCATCACGGGCCGTTCGAGGGAGACAAATGTCTTGTTTCGGATGCCACATGCTCTAATTCTTTCTCACCGTTGTCTATCACCTCCTCGGCCTTCGCCCTTGGCAGTATTGCCAAGAAGGACAAAGAGGCCTAGATTAGAAAATATGCTTGCCTCACTGACCGCTACGACTTCGTCCCAGTAGTTGTCGAAACATCGGTTGCTTTTGGTCCCTTAATGACTCAGTTTCTTCAGAAAGTTGGTCGTCGGCTGGCAAACGCCACAGGTAACCCACGGGAAACAAAGTGGCTATTTGAGAGAGTCTCCCAAGTGATCTTTAGAGGCAACGTCTTCTCAATATTGGCAGCCCCACTGGCGCACGAGTGATTGATCATGGCCCTGGGGACTTCAGTTGACAGGGTGACACAGAAAACTGATTCACCGATAGTCGAATGGTCTCCAGGAGGTTCAAAAGAGAGGTGATTTTGACTCTGTGCTGGCTTCATGCTTTATTTTTCTACGTTGATCGTTACGGATCTCAGCATGCCTCACTGTACTAACCTCCTCCTCGTATTTAATTATCTTTTTTTCATCAAATGCTGGCAGGACTCTGTGCCATTAGGTGACAATCGTAACAGGTGGCCAAGCCATTTTAGGGTTTTGCAGAGACATTTTATCACACTTGCAGTGATTTTGCTTTCAAGGATACAAATTGTGCATCCATCTACAAAAAGATGAATTGAAGCATAAAAACGGGTTTGTTGCTTTGAATTTATGTTTAAGAGACATACCTTTCACAATCGTGTTAAGCTGAGGGCACCAATTTTATTCTTTTTGTTTACCATTACTTTGGTATATCTTTATTGCTTTTTATTAATGGATATACTGGGTGACCTTGTGTCACCTTCCGTCAATTTCCTAGCTTGGCGAGCCTGCCATCTTTCTAGGATAGAAAGCCATCGAGTCTTATATATTTCTGACATGATATAATTATTAATCACTCTAATGAAAAGAATGTATGTGGTATAATTTCCTTTCATCTTCTCTGTCACTGAATCCTTGACTTTATATGGATCATCTACAGTACCCCATGCCAAGGAAGGACATGGAAATGGAAA
>NW_004797344.1:689084-691714 GCF_000002075.1 Aplysia californica
CCCCCCCCACTGTCCTGCCATTTCAATCATTGTAAGCTGAGATGAGTTTGTTCACTTTGATGTATAAGGAAGGTTAAGTGATCGTGTGTGCACTCTTGTGCTTGTCTATGTGCAAGTGGGTTTTTGTGTGTGTAGTATGACTGCTTGCGTGTGTTAGCCTTACATGTGTGTACAGTGTACTGATGAAAGTGAATCATTTTACGAGCTCGGATGTCGCTTGAATGACTGATTTCATTATATTATTGATGTAAAGCGCCTTGAGTCCAGTTGGAGAGTGGGTGCTCTACAAATCTACTAATTGTTATTATCATTATTTTTCATTATCCAATTGTGAGTCTCAAGATCTAGATCTAGGTCGATCCCATTGCTCCTCCCCTTAACCTGTCCAAAATGTATCTCTTTCTGAGCTCCTTTCTCATGTTGTGGCACCAGTCCGTGTAGCAAGTTCAGGCGTTGAGATCAAAGACAAATGCAATGGTCAGGGAAACAAAAGCATGGGCGAGTTCAAAGTTTGATGTGATCCCATCTGACCTGGCCTTGAAGGCCCTAATCACCCAGTGTGTGATGTCAGTTCAGGACGAGGGCTAAAATGCGAGTGTGATGTTGGGGGAAACAAATTCATGGACGAATTTACAAACTGGTGGGATCCTGTCAAGGGGAAACATTGTGGACTTACCCACTCATTGAGATTTTAAAAGAAGATATGATCATATCATAGCATTCACAAGGGTGGATGATCTGAGACGTGGTGAGCAGTACAATGATCGCAAAGTTTGGTGCTTGGTTGATCAGCTATGCATTATCCTGATTTTTGTTCAGTAAATTGTGATCTGAAATGTGAGATCTTAATTGAATTTAGTCCCCTTAGAGGAGGATCTTACAGATAACTTTTGTGTTGTAAGAATTCTGTGTTCTTAATACCGCAGAATCTTAAGAGTGAACAGGGATCGTGAGCGATTGGGTCTTATACAGAGACTACAGTGATTGTTGATTTATATCATATGTTAGTTTACTTAGAAGGAACAGATTTAATTACATTATTACGCTATTTTTGTGTAAAATGTCCAGTTAAGAAGAGTTATTTTTACTTCTTTGCAGGGTATGTGCCTTTTGGATCTCCAGTCGTAAGTTTACTTTATTATATTTGTGATGGTATATATAAATTTGACTGAGCTGCAGCTCCATTGATGACTTTTGAAAGTGAGCTGGAAGTATAAGAGAACCGTTACTAGTGTATGAGAGAACATGCTATGGCAAAGAGAACTTATACAGCTTGTCCTTATAGATAATGGAAAAAGAGACATGTTTAATAAGTAGAAGAAAAAAACAAAACAACTCCTTTATCAGAACCAGTGCACACTGCCAATCGAATTTTATTCAGTGGGTGCCAGCCAGATTTGTCTCCATGAAGGACAACAGCTTCCATTTTGGCACAATTTGACCCAATTTCCCAATTTGAATGTGACCTTCAAAAACCAAACATGCTTGTTTTTCAAAGTTGTGAGTTAAATCAGATGCATTGTTCTCAAATGGTAGCTTTTGCCTTTCCATGGAGGTAAATATGGCTACCCTGATTCAATTCGATTGGATTTGATTGGCCTTGTACACTGGGTACATGTGTGAGGAATAACAACTGATGCTTATTTGTGAACCAAAGAAAAATGGGTAAAAAGAAGATGAGTAATGTAGACATCTGTGTGACAGAGATGCATTTGTACAGAGTAAAAAATGTGTTAGTTGATGGAGTTGTATGTATGTTTATTTTCACTTTTGTATTTGGGAGAATGTATTCTTGGGAGATGAAGAGAAAGAGGGAGGATGGTAAATCTTTGCAGGGACCAGTTGAATTATTTGAACTTTGTATAAAGAATCTTTATAACCTCAGTTTTAGGAACTTGGCTTTCTCTGGCCATCCGTATGGGATGCATTGCCTAATGAGCTAAGATCTGTCACTGATTTAGAAAACTTCAAAAGAAATCTAAAAGCTCATCTTAACGTAAAAATGGAAAAGAAAACCACTGTCACTGTAAATTGGGTACATGTGTTAGAAAAATAATTCATGTTTATTTGTGAACTTTTAAAAATGTGCAGGACAAAAACGTTGAAACCCTTTTTGGTGGGTATATTTTTGTATTAGTCTTAACTCTTTGACTCAAATACTGTAAGACCTCGGTATAACATACCTGGTTTAAAACATACTCTTGGCTGTAACATTCACTTTCTGAAGTCCATGTCCCATTTAGTATTTTTACTGTAAGCTGTGTCTAAATCGCACCTGCTTAATTGCACTTTCGGACCAGAAGTTCACTTTTTCTAGGGATTTTTTAGATCAAAGTACATTTACAATACATGACAAAAAGCAATATTTTTACCATGCTCATGAATGCAACGTAATCGGGTGCAGTGAGAAGCCAGGTTATCACCATATCATGTGCAGCTGTCTAACCGCTGTGCACAAGGCTTTTGAAGTCGCTCAGAAGTACCACTTTGCTTTTTGAAGAAAAATTTTTTTGGTGCCAAAACCAAGAGGAAGGCAAACAGCAGTTTGATAAGGTGTAAAAAAAATTCCTGCTCTTTGCATTGGGGGTGATGGCCTTGGTCAATAGAGAATTTTTTTTTTTTTT
Organism: Aplysia californica; assembly: GCF_000002075.1. Lineage (NCBI taxonomy): Eukaryota > Metazoa > Mollusca > Gastropoda > Aplysiida > Aplysiidae > Aplysia > Aplysia californica. The sequence goes on from NW_004797344.1 coordinate 691,709, forward strand.
TTTTTT
>NW_004797344.1:691814-699641 GCF_000002075.1 Aplysia californica
AACCCAACAATCCTGACAGTAAAATAGTAAAATGAACGTGATAAGACCATCAATTACTTATCCATGGGTGCCTTTTCTCCCGTACTCTAATAAGTAAAGGTATTTAAAAAGTGAATTAATATTACTCTGTTCACCTCCCCTGTGGCTACCATTTTCTTTTTGGCTAACGCTTACCTTGGTTAGAACGTTCAAAATCTTTGGTCATTGTGTTGCAAGTGCCGAAAAAACTCTTACTGAAGCAGTATAAGAAAGGGGTATGTTTGGTCTGGTTACCTGAAAATTAATATGAATTTGGAGTGATGGATCTCTCTATTTTACTCTAATTTCTTCAGGTGGTTGGACTTTTGCTTCCCAATCCAAGCATGGCAAGCATTATCTTCTGGCAGTGGTTGAACCAGAGCCACAATGCTTGTGTCAACTATTCAAATAGAAATGCAACAAAGGTCAGTGCTTTTTTAGCTTTCTACTTTAAACTGTCAATTTATTTTTAATTGTATAATCTTTTTCATGTATTCATGTAGGTAGGTTTACGTTCAAGACTGAATTGATGTTGTTTGTTTTGTATACCTAATGGAAAACAAAATTAAACGCTTTCTTTTTCTTCTGTTGGTCAAGTTAAGTGCCCTACTAGACTGACACTGTGTGGATAATTTTAGTATGTAACTTGATAAGACTCTGGATTTGAATTTGAACAGAAAATAAGCATTTCAGGAAAAGTGAAAAGTTGAACTTATCCTTCCCCCATGCCCCTTCCCCCCCGTCCCCCCACCCCAAGATTCTTGTCTCACACTTCAATGTCTTGGTCCAGTGAGATGCTTGATTTCTGTGTTTTAATGTTTATATGCCTCTTTTTTTCTTTTTTTTTTTTTTGCTCACAGCCAACTCCTCTGAAGCGGTTTCTTATTGGCTATGTCGGGGCTGTCGGCACTGCAGTTTCAATTGCGGTAGGATCTTCCTTTTTTTTTTAAACCTGCGTCTTATCTGAATGATTTGAGTTCTATTTTGCATAATTTGTCTATGGTTTTAGGTGTGAGATGTTATCAATGCTTTCTTGTTAGTTGGTGATTAAACGGGTTGAGATAAGAATGGTGAAATGCAAGACAGAGAGAATGGGGGAGGGGGTTGATGTTAAAGAAGTGTTCATTAGAGATTTAACGTGACCGTAACATGTTTTGCGCTGAGAAATGGATACATTTTTGTCATTGTTATTATGAACAATACCTACCTGTATTTCAAAATTATAGTTTTCAGTTGCCATGGTGAGTTACGAGAAGGCTGGTCCCTTTATTTGAAATCTAAATGTTCTTGTTATTATGTTCATTAAATTCTGAATTATTGTGACATATATAATTAATTTACAATAGTTGAACCACTAGTTAAAAGGTTTTTTTATGTCTAATGACTGTGGTTCTCACACTGTGGGAAATTGTCTTTTTTGTATTGTAGGTTGGGCTCAATGTGCTTGTAAAGCGAGCAAGCGCATTCAGACACACCACCAGAATGTTGATACAACGTTTTGTGCCTTTTCCTGCCGTCGGTATGATAATTTTCTATTTTTTATTTGTGAGCATTGTTCCATGATTTCAAAAGCATTGTTACTACTCTCTTTATATGATTTTGAGATTTCAAGGCACAGATAAATCTATCAACCCTTTGATGATGTGTAAACTGCTTTTTACAGAGCTGTAGACATGTGTGGAAAATTTTGATGTGCATTACCAATTACCCTATTTTCTTATCTACTAGTTAAGGAAAGAACTCGAATGGAAACCATAGTTGAAAAAAAATGACTTCCGCTCAGATTCATTTTACTGTGAATACACAACTATCTAGAAAAAAATTGGTTCTGATTTGTTTTTTTTTTTGCTGTCTCTTCAAATGTAAAGATTTACTTTGCATTTGCCTTCTCAATATATTTACATAACTTATTAATGTTACTTTCAGCCATTGCCAGTTCATGCAACGTTTTGCTGATGAGGAACAGTGAGCTGTCTGAAGGCATTGAAGTGTTGGACAAGTCCAATAATATCATAGGCACCTCAAAAGTTGCAGCTAAAAAGGTAAATGGCTGCATATTATTAGTTATTAGATAATTTTCTCAATGTAATTTGCTTCCTCAAAAATTTTGAGGATACAGGGGGGACATGTTTTTTTATAATTAACGAAATCAGGGGGAAGAGAAACTTTTCAGACTAGTGGCAGTGCCTATTTCTAAGGTACTCGCATTAGCTCTGCTTCCTCATTCATTATCTAATCAGAAATAATTGTCAAATAGTTTATATTTTTCCATAATTTCATTTTTTTACATGAGGTTTTTGTTACCAAGATGCACATCTTAGCTCCCAGCTAAAAGAAGGATGGGTGCTGTATGGTAGAAACAGTGTTAGTTTTATGATGACAAAGCTCACTCCCTTTGTTGCTGAAAGGGTATGAGGAATACAATGTGTAGAGATGTAGATTTAATTTTTAAAATTTTTTGAAAGTGGACTAATTTTTTTTTTTACATTAATATTATCAGTTCTTTTGTATTGTAAAAGATGCAACAGTAGTCTAAAGATTTGCTCATACACTTCATTTTCCAGTTTTGCACGAAGAGTAAACAAGAACAGCAGCTATTATGTTTGCTTTTGCAGTATGATTGTCCCATGAAGTCATTGCTCCTGGTTACTTAAAACCTGTTGTAAAGTTGTTCTGCAATAAGTACTAATACATGAAATTTGTTGGAAAGGTTAACATATCAGTATTTATGGATTTTCTTCATAGCAATAACTGTTTATCCTTGTTTTAACCAAACTTTCTGGGTGATTGATGGGTACTCGGGTGTGGTTTGTTCCTTCTTTCCTATCAAACGTCTGTCATCCTGATTTCTATTTCTTCTTTTTTTTGTGTTTGTTGCTCTTTTGTAACACCTCTAATCTTTAGCACTTATATGACCTTACTGTATTGCAAGTGCCATAAAACGCTTTCTGAAACTAAAACTAAATCAAAATTTCTTGCTTTTTCCCAGGCATTGACGGAGACTGCTATCACAAGAATGTTCCTTCCAGCTCCCATTTTGCTCATTCCTCCAGTGGTTATGTCGTTTTTAGAGAAGTAAGTGGAAGAAAAGTCAACGTACTTATTTGCAGTTGTGTATCCTGTCTGACTTGGGGATACTTAAGATTTAGTTGTGGTTGGTTGACTTGTGCTCTTGTGTGGTGTACTACCTCATTCCTATCAAATATCTGTCTTTATCTCTCCTCCTTTTTGTGTATGTTACTCTCTAGTGACTAGTCTTCAGCACTTATATGACCTTTGTGTTGCAAGTACCATGAAACTTGTATTAAAATTTTTAAAATTTAGTAATATTTAAATGGACAAAGAGAAAATTTTGATTAGATGATCAGAAGACAGAGAAGAACTTTTTAAAGGTGACTTAGGGAAAAACTGAAATAAAGAAATAAATGAATGAACCACCAATGTTAAAAGAAAAGAAATAGCTGCCATTTTGAAAATGAAAAACAAGGAAAAGCTACAGGGCCAGAAAGTGTTCCTGTTATAGTGATTACTTGATTCAAAGAATAGGTAAGTAAATTAACAAAATAAGCTGTAATATAATATCTGTCACAGTGATGTGGTCGCAGAAGATTTGATTCGAACAGTTTTTATATCTTTGCTTTGTTCACCAGGTTCCACAGAGTGTGAGTTGCGTAGAACATAATCTTTATGTCATTTTAAAAAAAATTTACCTTGAGGAAAGAATGAGGAAAAGTGTAAGAGCAGCGATATCTAGATCACAATATGGCTTTGTACCCATAATAACAGATTCATCTTATCAAAGTTCATGGAAAGATATATTGTAGCACGGAAAAAAATTATATTCATCATCATCAGTGGGTTGTTGGCAGGTGCTCTGGTGTGGTTTGCCTCTTTTTTCCTATCAAACATCTGTCGTCTTTATCTCCCCTCCTTGCTTTTTTTGTGTTTGTTACTCTCTTGTAGCATCTCTAATCTTCGGCACTTATATGACCTTATTGTGTTGCAAGTTCCACAATACACTTACTAAAACAAACATCATCATTATCACTATCACTGCCTTTCTTGCCCTTCGTCAGGGTGCTTGCCCTTCATCTGGCGTCGGTGGCCTAGTGGTTAGGCTCTCGGACTCGCAACCGTAAGGTCGTGGGTTCGAATCCCGTCAAGGGCCCGACGTTGTGTCCTTGGGAAAGGCACTTTACACGAATTTTCCTCACTTCACCCAGGTGGGAATGGGTACCCGGCTATGGACAGCGAAAGATCTTGTCAGTTTGTTAGTGTTTGAGCGCTTAATCGGCTGCTCGCACTGTATGCTTCCCGGGAAGCTGAGAATGTTTCGGAGTGTTCTATGGTCTGCTGGGGTAATAATATAGTGTAAAGCGCATAGAGCCTGCTGTTGAGCGGGGATATGCGCTATACAAATGCTATCTATTATTATTATTATTATTCATCTGACCGCGAACAAACACATTCCTCCTTCCTTTTGGTATTCCTTGTCTTCCCACCTTTTTGTACATAATTCTCTTCGGCTCCACTTTGGACTCTATGTGGCTGTCCCCTTGATCTCGTACCCTGTGGATTCAAATCTAATTTTATATTTATACTTTATTAATTATTTAAAGGTTTTTAATAATGTTAGGCACAATGAACTATTTAAGATTTTGGAAGAACTGGACTTGAATGGAAATAATGCTCCCAATTACCGGGTTCCCAGATGAAGATTGCTGTTTTCTGTCTAATATCTCTATCTCTCTCTTTGGAGGCGCACAGTCAGAATGGCCCCTCTTTTAACAATGTAGGTAAAATATTTATACCCTTTCTAGGGTGCTTTAGCTTTTACTGTTTAGTGTTGAAACATTGTACACACACACTCACGTTCACGCACAAGAATGAATTTTGCAATAGATTTTAGATCTGACTTTTTAAATATCTCATAGCCTTAACATTCTTTAGTATCAGTACTGTGTATTTGTCTAAGTAAAGTCCCCCCTTCAATATTGTCTTGCAGGAGAAAGTTCCTGAAAAAGTATCCAAGATTGCATTTGCCTGTAAATGCTCTTGTGTGCTCCCTGGCTTTTGCCTTCGCCTTGCCAGTTGCCATTGCCATGTTCCCACAATATTCAGAGGTGAGTAGTTTGTTTTGTTCTAATTCCAATTGTTTTCACCTCAAAAGATGTCCATAAATCTTGGATTCTCGGATTTCCCTTTTCAATGTAAAGAGAAACGTTCACTCGATCTTCTCATTGTGGGGTTGTTTTTTTAAGTGACCAAAAGAATGTTTCAGGGGAGTAGAAATTATGCAAGATAGTCTTCCCACTTTATCATTGCTCCACCAGTTTTGCACTAGCAAACATTTCATTTGATGAACTCACAGATACATTCCTCTTTCACACAAACTGCAAAAATGTGTCGTGCTAAAGGATAAGCTGGTGTATACAGATGTTGCAGAGATGGTTCTGTGTGTGTGTGTGCTTTCAGCGTTTGTGGCAGAAAGAAATAAAGACTTTGTTGAGAAGGGAGAAGTCAGACGAGTCAATGATATCAGAAATGCCTTTGTGTCAGCTAAGTATCTCTGCAGGGAACAAGTTTAAAAAATAATTTTTTTTGGTTGTTTTCAATGTTTTCATCTTCTCTTTGACATTGTAACGGCATATTAGGAATGGAAAGCTATTAAGTCCAAGCTCCAGGCTTTAAAAAAGATAATAAAAATGAGTTGATACAAACGAACATCAGTTTTATGCATCAATTTTACATCCCTGTATTGGCTGGTAAAGTGTTGCCTCCGAAACCTTCAACAACACTATTACTTCACAAAGTGCAATATCAAAAAAGCAGTTTAATTAAACTGTTTCAGTGTCTTTAAAACTTTTTATTAGCAAATCCATGGTCAGTTAGAACTAGAAAGTTCACAAAATTGACTTGGCTTTGCTCGCGAAGTGTGGGAGGGTATGTTTGCATGAAGACTCCCTTCCTTTACGAAGTCAGTGTCGCCATGCACTTTAATCACTGCTCGCAAGGATACAAACTGCCCTAAATTTTAATCAAGGATGTTATGGGGTTGATTTTTTGGATGAGTCGTGGAAATCTTTGACAATGACATTGCTGGAATCTAAAAATAGCCGTTATTGTGTTGATGTGCCTCCCTTATTAGAACAAACAAAGAAATAAAAAAGGAGAGTGCAGGAGTCTTGAACCAAGCTGTTGATTTGTTCATTGGGTTCTTGAACTCCACAAATATTTATAGGGGAAAGCACCCACCGATTACTGACAACTATTTTCATCTTTTTTAAAAACGAGTTATTGCCCTTGTAATTGAACACACTTTTCTGATGTATATTTCTCTCTCTCTCTCTCTCTCTCTCTCTCTCTCTCTCTCTCTCTCTCTCTCTCTCTCTCTCTCTCTCTCTCTGTCTCTCTCCCCCCTCTCTCTCTCCCTCTCACACACACACACACTCGCGCACACTTCAAATACGAAGTGTGGGTGGTTGGTGGGTGCTCTTATGTGGTTTGCTCCCTCTTTCCTATCAAATCTATCACCTTTATCTCCCCTCCTTTTTTTGCGTTTGTTACTCCCTTGTAACACCTCTAATCTTCGGCACTTATGTGACCTTATTGTGTTGCAAGTGCCGTAAAACTCATATGAAACACAAAACAAAATACAAAGTGAAAGCAGTTGCGTTAAATTAAGGGAATATTTGTAGTCCATTCTGTTAGGAGCTCATTGCATTTACGTGAGTGGTTGGTGGATACTCTGGTGTAGTTTGCTCCTTCTTTTCTATCAGCCATCTATTGTCCTTATCCCTTTTCCTCCTATTTTGTGTTAGTTACTCTTTTGGAACACCTCTAATCTTCGGCATTTATATAAGACCTAATTCTGTTGCAAGTGCCGTAATACTCTAACTGAAACAAACAAAGTTAGTTTTCTTTCACGTCTCCTGGCTTTACAGGGGATGTCAATGTGGTCTTGTAAAGATGAAAAGACTCTAACGGAACTTCTGATACTTGTAGCTGGTACCTGGGCAGTAAATGTATCATAGATTAAAATCTTAGCATGTGGAAGCAGTCAATGTTGTCATCCAATTTTTCAGCATCCCAAAGTTCCCTGTTACAATGTACTCTGCTCCAATGTAATTAATGTAAGTTGTTTGATTTAAATAAACTCCAAACTGGGGAGAAATGAATGATCTTTGCAATGAATATTCTATTTTATTGAAGAAAAGATTAATTGCTGGGGTTTCATGAATTTTCTGCTATGACTGTAAATATTACAGCGATGCTGTCTGCCAGCTGAACTGGCCCGCCGAATACAAAGAGTTCACTACTTTCATGGCTAGCCTTGCTGTATGTGGTTGGTTCGCAGGTGTTCTGATATGGTTTGCTCCTTCTTTCCTATTACACATTAATCGTCGTTATCTCTCCTCCTCTTTTGTTTGTCACTCTCTTGTAACACAGTAACGCCTCCAATCTTCGGTACTATATGACCTACTTGTTTTGCAAGTGCCGTAAAACTTACGAAAGCAAATAAAACAAACAAGTGTTGATGTGCAATTTTTTACTCAATCGAGACAAACAATTACGTCTCATTTCAAACTTTTTCCTTTGGTACTACACACGTTGACATTATGAAAAGGACAAGGAAATGGTGAGTGGTTGGCGGGTGCTCTGGTGTGATTTGTTCTTTCTCTCTTTTCAAATGTCTATCGTCCTAATCTCTCTTGATTCTTTTAGATTTGTTTGTTACTCTTTAGTAACTCCTCTAATCTTCGGCACTTATGCTACCTATTTGTGTAAAATACTCTCACTCGCGCGCAC
>NW_004797344.1:700870-710208 GCF_000002075.1 Aplysia californica
TCATAAAAAGCCACAGGTTGCAATAAACATGCGACCAATAAAAGGTGATGGCCCTAATAATACTATCATAGTGTGGTCCAAGCCAACCCCCCTGTTTTGGGGTGAGTTTTTTTTTGAATGTCCATTCTCTCCGATACTGCAGGATGCTCATATTACAATCCACCCTCACCCCCACCCCTTTCCCGGACCACACACGCACATCTTGAGAATTATGGCAGTCTAAGAGTTTGGGTGGTTGGCGGGTGCTCTGGTGTGGTTTGTGCCTTCTTCCTAGCAAACATCTAGTGCCATTATTTCACCCCCTTCTTGGGCCTTACGAGTCTCTTTGGAGGGGTTGGGGGAGGTTGGGGGGGGAGAAGGACAGAGGCGTTTCAGTTTGATTCTCTCATGGGAAGATATTTTACAGAGTCATCAACAATAATGTACTCCGCAGAGTCTGATAGCCCTTTCAGGCAGGCCGAAATAGTTCGCTTCTTAAATGATGTGTAAATGTTGTCGATGTACAGCCTAAGAAATGTGTATAGTATACATAGTATAATCAGCTTACAACTCTTCGCTAGGGAGCGGTTGGTCTTGAGGGAAGGTCTCATATAAGAAATAGAAATTGGCGCTCATAATATGACCTTATGCAGTTGCGAGCGCCGTGAAACCTCTACTAAAACTAAACTCATATAAGAAAAGCCCAAAAAGAATCGCTCTTCTGAATAGTAATAACAGTTTGTTGTTGTTGTTGTTGTTTTAACGCAAGATCATCGTTGTTCGGCGTACTGGGCTGGCTGGGGGGGTATTTTAGCAAGTGATGAGAAAACATCCTATCTTAAAAAACAAAAACTACACCGCTGTTAATTTTGTGTGGGTCCAGCGTCTACTATCAGCAAAACATGCCATTTTGAAGACATCATAGTCATCTTTCCTTCTTACGATGGGGATTCGAGCGTCTATTTTTTACTAATCCGGATTGGAACAACGGAGAACCGAATAGGGGCGCTGTTAGCTAATTAATAATTATCATGGTGTGGAGGACCCTGGTTCGAATCCTCAAACGTTTGTGAATTTGGATTGTTTGGAGCTAATTTTCAAGTCTCTCTGCGTGCTTGGTTCGTTCCAATGTGAGATGGACATTCAAATTTGGAAGTCCATCATCTTCGATAAGTTAATATTGTTAAAAAAGGTGTTATATCTGTGTGAGTACCAACTTATTCTCGAAATTGTCTTAAGACGGCCACCCATTGTCGAGGAGGAAGTGGCTTTTTTTTTTAGATAGGTGGACATCTCACGTAGAGCCATTATGTGTAAAACAAATGTAAGGGAGGGGGGGGTTGAGAAGTGGCAGTTCGTACAGGTGATTATTGTCTTTTGCAAGTGGCCATTGAAACAGATTCGACTATTTAGAGAGCTGAACTGAAGTCTAGATAAGTACCGTATGAGAAAAGGTGCCACGTCAGGGAGACTCGTGGATGTGATGCACGAGTGGCACCTTTGTTGCTTCTGTCTGTCTATCCTATCTTGCTTTTCTCCCTCTTGAAATTGCCCTGTGGGTGGTTGGCGGGTGCTCTGGTGTGATTTGCTTCTTCTTTCCTTTCAAACATCTATCGTCCTTGTCTCCCCTCCTTTTTTGTGGTTGTTACTCTATTGTAACACTTTTAATCTTCGGCACTTATATAACCTTATTATGTTGCAAGTGCCGTAAAACAATTATTAAAACTAAAGCAAGGAAGAAAAAAGTTGCCCTTATTGTGTCGGTGTGCTTTCCTTAAAAGAAACAAACTGAATTTTTCGTGTTCTCCGTGCTCAAGATACATCACTGTCTAAATTAATTTTTGAAATTGTCTCAGATTGACTACCATTGTCGAGGAGGAAAGTGGTTGTCTTAGACTGGTGGTCGTATTGGACAGTGCCAATACATTGGGTTTTTTTCTTTAAACGCATGGGGCAAGTGGGAAGTGGTCGTTTTTACAGGTGATTATCTTGGACAGGTGGCAATTAGAGAAGGTTCGACTGTAGTTTTAAATGCGCAATTATACAAATGTCGCCTTCAGCATTTTTAACTGAAGTAGATGAGTCCGTTAACTTTCTTGTTTTAGTTCGAGCTTTACCGCACTTGAAACGCAATAAGGTCATATAAGTGCCAGAACCGTCCTGTAATGTGCAGTCTTTTGGATCCATTAACATTCCGGCATAGAAGCCTCTATTTCCCACCTATTGTCCAGTTTGGACACAATTGCTTACTCCCTGTAGGTGGTTGGCGAAGCTTTGCCCGGTTTTTGTTTTTTTTTCCTATCAAACATCTATCGTCCTTTTTTTTTTTTGCACCTCTTTTTAAACATTATTTTAATCCTCCACACTTATATGACCTAATTGTTTTGCAAGTGCCGTAAAACTCTTACTAAAACTAAAGTAATCTCACTCCCTGTTCAAGAGGATGTGTGGTATCCTCTTTTTAAAGAACTGGTGTTTTAGGCTTTGTGATGACAATGATGCTGCTACTGCCGATGATGGTGATAATGAGGACCATATAATGATGTTGTTGGGAATGGCAATGACGGTAGTATTTATTGTAATGATGATGGCGACGATAAGGACCTCTATGATGAAGGTGATGGTGGTTATGATGAAGAAAGTGGTGACTGCCTGTCTCTCCATAGTTCGTTTTCTTCCTATGTCCTGTAATGACCCCCCCCCCCCCTCTCTCTCTCTCTCTCTCTCTCTCTCTCTCTCTCTCTCTCTCTCTCTCTCTCTCTCTCTCTCTCTCTCTCTCTCTCTCTCTCTCTCTCTGTCTCTCTCTCTCTCTCTCTCTCTCTCCCCCCCTCTCTATGGGTCATTTCCCTCTCTCTCTCTCTGTCTCTCTCTCGGGGTCTCTCTCGCTCTCTCTAAGCACTCGAGAAAGGTCGGAGTTGTGCACACTCATACGTACACACACTCATGCACACACACGCACACGCTCACACATCCCTTTCTCAATCATAATGTTAGCCGTCGCGACTCCAATCTTGATCTTTGAGCTCCTTGTTAGAATGGCGGCATACCAGTGGCCACAAGTTACAGTCGCATAATTAATATTTACTACGACCCGATGTGTATCTGCGGACCCACTCACTTCGTCTCGCATTTACAATCGTTTATTATTACGAGCATTCTATCCTCGCGTTGTGCGAAATCGGAATGGCGCGGAAAAACAAGAGCGGAATGCTATCTGTGGCCATCTCGATGCCTCCCTCGTCTGACACTGGAGCGATGGTCTACTGGGGGATTTGGTTGGTTGGTGGGGGGAGAGGGGAGACGGAATGCTTTCTAGTACTCTTTGGACCTCATGAAAATACGTGCAGGCTACACTTTAGGACCAAGGTTTTTATTATTAAGGCCGGTGGTGGCGCGGAACTGCTTGGATCGAGGGTTGTATCCCTTGGTTACTGTTGCTGTGTGTATGGAGTGGGTCTGTGAGAGTGACTGTGATTTGTTTTAGTGTTGCTGTTGCTATTGCCGGTAATGTCGTCGTTGTTGTTGTTGTTGTTTTTGTTGTCGTCTTTGTTGCTGTTGTTTCTATGTGTGTATGTCGGATGAGTTTAGGGAGCAACGAAGTCAGTTTGTTTTGTCTCCATTGCGCCTTTTTGCAACTCCGAGAAGTGTGCTTCCGGGCTAGTCAAGTGTAAGTCAAGTGTAAGCTGTTGTTGGTTGTTGTTCTTGCTGTTGTTATTATTGTTGTTGTTGTTGTCGTCGTGGTGGTCGTCGTTGTTTTTTGTTGTTGCTATTGTTGTTGTCGTCGTCATCATGCTGTTGATTGGAGGGCGCCGCTGATAGGTCCTACTTCTTTACCTACCCTCTTCTGTGTGTATTTATCGATCTAGCTTTTTTTTCGAGGGCTAAATCACACTCGTTGTCTCTAGGGGCCTCCCTGTATTCAATGTAATACAATCTAAGTTAATGGTGTGTGAATACGACAAGTTACCGGTGCCACTGGTAGGTCCTAATGCTTTACCGTTCCTCCTTGGTTTCTAATTGGCGGGTGCTCTGGTGTTGTTCGCTCTTTATCTCTTATCAAACATCTATTGTCCTTATCTCTCCTTTCTTTGTTTGTGTGTGTTACTCTCTTGTTATACCTAATCTTCGGCACTTATGTGACCTAAGTATGTTGCAAGTGCCGCAACAATCTTCCAAAAACAAAATGAGAACGGCGAATTGAGGGCGTCGCTGGTAGGTCTAAAGGCTTTATTGTACATGTACATCCTTCGTTTCTTTTTGTCTTTCTTTCTCACTGTATTCTGACTGCCCTTACAGTCCCGATGTGTTTCTTTATATTAATATATTTTTTAAAATGTCTTAGAGGTGATGAAAATTGACCACGGGTGGTTGGAGGGCGCCACCTGTAGGTCCTACTTTTCTTTCTGTCCTGTCTGTAGTGGTAAGGCGCTTTGCTGTCGCACGCAGAGGACCCGAGTTCGATTCCCGAGTTGGGAGAAGATTTTTTTCCCCCAGTATCTCGGTCTTTCTGCTGGGTTGTTGTATCCCTAGATAGCTCAGCGAGTGCCGTAACACTCTTACTAAAACTAAACTAAGCTAAAGGGTCCAACGGATTAGCACATTGATCTATACACACCGGTCGGAAAGCGGTTGGTTGGTAGGTCCCACTTCTTTTCGTTCACTCTGTTGTTTTGTCCATATGCCTTGCTTTTCCCCTGCTCTGTATGACCGTCACTATGTCGTTGTGCTTCTGTGTACTGAAACTCAAATAAACTCTACACGGGGGTTGGGGGGCTCTTGCGGCCTAGAGGTTAAGGTGTATGCTTCTCATTCAATAGGTCCCGGGTTCGAATCCGGATAGCGACGGAAAAAAAATTTTCTCTAAAATTTTCTCCTTTCACATCTCTTCCTGCTCTCGGACAATACTCTGTCGTCTGCTTTCGTCTCCGCTTTCTGCCCCCACCCCCTCATCTCCTTTGTCCCCATCTCTGGGCTCTTGACTCTTTCTGCAGCCTGTCTACTGCTACTCCTTGGCATCTTCTTAATGCTGTCTTGGTAGGAATGGTCTAGCCCTAGCCTTCTCGGACAATAACAAAATGGCTCGGAGGTCCCGTGTGCAAGTTGCGCACTTTAAAGATCCTTTGATGGTCCAAAATCGATAAGAGTAGGCTTCGGCCGCCACCCGGGCAAAATTTCAAATTTCCTTCCAACTGAAAATGCCGGCGCTCATATGACCTTATGCAGTTGCGAGCGCAAAAAATATGTAAAAAATTAGAAATTAGAAAAACAACTAAAAACACATCTCTACACCTGTTTGAAGTTTGAATCCGAGTGGAGACCAAATTACTTTTCTCTCAAAAGGCGCCTCTCGGAGTCTTGTACTTGTTTTGTCTTTTGTGCTGTTCAAAATGTGTTTTATTTGCCCCATAAAAGGAAACTCTAGCTCCCCCCTTCCACCCATTTGAAACTTTTTTTTGCCGTTACATCTGAGGCCGCCAGTCTCCGTGGCGCTACACTTGGACGAAAGACGATTTTTACTAGTTACGAGAAAGGGCGGGGTGGTAAAAATTTACTTTATCCCCTTTCCCCCAAAGAATAGATGACCGTTCTTTTGCCGCTGTTTTGGCTATCCTTCTACTTTAGTTCTATGTGTATATACGTCTTTGTAAGATCTAACTGACCGGTGTTTGTGGTTAGTTCTCAGGCGCTTCCCTGTCGCACGCAGAGGACCCGAGTGAGGAGAAATTTGTATCGAGTGTCCTGGTCTTTCTAGTAGTCTTAGTAGAAGTCGTAGTTGAAGTAGCCTGGGATCTTGTATCTCTCTCAGTCTCAGCCCGGGTTGACCCTGATAGGCAGGGTCGGAAGCCCGCCTCCTAAATGATCTAAATTGTATCGATTTGGGGTGGGGTGGGGGTGTAAAAAACAACAACTCTAATATTATTTTTTGAAAAGCAATATATAATATAGGTATATGTCTCTGATTGATCGTTGCCGCGCCGACGTGTTACTTGTTGACTCAAGTGAACCGTAATTAGGGGGCTGTTGAGGGCACTTGTCTTGCTTCTGTCCCTCTGCCTTACTTTTTCTCCAGCACTAAATGGCCATTTTTGTGCTTCTTTGTAACTTATATTTACTCAAAGTGGAGGATTGGGTGGGTGGTTGGCGGTCGTTGTAGTGCTAGTGTGGTTTGCTCCATCTTTCCTAGCAAACACCTATCGTTTTTATCTCTCCTCGTTTTTTTTTTCTTTGTTACTCTCTAGTAACACCTGTAATCTTCGACGCTTATGTGACCTATCTGTGTTGCGAGAACGGTGATAAAGATCTTACGCAAACTTAATGGACTGATCCAAAGCCATAATTTGCAACTCTCCTATTGTATCAGAATCTGTTGGAGTTACGGTCTTTGTTGCTCTATGCTTTTGTACATGCTGTTTATTCTTGCGCTCCCCCTTCATGTCTACCCGTCCAAATTAACTTACATCCGTCGGTCAATCTGTCACACTTTCTTTGTGCTTGCCCCACTATTTCCCCCATTAGACGGGATTATGCACCCGTCAACACCAATGAAGCTGTCAAGATGCCTCCTATTTTCTGTGTCACTGATTATCTGATACGCTTCCTTTGAGGTCAGCGTCTAGAACGTGGGAAGAGCCGAGTCGGTAATAATGACATCATCATACTTTGGGATCTTCGTACATGTCTGTGCCGGTAGATGGTTGGCGGGTGCTCTGGTGTGATTTGCTCCTCCTTTCCCATTAAACGTCTATCGGACTTGTGTCCCCTCCTTTTTTTCTGTGTTTATATTCACTCTCCAGTAACACCACTAATCTTTGGCACTCCTTGTGTTCTTCTTCTTCTTCTTCTTCTTCTTCTTCTTCTTCTTCTTCTTCTTCTTCTTCCTTTGTCTCTTCTTCTGTCGCTTCCGTCTTCCGTTTCTCACCCTCTTCCTTCTTTTCCTCCCGCTCTTCCACTTTCTCCTCCTCCTCCTCCTCTTCGTTCCTCCTCCTCCTTCTCCTCCTCTTCGTTCCTCCTCCTCCTCCTTCTCCCCCTCTTCGTTCCTCCTCCTCCTCCTTCCCCCCCTCTTCGTTCCTCCTCCTCCTGGCTTGCAGAACGCCCACGAGCTGCTAGACATGGCGTCTCCCCCACACCGCGGACCTCCTCTAATCAGGCTCCGATCGGACAGTGCAAACAAACAGAATGCCTCGTTAAGCTGTCTCCGCCGCACCTTGTTGTGCGAGATTAGCCTGATGAACAACGTACTGTTTTTTATGAAACGTGCAGTAGTAAAAGTTCACCACCCCCTCCCCCAACCCAACCCTTTTCCCCTTTGTTAGCGCCTCGTTCATCTGTGATGTACCGGACAACAAGATGTCTTTAGTGTCCCCTTGAACGTGTGACTTATCGTTTTGCTTCTTGATGTGGTGGGTGGGTATAATCTTGGCTCTGTTGGATCTTTTCAGCCGCGGCGATTTGGGCCATTTCAGTTTATGTGCGATCCCCGAAACTTGTCCCTTTTGTTTTCCCAGAACGACCCCACGTTTATTCTGGCAGCGGTCCTGGATGGTTCTTTAATGGAGCGTGCTGTTTTCTTTGTCCACTCTCAGTGGTTGTGGGTGGTTAGCGGGCGCCTTTCCTCTCTTGAAATTTCGTGGGTGGTTACCGGGTGCTATGATGTGGTTTGCTCCTTCTTTCCTATCACACATCCATCGTCCATATCTTCCCTCCTCCTTTCTTGTGTATGTTACTCTCTTTTGACACCTCTAATCTGCGGCACTTACATTATTATGACCTAATTGTGTTGCATGTGCCGTAAAAGTCGTACTAAAACTTAACTCTTGACATTTTGCTTTACGAAGCACTGGGGTGCGGGGCACATTTGGAGTGGACAATATTTGTCCAGTGTGTTGTTAACCATTAAAAAGATAATATCAAATTGAATAAACGGCAGAAAAAAGGATGCCCATCTTCCAAAGGCGCATCTAGCTGTTACCCATTCCTTATACTTATGAAACAACGTTTTCTCGTCTCAGTGGGTAGTTGGCGGGTACTCTGATATGGTTTGCTCCTTCTTTACTATCAGACAGTGGTTATTAGTTAGAGAAGTAGTAATAATTATAATTATAATGATAACAATAATTATTATTTGACAAAAATAGTTATAATGATAATGATAGTTATAGCAACATCATTACGAAATTATTATATTTGGACGGTAGGAAAAACATGAACATATTTTTGATGACAGAGGCATTGCCAATAAGTATTTGATGGGATTGACATTTCCAAATCCATGTGGATTCTGTAAGATTGAGCTTATGCTTGGTCGGATTTTTTTACATCAGTTGCGGAAAGGTAAAATTTGGCTGCTGTTTTGTATCATGATAATGGATGGATGATGATTTTTACTTTTCCATGTTTGATACTTCAATCAACCTAGGAAATCGTGTCGGACCGATCATGAAAAGACACAGTGTGATTGATGTCTCCGTCCCCCTCGCCCGCCGCAATTCTGTAGTCCCGTCGCAATTCTATAGTGTCATTTCTATCGTCCTTATCTCTCCTCGTGTTGCTATTTGTATGTCACCCCCTAGTCACAACCCTAATCTTCGGCTCTTATATGACCTATTTGTGTTGCAAGTGCCGTGAAAACTCTTACTAAAATAGAACAAAGTGGCATGAAGCCGGAGTAGATCTGTTGCGATTATCACAAAGCACCGACCGCAAAAATCCGACCGGAATCTTCCCGCTCTTCCCCCATTGTGTGCAAGTGTTGCCCGTATGTTGCAGGCACCTTTTAGCACCCTATGACTTCTCATCTCTCCTGTCGCCAGAGATTAGGGAAGGTTGATAAGTGGATACGCTGATCGTCCATGAACAGCAATAGACCATCTAACAGTTCGTGATTCTCCCTCGTAAAACGTCCAATGTGGAAATACGTGCAGTGTCGGAATATGTGCAGTGTCGGAATACGTACTGTATCGGAACCCATAATATTGTGTTTGCCGATTCTATTCCTTTGTACGTATTGACTTATGTAAGCAATGGTTGTGGGTGGCAGGAGACTGTTCAGGTGTTGTCTGCTCCTTCTTCCAATCAAACATTATTATATCGTTCATATCTCTTCTCTTTCTTGCGTATAAATATAGGTTACACACACACACACACACACACACACACACACACACACACACACACACACACACTTACGCTCGCGCGCGCGCAGGCACAGGTTCGAGCGCGCGCGCACCTGTTACCTTCTATTTTTTTTTTCGCTTCCAACCTTGCCCCCTTTCCTTTAAAAACAATATTTTTTTGAAGGGGGTGGGGGGTTTCCCTAACGACACCACATATTCTGCAATATTATGTAAACACTAGGACAC
>NW_004797344.1:710585-725585 GCF_000002075.1 Aplysia californica
AACCGACACGACCCGATTCCCCCAACGGGCACCCCGTATAAGGGTTAACACCCCTTTCAACATTATATGATTACTTAAGAGGCGGGACCTACGAATTTAACGTCCATCTCCGATAGGACCGAAGCAGTTAGGTGGAGAACCTTAACAACTCCCCAAAACAACACATGTTCAGAACATGCCTCCGGGGGTTGGAACCAGGACCATCCGCTCCATAGTCCAGCTGTATACCAACTGAGCATCGATGGTGAAGTTTTGAGGAAGAGAGGAAAAAGTGAAATCGATTATGAGATTCCCCAACCAGTGTTCCTCGGTTTCACATCACAAACAAGCACCCGGGGGCTCTCGTGGCCTAGAGGTTAAGGCGTTCGCATCTCATTCAAAGGTCCCGGGTTGATTGGATAACATGGAAACGTTAAAATCATCATCCATTATCATGATACATGATATATGAGATTCCCCGGTTTTTTTGTTTTTTTTTTCTCTTTACATTGGTCATTGGCGGGTGCTCTCTTGTGGTTTGCTGCTTTTTCTTTTCAAACAACTATCGTCCTTATCTCTTATCCTTTTTTGTTTGTTTGCTACTCTCTAGTGACGCCTCTAATCTTCGGCACCTATATGACTTATTTGTGTTGCAAGTGCCGTGAAACTCTTACTAGACTGGGGGGAAAAAAAAGAGAAAAAGAATTCTGCTCTTCCTCGTACGCAATATTCACGCTACGAGACAGCTTAGATCATCACGGCCCTTCTCGAGCTCGCCGGGCGCACGGGTAGTCATGTGGATTGACTCCAACAGATCGTAATCTCTCGTCCACAGACGAGCCCCGTCCAGCGTGGAAGGCGCATTGTCAGAGACAAGAGATATTATATGTTATACCGTTTTGCCCCCTCGTCTCTGGGCATAGCCGGGGTGAAAGATACGTCCAGTGTGGTAGGCATAGCTCTGGCTGAGAAGGTAATTCGAGAGTGTCAGAGACTGCAGGCTTTTAACGTTGGCATGCTGACCCCTGGTTCCCTCTGCTGGACGAGACATAGCTCAGCCTCGAGGCCCGCGGGCGGCCGTCATGCTTGGGTGAGCTGCGACTCGGGCGCAGTGCTCACGGGCAGGTTGCTGGTTTCAAGAGCCAGATGGCCGTGGGCGCACTGATAGCTGTTACTTGGTATCATGCTAGACTACGGTTCTTGTTTTGTTCGGGGTTTGTTTTTTTGTAAAGTGTTTTGCGGCGCTCGCAACTGCGCGCGGGACACACCAAACATTTTCAGTTGGTTGGAACTTTTGAATTTTGCCCGGGTGGCGGCCGAAGCCTACTCTCATTGATTTTAGACCACCAAGGGATCTTTAACGTGCGCAACTTGCATACGGGGCCTCTGAGATTTTTTCGCCCTTGACCGAGAAGGCTAGGTGTAGATCTTTCCTACCAGAAGATAGTGGTGTGGCTGAAAGACAGCAGTGAGAAGGAGCCAGCGAGTAGCAGTAGAAAGCCCTTCAGAGTCTGGAGCCCAAAGGAGGGGAGGGGGTGAGGGCAGAAAGTGGAGACGTAAGCAGACGATAGACACATTGCGAGAGAGCAGGAAAGGAGGTGAAAGGGGACGATTTTAGAGAAGAAAATTTTTCGGTCGCTACGCGGATTCGAACCCGGGACCTTTGAATGAGATGCGAACGCCTGAACCTCTAGGCCACGAGAGCCCCCGGGTGCTTGTTTGTTGGAGTAGAGAGAAGCACTCTCTTTGATTACGGCGCCTGTTGTGCTGTGGTTAGGAGCTTGGCTGTCGCACACAAGAGACCCGAGTTTGATTCCCGGGTGGGGAAAACTTGTATCTGTCATCTCGGTCTTTCTGCTGGGATGTTGTATCCCTCTCAGCGCGGGCTGGCCCCAACAGGGGGGGGGCGCTGGTTTTTTTGTTTGTTTGTTTTTTGTCAAGTATCTCTGTCTTTCTGCTAGTATGGTGTGTTCCTTGCAGCTCTGTGACTACATTGAACGAATATGAGATTTCCCGACCATATTCATAACAAACTAAAGACGCATTTTGATCATGTGATGGAGGCGCAAGAACACATACGTATTTTTGAAAAAGTCACATTGACTTAATGGCTTCCGCTTAAAGCAAGGGAAAGAACGAGAACATACGAGGTTGAAGTAAATCGTTTTCGAACGTGACTTTGATGTGGGTATTTTAAAGAATGCAAGCTTTGCACTTTGAATGTTGCGTATGAGTGAACGGGACGTGGTGGGTGGTTGGTGGGCGCTCTAGTGTGGTTTTCTCTTTTCCTGTCAAACATCTATCGTCCTTACTTTGTGTGGTACTGTCTCGTTAAATCCTCTAATCTTCGACCCATATATGACAAATTGGTGCTGCTAGTGCCGTAAGGCTCTTACTAAAACTAAACTAAAGCACGTGACATGATTTGGCTCTTCCCCCCCCCCCCCCCCTAGGGTGGGTTTCTTGAATTGGGGTTGTCTCGGAGTATTAAAGATGGGAGACTTCCTTTTGTGCCATCAGGTGCAAAGTTCCTTTTGGACCAGTAAAAGAGTGACGTCGGTAGCCTAATGAGTGGTTAGGCTACCGGACTCGTAATCGTGAGATTGCGGGTTTAGGGGTTCGAGCCTCAGCTCGGTCCGACGTTGAGTCCTTGTCAAAGGCACTTTACACGAATTTCCCACGTGGCTTGGTCCTCTCGGAGGTGGATGTTAAACTCGGATGTCCCGCCTCTTAAATAACCTAATAGTGTTGATTGGGTTACACCTATACCATTTCACCGCTAAAAGATGTGTCTCATTTGGACCCGTAGTGTTTGCTGATTTCTTGCTTTAATTTTGGAACCGATTTTTCGTGTTGCCTCTTCCTTTCTCCAAACACACAGTAGTCTTTTGAAATGGAAGAAGTTTGCGATTCTGACGGTCTACTGTGTATTTACCCCCCCCCCCCCCCCCCACCCCACCCCTTGCTCACAACGTGAAAGTGGAAGTTAAGTTGACATCGAGCAGGATAAATGTTTTTGTTTTGTCTTTTTTCAGCAGAGTTGAAATTTCTTTTGCATGCCTGTTTGTCTCACTCCTTTGAGTGGGTGGTTGGCGGGTGCTCTGGTGTGGTTTGCTCCTTCTTTCCTTTGAAACATATTCTAACGTCTTTATCTCCCCTTCTTCTTTTTTATGTTTGTTATTCTCTTGTAACACCGTTCATCTTCTGGCGCTCATATGACCTTATGCAGTTGCGAGCGTGGTAAAACGTCTACTTAAAAAACAACAACAACAACAAATACTCCTTTGAAGCACCATTGAAAGTGAATACATAATGTGTGTAACCCCCGCAACCCTCTCACGGGACAGTTCACCAGGCAAATGAAAAAAAAATCAACTGTGTGTTTGGCAGAGATGAACTTTTCTCACCCTTACCGACCAGCTTGTATTCGATGCCGCTAAAAAATATAATCGTTATTTCGCACAATTGCTACTTGGTGAAATGTAAATGTACCCACCTGTTCAACTGGTCCAATGCGGGTGGTTGGTGGGGGGCTCTGATGTGGTTTGCTCCTTCTTTCCTATTAAACGTCTATCGTCCTCCTTTTTTGTGATTGTTACTCTTTTAACTCCTCAAAGCTTCAGCACTTGTAAGACCTTATTATGTTTCAAGTACTGTAAAACTCTTACTGAACTTAAACTAGTCTGTGGGTGGTTGGCGGGTGCTCTGATGAGGTTTGCTCCTTCTTTCCTATAAAAAAAATATATCGTCTCCATCTCCCCTCCTTTTTTGTGATTGTTACTCTCTTGTAATACCTCTAATCTTCAGCACTTATATGACCTTATTGTGTTGCAAGTGCCTTAAAACTCTTACTAAAACTAAACTAAACTAGTCCAAAAGGGATTGGATATTACATTTACTAGTCCGAAGTGACCCACCGCCAGACTCTGACACAGTCCAACTTGAGATGGATGTTTAATACCCTGTGCACACTGCTAATTGAATTCTATCGGATTAAGCCAAGGTCAGACAGAGGCAAAAGCTACTATTCTGGCTCGTTACAACAGATTCAATCTTCAACCAAGAGAGAACAAACGCGTTTGACTTTGACAGTCACAGTCGAATATAGCCAAATTTAGCGTAAATGGTAGCTTTTGCCCCATCCATGAAGGAAAATTTACCTTTAACGCCAAGCCTTTTGAATTACGGCAGGGAGTCGAAATTGGGTGTTTTGCCTATACAATGATTATCTTTTTTTTTATTACCGGCCTCTTTGGTGTAATGGTTAGGCTTTTAGCCGTTGCATGCGGAAGATGTAAATTTGCTTGGCATCTGGGGAAATTATTTTGTCGAGTTCAGCGAACCTGTTCAAGGAGACCACCCACTGTCGAGGAGAATAGTGCTCTTCTTAGATATAAGTGATTATTTTGAACAGTGGTATTATAATAGAAAAAAACACAAGGGAAAAGTGGGAAGTGGTCGATTGTTCAGGTGGTTGTCTTGGACTGGTGGTCGCTAGAGCAGGTTCGACTAATCTCTATCTGCTGTGAAACTGTATCCCCCTCTCCTGGTTTGGCTCTGGTGGATAGTATAGGGTTGAAACAATCCACCTCCTAAATCATCTACATTTGTGTGGATGGAGACAGAAAATGTTACCCCACAGGGCGGTGCACTGACTGAAGTGTCTTTAGGCCATTCCCAAAGGGGGGACATTTCTCGTTCTAACGCACAGTAGAATTGTAAATGGACGGATCCAACAATGTCATGCTCATAACTGTGCCTGAACTGCAACAGGGAACTGCTGCCTTTTCTTACCTAATCCTCTCTTGCAACCCGCTATTTCCGGGGTGCCTTGATAGTCGAAGCAGACTATGTGCTGTTGAAGCTAGAGAGGTGAGCAGAGTAAGTCTTGATTCCCTGTAAGAACTTCTCTGTTGACATCCACCCCTTGGCGCCCATGTGACCATAAGCAGTTGCGAGCGCCGTAAAACCTCTACTAAAACAATAGAATAAACAAAAGGAAAATGTTAGTTGCAATCAGTCATTATTTTCATTTTATTGCATTTTTTTTTTTTCTCTCTTCTCTTCAACAGATCCAAAGGTCTCAGCTAGAGCCAGAAATTCAGGCAGCGACGACAGATGAAGTTCTCATCTACAATAAAGGACTATAGGCTTGGCTATTTGTCTAGCTGTATTGAGATGATACTTTGGACGCATAATTTTGCAAGGAAAATTTGCTGTGTGGTGCATTCAAATAATAATTATATGATAATCTGGTTACCCATGGTCTGGTTGTCTTTTTGTTTTGTTTTATTTATTTCAGGGTTCAGGGGATGTGCTGTGTTGACCATATTTTTTTAAATTTGTATACAGAATCTTTTGAATTAAGTACATATAATTTTAAGACCGGTCAACCGTCCAACCCACCCACCAGCCATCTGACCCACCTACCAGCCAACCAATGAATGAATCAAATAGTTTATAAAATATCATCTGATCATTAAATCAAATGTTGAATCAATCCAAACATGCACTAAGTTATAATCAAAGAAACGAATGAACCTTCAAAGATACAAGTATCTCAATAATTTTAGAGAGTCCTGTGATAAAATATTTTGTATTGGGAAATGCTCCTGATATTATTATATTTAAAGTCCATAATATTTTTTCTTTCACTTTTACAATTTCACTTACCAGTGGTTATATATGTAATCACACTGTAGAAACTGTTTTACATCTGTAGCTTCCATTTAGTATGGCATTGGATTTGTAGTATTAGAAAGTATACTGTTGTTTCTGACCACCAAAGTGCTCATTATTTTAGTAGCATCTAATGTTTCTATTGTGTTGTTAATGCTTTTACTACCATTCCCAAATTTATATGATCTGTTGTTTGTAACCATGGCTTTAGAATAACCCTTTTTAAAATTTGATAACTGTCTATCCAGTTTTTTTTAGTTTTTTATTTCAAGCAAAAGGTGTACCATTCGGGGAAATGCGTAGACAAGCTGTCTTTTTCTGGGAGCTGTATGGTGAGAGTTCAATGTGAGTGTGGCTATTTTGCCTGAAAAAAAAAAATGATAATGTATTTTTGTTGAATTTACGTAATGGGCAGGGTCTTGGAATTTTTCCAGTTTCGTTGTTAAACACTCGCACCCTTTGTGTCATGTGTTCTTGTTAGGTGTTCTAGTTTTTTCTCTCCTTGTAAGGAAGACAATGCTACTGCTTGAAAAAAAAAATTCTATGGATGTGAAATTCTTCAAGTGCCCTGTAAAAGTTGCAGTATTGAATTAAGTTGACATGTTAGAGTCAACAAGGTGCCTGGGGACAAGGTAATGACATTTTTTAAAAAAAAATTTACCTTTGTAGGTATTCTTTTGGCTCCATCAGCGCTCACCATTCAACTTACACTTGTTTCAAAGCACAAAGTGTTGATCATAGCAGTATAATGTTTTGTATTGTACCCCTAGTGTTTTGTTTTATTCTCATTACTTTAATTTCTTGAAAATGTATTTCTTTTCTATGTCACTTTGATAAATCGATCTCTGTACATGTGTATGTACTTATGTGTTTCTTTTAGGGTGGAGGAGGAGGGAGAGGGGAGGTTGGCTCAACTTGTTGCTTTCTCCCTTTCCTTTTGCCCCAGTGTTCCTATTGTCCTGGCAAACTGTGGCCTCTACCGTGCCCTGCTGTTGGTCTTAGTCTATAATTCAACAGTCTCTGAGGATATGTATCTTGCACTCGTGTGTACTGGTCTTTGTGTTCAATGTTCGAAAGGTTTGCTTCATTGACTGGTGTCTTTGCAGCCTTTTTAATTTCAAACTGATCTTTTTCTGGCTTGTTTTCTTGCATTCCAGTTATGACTGTTTTCTACCTCTGTTTAGTGGGTGAGGATAATTAATCAGAGAGCATTTTGGTAGAGCGTAATGTATTCGGAGATGGACTGATATGTAGAGAGAGGGTGCTTGTGTGTGTGTTTGAGAAAGAGAGGGGGGGGGGGTAGGGAGAAAGATAGCGAGAGAGAGAGAGAGAGGGGGGGGGGAGAAAGAGAGTGTAAGAGAGATTTAGATTTAGTTAGAGTTTTACGGCACTTGCAAAACAAAACAAATAGGTCTTAAGATTGTAAGTGCATAAGATTAGACATGTTACCAGACAGTAACATAATGAGAAGAGATACGGACAAAAGAATGGTGTTAAATAGGAAAGAAGGAGTAAGCCACACGAGCCACTCACTGGGAGAGAGAGGGGAGGGTGGAGAGAAAGAGAGCTGTTCTTCAGTTTTGATTTTTAATTTTAAATTTCTATTTTGATGACAAAGAGTGCCTATTGAAACTATTACCATGATCACATTCAGTATGTAAGATAGGACTTTGGGTTTTTTTGGTGTATTTTTTTTCTATTTCCCATGATTAGTTTATTGGTGGGTTAAATCAATATGCGTCCTTTTTGAAAGATCAAAAATACATTCTCTCTGTGCCATGTGGAAAAAAGCAATGCATCAAGCTTTGTTCTTGTCATCCACCAATAAGCAATTCTACAGTTGTTTTTCTTTTTGCTACCCATTCCATTTAAGTTTTAGACGATTTTCCCACATGGGCAAACTTTCTTTACCCTGCTTATCTTTATCCTATGGAAGCCAAGTGACAACTTAATTAAATGCAAGTGTAATAAACTGTCCAGACTGTTGTCATCAGTTTTCTAAATTTATTGCTTTCTACCCCTGGCAATACATTTTTTCTTGTCTTTTATATGTTTTGTGTATGGGGAAGAATCTATATTTATTTCATTAGCTCTGGAGGTGCGTGCATGTTCCGGACATAATGCTTAAAGATACATGTACATGTTGTGTGACCTAGTGTCACAAGGCTCAATTCAAGGAGAATGTTGACTGAGGTACATTCGTGGTTGTCTCTGGTGTGTGATAGCTTTATTGTTATACATTTTGATTATTATTATTACTATTGCTGCTGCTGCTTTAACCATCACCATCGTTATCGTTATCATCATCTTCATCATCATTATCATCGTCATCATCAAAGAGGTACATCTGAAGTGTACTGGTATTAATGTCAAAAGGAGGGGGGGGGGGGAGAATATGGTGCAGATCTTGAGTTGTGAAAAGGAAGGCAGAGAAATTGAGGCTGGCTGGGGATCAATAAAATAGTGATACTGGCGGTCATCATCTTTACATTACGCTCAGTTGTAGAGTAACGCCGTGTAGAAAGGATCTTGTTGAGAAAGCTCTGATAACACAGTTTTGTGCTTGCCTCTAGATGTTAGAAGTCTGAGGTAAAGGTGTCACTTTTTAGATCGGGTTCAGAAAACTTTACCCAAATGGTTGTTGTCGATCAGGTAAGCGGATGCCCAAAAATAGCTGGCTTGGAGTTTGAATTCTGACAACATTTTACTTGTTGAGTAAAACTAATCATGTTTGTTGGGGGTATTACTTACTCCTGTAAAAGTGATCCTGAACTTTGTAAGCAGTTCAGTAATAGCGATACTTAATTCTTTGAGGACAGAGTGGACACATGTTGCGTCTGACAGGCAATGTTAAAGCATATTTCTAACATACGGAAATCAGGAACATGTATATTCATATATTCATACATGCCTGTTGCTTGCCTTTTTTAAAGTTTCAGATGAAGACCCTTCCCCCCCCCCCCCCAAATTATGTGATCTTAATGTTTAATAAAGTTATGCTTACATGCCTACCTTTAAAGGGCCCAAAAAGGCATTCCTTCACAAGTATTGTGGAATGTATAATATAAAATGTGCGTTATCAATGAGTTAAAGTATGATTTTGATTAAATCATCGGCTTTAAACTTCTACATCGTTGTCACTCGATAGATCTGTCAAAGCAATCTTGAAGAAACTTGACCTTAGTGGGTTGATAGAAATCTATGCAAAGTTTTTCGTTTTTCATTGAGAACAACATGATTTCAAGACATGAAGCATACAATGGAACTTCTGAAAGAAAACAAATCAAAATGTTACCTTTTTCTACCATCTTTTGTGTTGACCTAGCCAAAAGGGCCATAAATTTATGAGTGGTGACTTCTTCACCTATTATTTTTTTTTTTTTTTTCCTTTTTGTTGAATTGTGGAAACTTTTGGCTTTTACATAAGTTATAATATATACAGTATATATTTCTGAGGTATATATCTACAGTTCAGTTCAAAAGTCCTATAGAACACATTTTTTTATTTTATATTATTTACCTTTTTTTTTTGTTATGTTTTGTTTTTCCATGGCTGCACTTCTTTCTCTGTCACGTGTCTTTTCGATGTGAAGATTGGACTGTGAATAAGTTATTTACAGTCCGATCTTCACAGCGAAAAAATGTGTGATAGAGAACAATCTGCGACTACGGGTAAGCAAACATGTTGATTTTAGACAAATGTGGCATATGGGTTTCTTGAACTGAACCATTATATATCATCATCGTCCTGTGCCAGATCTACGACAGACATCGGCGATCATGGTTCTCCATTCATTCCTTTGCTCGGATGCTCTCAAAAAAAAACTACGTTTCCCTGATCTTTCCCTGTTACCTATTTGTTTAGGTTCCCTAAGTATGTTGATCTGGGCCTACCTCTGCCTCATTTGCCCTCAATTGTGCCTGTGAGAGCTAGCTGTTCAAGACCCTTATGTCAATTCAGGTGTCCCAAAAACTGCATTTGTTGTTTCCTGATTGTTTTTAACATTGAGCATCCCACGTGGGCTTCATCAAGCACTATCTCATTTGATTTCTTTTCCTTCCACGATACTCTCAGCAGTCTCCTAAGAAACCCCATTTCTGTTGGCTTCTATTTTATTTTCACTGTCTTTAGTGATTGTCCAGCATTCACAGCCATATAGAAGGGTTGACCAAACACAGCATTCCAGAACTTTCATTATATATATATATATGTATATATATATAGAGAGAGAGAGAGTATGATTATACATTTTAGAAAATATTAATATATTTTTGTAGCATCATTGTATTTTTATAAACTGTTTTGTCATAGGTGATATTTTTTTTTTCAGCTTAAGTTTGAAGTGTGACCATAAACTTTACCTACTGTTTTGAATTGAAAGTAAGACATAGCTGAAAGTTAGAAAATAGTTAGAGGAAATAGCAGTGCTTACAGTGCCTTCAGGAAGGGTTTGCCCAATCATTGCAATGTGTGGAATGGGTTGAAAGCACTACATGATCATTAAATGGTGGGAATGTATGGCGTTTCGTTCTGTATTCTAGTAATTCTCTTAAAACATGACTAGGTAATCTAGTAGGCTAATTTTGCATCTGGTTTGGTTATTTTGAGTGTACCTATTCTTTTGTCCCTGAAAACTAATGCTGCTTTCCTGATATTCTTTTAATCATTAAGCTCTGCATGAAAGGGCTCATTACCCACATGCTTTTAAGGTTCGCACCTGTATTGATTTGTAGCTAATTATCTAACCTGTAAGCATTATGTCCTTTGATATTATGATAATGATAATAAACTGCTTTTGTGGGGCTGTTTGCATTTCAAGTATCATGCAATTACTCAGAAATGTGGCCCATTTTGCTGTAGACAAGTAAGCAGCCGGCAGTTTTGATTTACTAATCCAATTCTAATGTCAAATAGCTTCTCACAGCTTCATGAGGCTGGATTCAAGATCAACTGCTCTTTATATGTTTCTGTTCTTTTCGTACCAGCAGCTGTGGTGTAGCGGTTGGGCACTTCTCTTTTACACACAGGAGACACGAGTTGTGAGAATTTTTCCTATGAGTATCTCTGTCTTTCTACTAGGATGAATCCCCCTCTCGGCCCGGGAAGGTCCTGGCCAACAGAGTCAAAGCCCGCCTCCTAAATGATTTAAATTGTGTCAATGAGGAGAGGGGGGGGGGGGCTACGAACACCTGCATTACTTTTCATCTGGTGACCTCTGAACTGTCGAAGCTGTGCCGATGTCGTAAAAGTTTTTCTCGCGCAGGACTTCTCACCACCAGGTCCCATTCCACTATGTTTTATTTTCCTTGAAGTTGGCAATGAAAAGGTGCAAAGTATTCGTGGCCTATACCCTAACCCAGGGTGAGAAAGGCAATGATGATGATGATGATGATGATGGCAGTGAAACTAGCCATAAAGGATAATAATATGTTGGTGGTCATCTTCGTGGGCCATCATTGCAATGTTGTTGGTGTTTAGTAGTGGATATGGAAATGAGGATGATGATGGTTGGTGCTGATGTGTTATTGTTCCCACCTGCATCTGTGGTGTAGCGGTTAGGTGCTTTGCTGTCGCAATCAGGAGACCTTAGTTTAATTCTCGAGTAGGGAGAAAAATTTTATCGAGTATCTCTGTCTTTCCACTGGGATGTTGTATCCCTCTCAACCCGGTTTATCCCTGACAGGCAGGGTCGGAAGCCCGCCTCCAAAATAATCAAAATTGTGTCGGTGCGGGCATAAAAGCACCTACCTTTTCTGAAAAATTGAAATGATTTCCCATTGTTCATTGTTATACGAGTATTTTGTGATGTTGTTTTCATTGTTTTTCTTGGTGTTGATGGTGATGTTATGTTTGTATTGACATATATTGCTATTGTTTGTGATGATCATGAGGGTAATTTTATGTTTTTGACAGGGTCCTTAAAATTTAATATCATTCCTTGAATAACGTCATAACATACTAATGTTATCATCATCATCATCATGTTGTTGTTACAGTGTTTTTTATGGTGACTATGTCACTAATTTGGTATGCTGGTGCTGTTGTTATTGTTATTGACTGGAAAAATCAGTCACTTGATGTTAATCGATCATGATGGTGATGATGAAAAGGGCAGGTTGATGTCATTTTACTGATGGATCTTGTGATTAACCTAAATATGATGGTGAAGGGTGTGTTCATTCTTATGATGTTGCAGTCCCGTTTTTGTGGACTGCAGAGCCATTTATTAGCCATTTCCTTTTAAACATATTCATATGTGCTTTATAGTCGCAAGAATTCTCCATAGGTTTCTATATTCTTCTCTTTTTTGACAAAAGAATAAAATAGATATTTATTTACACTCGTCGTTTTTTGTTACTCTGTGTATTCTGAAGTCTTACTCGTTGTGACAAAGGCCTCAATGTGTGGCTGGCGGGTGCTCTGGCATGGTCTGCTCCTTCTGTTTTGTCACCATCTATCCTCCTATCCTACTCATCTTTCCTGTTCCCCTTCTTTGTATGTTACTCTCAAGCAACGCCTGTAGTCTTTGACACTTTTATGGCCTATTTGTATTGCAAGTGCCGTAAAAACTCTTACTGAAACGAAAACTAAAACCAGTCACTCTACCTTCTTGGTTGTCCTGTGGAAAATAGTATATTAATAATTTTTGTGATTATAATGATATTAATAATTATTATTACAATAGCTACAATGTTAATAGATTGCATTTTATATACAGCGCTCAATCCCATACAAGTGTAAGCTTTGGCCTGAGTGCTTTATATCGGTGACATTACTACGGAGAGTAAAACCTCACACAAACAATTGAAAAAACGTTTCATATAAACAGGAGAACGAGTTCATCCACATAAGGAAGAACGTTCTCGGCTACACATTGGTAATATAGACATAACGACATATATAATATAACAACTAGCCGCACAGTGTTAAAACAGTGAGTTGAGGCCAGACGAAGCCAAAGCACAATACGATACGTATAAATACCAAACAAACTGCTGCCAATGTATCAACGAAGCTCAGCTCCTAGTGGGGTTTTAATAAACGGACATGTGCTTTGGGCTTCAAAACGCCCCAACAAGCTCCACGATATAAGTAATGCACATCAAGCCCCCCCCCTCTCTCTCTCTCTCTCTCTCTCTCTCTCTCTCTCTCTCTCTCTCTCTCTCTCTCTCTCTCTCTCTCTCCCCCCCTCTCTCTCTCTCTCTTTCTCTCTCTCTCGCTGGCCGGATTTGGGTGCTGAAGCCTCTTAAGAGCTGGACTTAAGATACGATAAGAAAATTCGTTATTGTCCATATGCTCTCTCACGTATTTTTTTCAGCACACATCTGTCCACAAACACACATATTTGCACCCACAATTAGACCCACAGTCACCCACATATTATTATGATATATAAATTAACAATTTAGCAATAAAATTGTTTGAGCTAGTTGTAGAAGCATAATCGGCATTCTGATAGTAACCTTATAGCATCCTGATAGTACATGCTTAAAGGGTCATAATGATATGATGAGTCATAACAATACTTATATTACAAGATGATTAAGACGATGGGAGTTTAATGGGTGATGGTAAACATGACTTTCTGCGTCTATCTTTGTTACAAATGAGAGGCGCGGGTCTTTTACTTCTTATTGGTATTTTAATTTGAGGGAACAATGGATGATGGATGTCCGAAAAGATGGCGTTAATGTTCCTAGTGCAAGCGATATTGTTTAATTAATTCATCGAAATAAGGGAATGTAGATGTTGAAACTTTGCAGGATTTCTGTATTAATCGATTCACTTCTACTTCTGGGTACAAACGTCAAGGGATCTATCCGAAAAACGTCAGCTCCCTTAGTGATCTAATTCGTGTCGGGATTGCGGGGGGGTTAGAACATTTACAATCGCTTTAGATTCGGACCCCAAAAAAAACAGTGTTAAGAACTGTAAGAGGCATTTGACAAGCTGCTCGCACTGACTGACAAATGTGAGAAAATCTGAGTTTCTATACGTCTGAAACCGGGTTGAAGGAAGACACTAGTGTATCCGAGCAAGGTGCGGGAAGAGATAAAGAGCGGGCGGTTGGGGGGCGGCACTGGTAGGTCCTACTTTTTCCTTAACTTCTATTGTTTCTGTGCGTCTTACGTTTTCCTTGCACTTGTAGAGACTCAACGAGACGTCAGTTTGTGAACCAATATAAACAGTTTAGTATGTTAAACTCTCTCTCTCTCTCTCTCTCTCTCTCTCTCTCTCTCTCTCTCTCTCTCTCTCTCTCTCTCTCTCTCTCTCTCTCTCTCTGTCTCTCTCTCTCTCTCACTCACTCACTCACTCACTCACTCTCTCCCCCCCCCTCTCTCTCTCTCTCTCTCTCTCTCTCTCTCACACACACACACACACACACACACACACACACACACACACACACACACACATACACGCACACACACACACACACACACACACACACACACACCTTGTTTACCCTCTCGACTCACGGGCACGAAGTAGTCCCATTAAGTTATTGTTGTACTTTTAGTGCACGCACAGATGTCATGCAATTAAGTCGCTACCACGGAATTCGCTACACACAAAATGACCGTTACTGCACGTGTGTGCTTGTTTCGGGTAGTAACTACCTGAAACGAGAATCTTACCAGGGCCCCAGTGGCCGAGTGAGTGTGAGTTCAGATTCAGGCTCAAAATAATGTCAAGAAAGTATTAGTGACGGTTTAAACGGGTGGTCACCAAGATAATGTGTCTTTGAGCAAGACACAATGGCCCTAGCTAAAAACAAACAAACCATGGTGGTACTTAGTGGCGACCAGCAATGGCATGTTTGTGAAATTGTTCTGCATTCGTGTAACATTTCTTATTTGGTATTTTTGTAGTGGCGTGCATATATATATATATATATATATATATATATATATATATATATATATATATATATATATTATGTTTAATTGTGTATTTATATACGTATGTCATTGTAACACAAATTCCCCCCACAGGGATCAATAAAGTATTATGCATTTTTATCTCTTTATCTAGAAGCTCTTCCACACAACTTCTCCCCCCAAGCTCAAAACAAGCGCAGGCGATTTCTAAGATCTTAAGTAGAAGAGTAAAATCGTCGTGTGATGTATACAGTTATCTTAACCGTTGGTATTATTACCAATCTGTTGATTACTTGGTGCTTCATCCACGCTGCCCTATTGTAGTCCTAGTAGGTTATACACAACATATTTCTAGATAGAGGTTTTCTTTTAGCAAGCAAATTGTGCTGAAATGCGTTCTGTAACCTTTTGGGTGCCACCGTTGGATACTTCATTTTTGTATACATGTAATTCTGGACT
>NW_004797344.1:730585-733037 GCF_000002075.1 Aplysia californica
TAATGCTCGCTGTTGATCGCTTTACTTGCTTCTAATCTGTTTCATGCGTGGTGGTGATAAGCTCCGGGCCAATTTGGGGGTGCCTGTGGCGCGTACCGCAGCCCTTTCTTCTCCTGTTTGCTGGACGCTAGATTGTCGGCTATATCACTGCTCACTACTGCTCGTGGCCTCAGGGTGGACAGGTGCCCAGAAGAGCGTGAATAGATTCAAAGAGTTTACGTTGGGTGAGCAAGATGCTTTGTCTTTGTGGTTCCCCGGGGGCGTTCAGAAAGGGAAACATGGCGTGCTATAATCGCCTGAGAGTAGCAGGAAGTGATGATATCTCCCGGAATGCAACGGACGCGTGAAAACGAGGGGCGGAGGAAGTAACGTAACGACCCTGTTGAAAATACAGAAGGTGCATCTCGTCTAAAATCTTTCAGATTAAGTTTGGGGACGGAAAGAAATATTTCTAAAAATTAAATTTTACTGGAAAGGGATAGCTGTAAAAACTAATTATACATCCCCCTTCCCTGCCTTCTGCTGTATACATAAAGAACTTTTTTCTCTATCTGAAATGCTTTTCTTGAACCAAACTACCCGAACACTATGCTTTTAAGGGACAAAACTAAATAAGAACGAGAAAAAAGGGAAATGAAATTGTTTTGTTCATTAAGCTATATCATTCTCTACTACACATTGCATAGGCACGCTACTCATTTGATTTCGCAAAAGGAACTTTTGGTCCATGGTACCTCCAGATTTCTTGGTGAGTGTTCGAACCCAACGTTGAACCCTGAAGTCAAAATTGCCATTTGATTCAGTATGGTCCTGTTGAATGTTTATGTATCATTGAGCCCCGAGGCTAAAATGAACCAGTTTGTTCTCTTTAAATCGTACACAGTGTTGTAACACAAAACACGCACCATTTAAATCAAAAGAAGACAAGCTCCACAAACCAAAGATCTAAAGACGAGGAAGCAGCGCCTTTTATCTTCATAGATCACAGCCTCGGACTGACATCACTGGCAAATTCTTGATTGCTCATGCCCCCAGAGACATCAGTGGACCCTACTACTAGAGCACGCTAATTTATTGTCATGGCGCTTTGCACAATAACCTCGATAATGCCCTAATGGGAAAGCATGAGCATTGCTGACTCTGCATGTGGGTTCCTTTACTCGTAAAAGCTTTCGTTTCCCGATTATCTGTTGTCTTAGCTCGCTCACACGACACGGGGGTTTGCTTCTACACCAGTCGGGACTTTTTAGTAGATAACGAAATGTGCAGGTGATGATGGTGCTTCTATGAAAAGCAATGAATCCAAGTTGGATAAGTTTATAACTACCAATGTTGTGCACTTATCTTAACATGCTCACACGTAGTACCGCAACATAGCCTCTTAATCAGTGCCCATGCCATTCCATAATTTATTAGTATTAGATCAGAGGTGATGAAATGGGTAAAACACATGACGCTGCTTTCATTTACAGAGTATAAAAAATATCCGCAATCTTTTATTTGATTTAGTATGCCATTCAGTACTTTCACTGAAAACAGAAGTAGTGAAGAGATGATAGCTCTTGCTACAGTGCTATTAAAAACAACTGCGTCTAGAGTGGTTCTCGAGAAATACGCCAAATGATAAGTCAGCCAGCGACTAGCCACCGTTGCCATCGCGGCGTCAGAACAGACTTAAATGTCCCAGAGGGCGTGAATTGGAGCTGGCCGCGGTCACGGCCTGTGCTTAGCTTCACAAGGGCCAGATTCCGTCGTTAGGTCATCCGCTGGCCACAGTACTCCCAGGGAGGATCCAGAGGGGAGCTCTTCCATGCACCGGCTTGATGCAAGTGCCAACGGGCATACCTGAGAGGTTATGACAAATAGCTTAGTTCCAGAGGTGTGAGAAGTAAAGTGGCGCGCTCCAGCAGGGGGATCATAACTGACCGTTGTCTGTCGCCGCGAATTAGCTGGACTACGGGCAGTTAAAGGGTGCATGCTTTTACCCATAATACATTAGCGGTCATGGCATGCCTTCCGATTTATGGCGATCGGGCAGGCCCTCGTTTGAAGACACGCTCTCGTGTGTACCTTGCAAGATAAGTAGAAGCTCTAAGAAAGAGGGGTTGAGGGCGGTGAAATACATAATGTGTATGCACTGCATAGCTACATGGAGTTGATTAGAAGACGTGTATTCCCAATTCCCAGCCACAACTCAATCTGTATTATGAAGATTACAGCATCCAACTGTACTAATAAAAGAGTGATTATCCCCTTTCCGTGATTTCACCAGCAGTGTTGCAATTTGCAGTTGCAGCAGCAGTAGCAAGCACAACAATAAAAGCAATAACAACAACACTAATGATGATGATAATGATGATGATGATGATGATGATGATGAGGAGGAGGAGGAGGAGGAGGAGGAGGAGGGGGAAGAGGAGGAGGAAGATGAGGAGGAGGAGGATGAGGAGGA
>NW_004797344.1:735545-740555 GCF_000002075.1 Aplysia californica
TCTCTCTCTCTCTCTCTCTCTCTCTCTCTCTCTCTCTCTTCTCAACAGCCTCCTTTTCTCTGTCCTCGCCCCATTTTACACCTAAATGCATAGATGTCCAAGCAAACATAATTATTATAGCGTATAGGTGCGCAGACACACACACACACATACACACAAACACACACACAAACACACACACACACAGGCACAAACACATGCACATGTACATATACAAACACATACACAAGTTTTAACACATACGATAGTAGTACTCATCTGAGTGCAATTCCTCATATTCGTTGTGTACACACAACACACTTCAACACATCGTTCATGCTTCAGTTTTAACCAAATCGTGTTCACCTTTCCGGACGCCCTCATTATAAGGCCTAATAGAAAGGCTATTTTCGAGTTGCAGCCCAAATACTTTATTTAGTATGTTGACAATGAAAAACCGAGATCTTAAGTTAAACTGCTGAGATGCAGTTCGAGTTGGCCCTGCCTGACTTCTAATTTACACTCTTTGTGTCGATTCATAATTTGTTAAAAAGAACATTTTCATGACTTAGCTCTTTTAGTTTAAAAAAGAAAAGTAGTGTGTGCAGTTGAGTTAAATTTATCATGGAACCAACGTTATAACGTTCTTCCTTCACAACTCGAAACCCACCGACAAACGGGCAACCAGACTGACAGACAGACTGGCAGACAGACCGTAGGATATCTCTAAATAGATAAGTCAACAAATAGGAAGACATCAGATGCCCATATCTTGGCTATAAATGGCTTTTTCGTAGAGGGGCTTATTACGTAAAACTTAAACAACCAGTCTTTTGCAAAATTCAAAACAAAGTAATTAACGTTATGGTTTCTTCCTTCTATAATAGTAACAGTACACCATACTGTTGGTTTTCTCACAGATAATAATCGTATAGGATAGCAATCTGGGCTCTCTAAGTTCCCGCAAAGTCTGCCACTACCTGGTTCCGCCCCAGTCTGTTCATGGAAGCTGCACGATGCATCAACCCTGAACGTATGAGGGATGGAAAGAGTGCAGGAAATGTCACCCACGCTCATGCCACACCAATGAGAACTATTAAGTACTAAAGATTTTCTTTCTTATATTTTTTTCCGACAAACAAGAAGAGACATGTGATTATTACTTTGTAGGATGGTTTCGTTAAACGAGCTTTCGTTTCCAGAGTCTCCAGGAAAAGAGACGTTCATACAATTGAATTGATAAAGGAGTATAATACACCCCTCCCTCCATATCCACCCCCTCCCCGTTCATCCATATATAGATAGATAGATAGATAGATAGATAGATAGATAGATAGATAGATAGATAGATAGATAGATAGATAGATAGATAGATAATATTCCCAGTTTTAAAAAAAGGGTTTAACAAACAATCTTTTGAGAGGTCGTAGTTGTGACTGACTCGAGAGTGAGTGAGCTGGTTTCTCAATGACCAGGTATGCTTTTCAAGTCCTAGATTCTACTTCTTATATACATTTATGTATAACCTGTCGCAGGTCCGTTATTTAAGTGCTTAGACATTCCCCGCCCCCCCCCCTCTCTCTCTCTCCTAATCGTTGACCTAAACCAAAAAACCCACTCTTCCCACTCTCTCCCACTACCTCTCATCTACTGATCCCTCTTCCCCCTCCCTTACCCCTTTTTTCCTTCGGCAGTGCCTCCTTATAGCAGGGCAAAGGCATACTCTTCAATTATTTTTGAAAATTCCAAGAACCAATTTTATTAAGATTTCCTAGATTATATAGTAGGCCCAATTTGGCACATGTAGCCCATGTAAGGTAGGCCTCTACAGTGCTCCAATTCTGACCCTGATTTAAGACAGCTTTAAAAGCCCGAGGAAAGTTGGAAACAAGTCCAAGCAGTTTGGGATTTATGGTAGAGGTCTGTCAACTGTCAAAGAGATAACGAACCATTAGTCGGGGTGGACGGTAAAAAGCTTTGACTGCTTAGGACATTTTCACAATCGGAAAAATAGGAAGCTTTTCTGACAGAGTGTAACGAATTGATTTCATTTCTCTCGCGTGATGTGCTTTTCGACGGAACCGGGAACATAACTCATATTATGGAGCTGGTGTCAGAGGAATAATTGATGCCACAGAATTTAATCAAAAACGGCCAGCTACTTCACTGTGTCACTGTCTTTTTTCCTCATTGTCCGTTACAATTGCTTGAAAACTAGGGGTCGCGTGGTGATGTTAGCGCGGGAACAAGCTTGATTACCAGACGTGTTTTCACGCCACAGAAATAAGGGGTAAAGTGCCCTCCATTAAGAGCGTGGTTTATTGATGAGAACTGGACGATCTAAATCAAAGATTCATAGCAAACGAGGCTGAAAAATATGGCTTTTGTCACGCTTGAAAAGCTTTCAGTGCGTATGGAACACACTTTGACTGGTTAGAGAGTGATATGATTCTGCTAAAAGAATAAAGCAAACAAGACAAAGCGACAAGGGTGTTGGGTTTTGTCGTCCTCGCCGGCCCAATTAGATTCCTGCTCACCTCTCTTTTACATCAGAACACTGAAGGAAAAAGAAGGTACGCCAATCTTGGGAATTTTGTATGATTAGTTTACTTCATGTTTAGATGTTGTATTTTTGTGCTTTATTTGGCATTCACAAGC
This sequence comes from Aplysia californica, assembly GCF_000002075.1. Classification (NCBI taxonomy): domain Eukaryota; kingdom Metazoa; phylum Mollusca; class Gastropoda; order Aplysiida; family Aplysiidae; genus Aplysia; species Aplysia californica. The sequence continues at coordinate 738,183 of NW_004797344.1, forward strand.
TTGTGACTATCATAATGTAAGAATGTTTGTTTTTGATTTTCTAGTTTTACATGTGTTTGTGTACATTGAAACCCATAATGAACCTATCATTTAAATTTGCTAGTTGGGTATGCTTTTTCAATAGTTAACACCGTTGGGAACTTGGAAATACGATGTACGTGTAATTATGTTTTCACCAAGCTGGAAGCTCCAAATTTTAAATGATAGATAATACACGGCACTAATTACGATTTAGCGCCAACTGTTTTGCAATGCTGTTAGAGCAACCCTTCGAATGCGTCAAAACACCTAGAGAACATCTATCTGGAAGTTTCAATCCTCTAAGGTTTAATGTAGTTTATTTCGGTCAACTGGTTCACTTTGGTAGGTTGCTATGTCTTGTATGTATGTGACCCTCACTTATGTATGAACCGCTCTTTCCCCCATAATTTCATTGGTCTTCATGTAGCAAAAAGGCTTTCAATAAGTGAGACATAGGTTATACTTTCAACGCATATAAAGTTCTGGTAAATCCCACCAGGAATTTGTTAACGTAGATCATTATGAAATAGAAAAATCGCTTGAAATGATAATAATAATAATAATAATAATAATAATAATAATAATAATAATAATAATAATAATAATAATAATGGTAGCTCGTCCGTTATTGTCTGACGATGACCAATACATACGCAGAGGAGAATATTTCTTCAGCGAAATAGAAGAATTAGAAGAATTCAAGATTACGAAAACTTGTGGCTTCTGCTGTGGCCAATAAGAATAATTATGTCATTTAAAAGCTTCACTTCCACTTGTGGATGTGCGCAACTTGCGATTTTCTCTCTTGGTGTCAGCATTTCCTATTGGTGAAGCCTCGTATCATTATGATTTGCTGCCCACTGTGACAGTGATCTCCAGCTGGGTCTGTCAAGAGGCAAGCTCTCCCATGTCGAAGTATTTATGTTGAAATCCTTTCGAGACATTATCATGGTGTCTTTGTAGCGCTTTTTTTTTTGGTGCGCCAACCGTGCGCTTCCCTGAGGACAGTTCAGAATAGAAAACTGCTTTTGGGATTCTAGAATCAGGCATTCTTACGAAATGGCCAGCCCAGCGAAGTTGAGCCCAAGATAATTCATCATCTTCCGGTGCCTTGCCGACTGGCGTGGGCGATCATGGACCTCCACTTCACTCTGTCTTGCGTTACAGCAATAGTGTCTGTTGTTCTTGCTACTCTTAGCCTTGTTGTCATCTTGTCCAGTATCTTTTCCCTCTGTCTGCCTCTGCCTCTCTTTCCACCAAGCTTGCCCGTTGTTACAATATTCTCCAGTGCTTCTTTCCGCATTGTGTGTCCGAAGAAAGTTGCCTGTCGCTTTCTTATATCGGACGAAGCAGCTCTTACAGAGCTCCCCTTTACGTCGTTATCTATATTCATTATGTGTTGATCCATGACGCTCTTGGGAAAGAATACAGCAGTGGTTTTCCCTTGCCTTCTGCTGGCCAAGACAATTACCTGACCAAAACGACCATCCCAAATGTCCCCTTACATTTTCAAATACATGTATTAAGATAAAATTTTGGACAAGTTCGACTGTATAAAACATAATACACCCAAACACATTGGAAACGGTGTGTCTGCAAACCATCGATTACTTTTCACTGACCTCACCATCGGCGTCTGTTATGTAGGCGCTTCTCTGTCACACGCAGGAGGCCTGAGTTCGATCCCCGAATGGATGGGAACAATGTATCCTGTATCGCTATCTTTCCTCTGGGATGTTGTATCTCTCTCAATCCAGCTTGGTACTGACAGGCGGCGGGTGTCGGAATCCTGCCTCCTAAATGATCTAAATTGTGTCGATGATTGTGTAAAAAGACTTATACACACTAACAAAAGCCTGTCTGTGTGTGCAGCGTGAGAAAAGATCACACAATCTTGTATGTTTCATGTGCAATATTCATGTCTCAGTACAAGTGTCTATCAAAGTTTTATTGACAAGTAACTGTTTCCTCACTCAGTTGTTGTTTAAAAATTTAGTAAGTGTTTTACGGTACTTGTAATATAATAAGGTCATATAAGTGCCGAAGATTAGAGGTGTTACAAGAGAGTAACAAACACAAAAAAGAAGGAGGGGAGATAAAGACGATAGACGTTCGATAGGAAAGAAGAAGCAAATCACACCAGAGCACCCGCCAACCACCCACGTCCCGAGTTGTTGGGGCTTGCTCCGATCGATAAGTCGAGAACAGCTGGAGAAAAGTGTGTGCCAGGACGGCCAGGTCAGTGAAAAGAGCGAATTTTTTGTTTGTTTTAGTTTGGTCGTGATCTACTTGGAATTCGAAGCAAAACAAGGCACAAAGTTACCAGTCATCTCGAAGGCGGAGTTGTGCCCC
>NW_004797344.1:740786-742791 GCF_000002075.1 Aplysia californica
AAAAACCCCCCAACAAAGAACAACAAATAATAAAATAAAAAACGAAACCAAATTAAAACAAAAAACAAACAAACAAACAAACAAACAAACGAGCATTTAAAAAAGAATCTCACCCGCATCTCGCAAAAAAGAATAAACAAACAAACAAAACATACCTAATTCAATCCTGCTCATCAAGTCAGCACGAACATTTCTCAGACGAACGAGAACATTTGTCATTCCATTTTGGATTCGAATTCCTAACATCCAAGTCATGGCCAGGCCGTAACCAACTATTTTTTGCGCTCCAGAGGACTGAGCATACATTTATTTAGCATGCACTTATTACTCAGTAAGCTGTAAGAATATTCGTATGATATAGAAAAATACCAGACTATTTTTAAAAAATTACTGTAAGTGAATTAAAATGTCCTTTATTTTAAATCAAATCTGCAAACTGGAACGAAAACTTTTGGTCCACGAGTGATTATTGTTTCTTCACAATATTTGTGTCACATTACACTTGACTATCCTATGTCTTAACACTAAAATTTAAGACTTGGTTGCGACGACTCCATTTCATGAGCAATGCTACCGGAAATACAATAAACCAATTCAAATTACATTAACTCTGAGCAGGGAAGATAATCCACCTTTACTTCATCTTGAAAGCACAGGACTGCTGTCCTTCAACATGACTTGCTGACTGTATGCATGGGAAAACGAGGAAGCGACTAAAGAAATGAAATCTCTTAGTACCGTCTTTCTGTCACGGCTGCATTCTGTGCCTCTCTGAGAATAGAGTCTGGGCATTGCATGGTCTCCGCTGAATTCAAGGCCGATAGTTCTAATTTTCTGCGATACTCAACACTAATTTGTACAAACATGCATGAACAAGGGACGCGATTTATTTTGATTGACCAAAATATGAGATTTCTGGGGGGACAGTCTAACGCCTGAAAGTGCCTAGCCCATCTCGTCTCAATCTGACCACTGTCGTCCGCAGTTGTCGCTCGTACAATCGAAGTTCTCGCCCCTGGACAATGGACATAATTGGAGAACGTGGGGCCGTATTGACGTCCGGCTGAAAGGCGAAACGAGCCAGTGGGCAGTGACCATAGGATATCTTGTTTGCGGTCTCTCTTAGCCCCTGTTAACCCTGCATTGTTCCCCGGACGTGTCAACAAATTCTCCACCATCACACAAGATCATTGCTGCGTCCTATTTGTTTTCCGCGGAGCCTCCGACTTAAAGAGAGGAGGAAAAAAGCGATACTTGTCGCTTGAAAACAGGATGGCGTAGGCCCTTTTCTCCTTTTACACGAGGAGCCACAGGGGGCAGAGGAATACACTGAGGGGGAATCACGGACGAGGGATAATTCCATGTTCTTGAGACCGAGTCGAGAGGCATGTTGAGGCGCTTACTATAATGGTTGGTCAATTTTCATGTCACGGATCCGGTGACTGAAGAGGTGAAGCGTTCTGTTGTACACAAAAAACCGTGGAAACTTATTGCTTCGTTGAGGGCAAGAACTGTGACAATGGTAAAAAGAATGTCGTACAAAATGAGCAACAAGATACTGAAGGAAGTTACACCTGTAACATAGAAGTGAAGTGTACTAACAATGTCGATTTTGTGTACGTGTGTGTGTGTTTGTGTGTGTGTGTGTGTGTTGTGTGTGTGTGTGTGTGTGTGTGTGTGTGTTGTGTGTGTGTGTGTGTGTGTGTGTGTGTGTGTGTGTGTGTGTGTGTTTATTGAAGTGTCAACTCGAGGAGTTTAGCATTAGTACTTATGCTTTTGGAAGCTCGGGAGGACTCTCCGGCATTTTTAGGAAGTTAAAATATGTATATTGTTTGCAGATTTAAAAAAATATCATAAAATACTTTTGGTCTATCTGAATAAATTTTTCCTGGCAGGAATGCTTAAATAAACTGTGATGTCTACGTTGTACCTTCTAGATTTAAAGAATATTTATTTAAAAAGCGAACGCAGACAAAAGTATCCAGTCCCTACCCCACCCACCCCC
>NW_004797344.1:745126-746162 GCF_000002075.1 Aplysia californica
CCCCCACCCGCTCCGGGCCCCCTCAATCCTCACCCATGATATATTTGCCGGAGGAACTCACTAGTACTTCACTCGTGATGTCCTCAACAATTTGTGCAAGTTTCTTTGTATCGCATTTTAAAGAAGAATTTTTCGAAAAACGCCAAGGAATGAATGGTTCTAGAAAGGGAGAAGGTGTTTTTCTGTGTGGGAACTGAATGATATATCACGTGCTAGTGAAACATATAACTACCCTTATGATCAACAAGAACGTGATTGAATTACTAAAGTAAATTCTGAACTTCAACTCAACCGTGTGATTTGTAACCAAGAGAAATAATATACGGTCGAATACGAAAAGCTTTGCTGAGCGTTTTATCACGTTCTAAAATTATTTTGAGACACCTAATACTACAAGAGGCATTAACATTTCAGGAACATCCGTTCGTGTTGTCATTATTAAACTTCACCACAGATTTTCTTACCTCAGACGTCCCGATGTCATCCCGGAACAAATGGAAGAGGAAGCAATAGCGAGAAAGTCATGGTAAGCCTTTGGGTCTATTTGCTCTTGATGAATGGAGGACGAGCAAAGGTGCTCGTGTTCGTGCGAAACGCAGCACTCTTCGGCGTCTTTTCAACACTCCCGTTAGAGTGGCCGAGGTCGGGTGTCACAGGTTTATAACCCGACCAAGACATACAAATGGTGGGTTTAGTTTATTTGATGGCGTATTCCCGGTGCCCCATGATTATAATGAAGTTCCCCCGAGATTACAGGCATTTTTTTTTTGTATCTCTGTGTGTTTTTGTGCGTGCATTCGTGCGAATGTATGTTCCCCTGTACTTACGTATTTAGTAAAGAAGTTGGAAAGTGTTTCTGTGTGTACGACGTGAGGAAGGATGACGGGGCTCTAACGCTGACAGATATCACTTCCCTTCATTCATTTTCATGAGTGGGTACATCCCCTTTTCACAGTTTACATTGAAGTGAAGATTTCACAATTTTCATTGAAATAAATACTAGAGCTTTAGAAAGGGATAGAGACAGAGAGAGAGA
>NW_004797344.1:746262-748181 GCF_000002075.1 Aplysia californica
GTGGCTGAGATCAGAGTCACGAAAGGCAGACTAAGCTAGGCCATTTGGTGAGACTGATTTCCCGTGAGAATTGTGAGACGTCACTTGATTAAAAGAATGTTGTTATTCCGGCGTCTGTGGTGTAGCTGTCAGAAGCTTGCCTGTCGGACACATAAGACATGAGTTCGGTTCCTATAAATGGGGGAGATTTTTAAAAAATCGAATATCTCTGTCTTTTGCTGGGACGTTGTATCCCTCTAATCCCTGACAGGCAGGGTCAAAGCCCGCCTCCCAAATGATGTAAATTATGTCAACTTGAGAGATAAAGAGAGAGCGAGTGTGTGTGTGTGTGTGTGTGTGTGTGTGTGTGTGTGTGTGTGTGTGTGTGTGTGAGAGAGAGAGAGAGAGAGAGAGAGAGAGAAAGAGAGAGAGAGAGAGAAAGAGTGAAAGAGACAGAGAGCAGAGAGGGAGGGCATCGTAGTCATGCGATGGTAAGGCGTCGGACTTGCTATACGGAAAGTTGTGACTTCAATTGCCGGCTGATGGTAGGTGTAGAACGTTATACCACCTAGGAAAGGTACCTTACATTATTTTCCTCTGTTCACCCAGTTGCAAATGCTTACTTGGCAGGCGACAAAGACGGAATATAAATATATCTAACTAGCTGGGCCCCCTTTTAATGAAAGGAAGGATCGGTGCATTAACATCAACTGAAAGTCATTGGCCTACTATATTTACACTCTACAGGAATGGAGCAATACATCTTGAGAGAAAAGTGACATATGTGTTTCCAAGTTGTCAAACATAATATAATAGTAATAGATATATAGATTGATTCTCTATTCCACTTTCGTGATTGTACACTCCAGAATTTCAAAGGTGTGGAACCAGTGCGCCCGGCTACTGAACGGAAACCTCACTTGTTTACAATGGCGTCTTAGAAGACGGACTTTCCCAAGATTAAATCTAAAAGAAACTAATGAAAAACTGAAACTTAAACTACACTGACTTCAGACTCTTAAAAATAACATTGTACCCTTTTAATGATTCTGAACCACTGTTAATTTGTTCAAATTCGAAAGCTAAAGGGTTCGGAAGTTTTAGGCGACCAAAGTGAAGAACTTTCAGTAAAAATGACAGAGACATGTCATAACAGCCTACAACACTGCATAATCTGACGCACTGAAATACGAACTGAGAATTGAGCAGACGTATAATATGAGCCTTCGGGGGATATACTACTATGAATAAGCACAGTCTTTTTTCATTCTTTTTAGCTTTTACTTCTTTTAAAAGAGTTCTTCTGTAGCCGGATCCAAAAGTTTTATGGTTTAATACTGGATGAATTGAGATGGTAACAACACAAAATGGGTAACATTCGTACTGTTTCAGGTAAATTTTGAAGCAAGTGCAGTTGTTTAAATTCGACTTTGAGCGAACTGTTACAGAACTCTATAGAAAAGATCTATTCTTTCCATGGAAATGAATACAAGTACCGAACATAAATTGTAACTTTAATTCCGAAAAGGAAATATGTGTTGTTTGTTTCGAAGCTCAAGAGACAAAAGCAAAGTAGAATGTAAATCATTCAAGCTTACAATTTATTTATGATACATACGTCTGCTATATATATATGAATAAAATGAATACAAGTCAGCTTTCATTGTTTCCCATGTGGATATTTGGTTTACAGTAACAAAACTATATAAATACATTCGTGGGATCATTTATCAGTAGTACACCAAGCACGATATAAGGCCAATACCGACTTTCAATATGCCCTCGCTGGTCATCAATTTGTTGGGCACTATTTTCGAACGATGGGTTTTGTGTTTTACTCCAAGACCAACCTGAGTGACCACTCACTAAAACAAAGTAGTGTCATCTATATATTCTACGCCTCTGTGAGTCTGAGGTCACTAACCACTCGTCCACGGAAG
>NW_004797344.1:748542-749644 GCF_000002075.1 Aplysia californica
ATTCCAATTACTAGAATGACGAACCATGTGACCTGTCCTAGGTTTTATCTCGGTGTGGGTAGGTCAAGAGTTGCACATTTTCTTTATTTACGATCTCTGTTTGTCTCTCTCTCTCTCTCTCTCTCTCTCTCCCCCTCTCTCTATCTCTCTCTCTCTCTCTCTCTCTCTCTCTCTCTCTCTCTCTCTCATTATTCTTCATTCTTCTTGAAAGATTTTTGGTTGACTTTGAGTTTGAGTTCGAGTATAGAGAGGCACATAATAACGGCCATTTCGAGCACAAGAAATAAAACAGGCAGAAACAACAGAGAGGGCAGAAAGAAAGTAGCACCTATCAGTGGCGCCCTCAATATGTCAGCCAAGGAGTTTGGTATTCCAAAAATGCCTTTCAAATTTTGACAAGAAATGACAAAAATCATTGTGAATTTAGTTTTGTCATTCTTTTAAGCACAATGTCGGCTGCAAAAACTTCGATATTTTAGAATTACAAAGCTCCATATCTGCTCAGTACCTAGTTTTGAGAAATCTGACGTCAACATTTTTGAATTTATACATGTCAAGTTTTTCGAATGTAATTCTTTGAACATCTTGGATATCGTCTCCGAATAACCTCAAGATTTTGATAGAGCAGATAGAAAATTTTTGGAGTTTGACCTGATAGTATTGTAAGTAACTCAAAACAGCCAAACATGTCAGATAAAACTTTATAATTCCAAGGTAACGATACATTTTACCACAATCGTTCTAAATCGGTGAACAATAGTGCCATGAGTGACGTCATAAATTGGGTAAAAGCAAATCTCCTCCCCCCCCCCCCTTATTCTTATAAGAAGTATAAGCACCTGTCGCGTATGACGTCACGCTGACCCACACGTGGCCACACTGAGAGTGGAGACCCGGGGTGTGAGTATCCGGTCAAGTAAGTACCGAATAGAGGGTCAAAGTTCCCTTTTTCTTTCAGTCTATTGATTTGGGGGCTCCAATAGCCCAGCTATTATCGTGATCAATAACTAAATAGGTGAACCGTTGATAAAATCGTCAGGGGGTCTCAATTTCGCGGATTGTGGACCAATAACGGCGCTGAGGACATTTTGCCCCCCCCCCC
>NW_004797344.1:750173-751834 GCF_000002075.1 Aplysia californica
CATACACACACATACACCCACATACACCCACATACACACACATACACCCACATACACACATATACACACACACACCCACATACACACACATACACCCACATACACACATATACACACACATACACACACATACACACACATACACCCACATACACCCACATACACACACATACACACATACACACACATACACACACATACACACACATACACCCACATACACCCACATACACACACATACACACACATACACACACACACACACACACACACACACTTGATATAAACAAGTTTTGAGTTAGAAAGGCTCAAACGTGTTTCTCACACTCTCCAGTTTGTTTCCTAAGGTGTTGCCCAGAATGTTGACAGCAAGGAGAAGGTAATAAAAGCCTGTGTTATGAAGGATCGTTTATGTACCGAACTGCTGTTGATAAAAAAAAGTGTAGACTGGATTAATTGTACCTCATAAAATATTTGAAACATATTTTACTGTTTGTGGATCACTTGTGTGGAATACGTCAGGGCTCTACCTTAAGCGGCCGGCAGCCCTTAGGCAATTTGTGTTTGAGAGGCCCTTGGTTTATGGTCAGTTCTGTTGTTGTAAAATTGTATACTCAGATAAAAATTAACTGTCTTCTACATAAAAGGGCGTGGCCTTCCTCTGCTTCAATCAGTTCCAGGGGCAAGAGACATTCGGGGATGAAGTTGACTCCGCGCAATTCGGGCATGTTTCTGTGAGGCTTTACTGTTCTGAACAAAATTAAATAATACATGAGTAACAGAGAGCTGCATTTCAACAGTAAATGTATCACATTGTCAGGGAAGGCTTGAGAAGAGCAGATGTATTATTGCAATGACTCTACCTGTCTTCCATCCTTAGAATAAATGTCTTTCATGAACGCTAGGTTTTGTTTAGAGTTCATGAGTCTGTTCTGAAAGAAGAAGCACTATCAGTCTCTTGGAAATTAGACCCTGTTAATCCGTAAGATGTTATGGATAATGAATTTAAAAAACCGAAAATGGCAGTGGTTGTTGTACATGATATACGCCACTATCGAGACAATTCTAAGGCAGGCTGCTTCAACCCCGGCTGAGTGGCATACCGTTTCGCAATAGACAGGCAGCGATACTCAATTAGACATTTACCCTAAGATGGATTCGAACTCCTGTTTTTGTGTGCAATAAGAACCTGTCCATAACACCAAAGAAGCTAGATACCAAGATTTATTAGTTCCGTGTTACTTCGTTGTCAAGTTCAGGCCGACCTGTCTCGCTATAATAACCTATAATGTAAACTTATCTCGATATTGTAGATTTGAATTCAGTTCATTTTTAAAAGTTGCAAATTCCACGATGAAATGATAAGTTTTCTAAAGAAAGAACTTGTTTAGAGGGCTGTAGTAAAAACACTTTCTTGTGAAAATTGGTTGAATACGAATGCGTTAGTTCTTTTTACGGAGGTAAATTGACTGTCTCATTTCTAGAGACGATATCTTAAGGAATATTAAAAATAAGGGTAGGGCAACAACAATCCCGAGTGCAAAAGTAATCTAGATAAATAAAACAACCACGCAGGGAGCATTAGAATAACAACCAAAATCAACGACAACAGCAAATAGAGGAAAACCACATAATAGCAGCAGCATCAAGACAAAACACAC
>NW_004797344.1:754892-756346 GCF_000002075.1 Aplysia californica
AGATAGATAGATAGATAGATAGATAGATAGATAGATAGATAAATTGCTATCAATTAGACAGAAATGATTTACACACGAGTGCGCGCGATCGCGCATACCCACTATTTGAGAACGTTAGAGAGAGAGAGAGAGAGAGAGAGAGAGAGAGAGAGAGAGAGAGAGAGAGAGAGAGAGAGAGAGAGAGAGAGAGAGAGGGGTATTTTTTGGTCAAAAGAGGCATGGGTCACCTCATCGCTATGCCACCATCAGCCATGCATAACGCACATAAAGAAATCAATGGCTGAATCCGCCTTAGAGAAATAAAATCCCATGGTGAAGACCATCTCCTTCTTGTGCTAAGCTTTGCTCGCCAGAATCAAACAAAAAGCGCCTCAGACCAATTGGGGGATTCGTTCCATCGGATCCTTTCAGTTTATTCAGTCTGATCTTTTTGTCTGAGCTTTTTTTCCCTTGTTTGTCAAGCTTTGGGTGTGCGAATTTTATGTATTTGAAAACACGATTCCGTTTGCTGTGTAAAGACCCGTTTATGCCTTGATCTTGGTCGCGACAAACACATAGCTGCATGTATAAAGGGAGAGAATAAGTAAAGGAGGTTAATTTCTCCCAATAAGAGGGTATTGCTTCAGTTAATCTTTCAGCACACACCTTGATCCAGTTCAACACCACATTGAAGGTAAAGTAACTTTTGTATTTCCCAGATAAACTTGTTCTTATTTTGTAGTCTAGTTGTAAATGACGAATAAAATAATATTATTAAAAACCTAGGTATTCAGTTTTCTTTCAAATCCGCAGTCAAGAAACCATTACCGCATGGCCAATGTTCTCAGATGGTATGCCTTCCTCAAATATCCAATACAACAGAAGTCGAATGGTTTATGTTTATAAGTCTTTTATCGTAGACAGCCCCCCCCCCCCCGGGTTCGCTTGCTGCAGAAGGGAGTTCTATTCTCAGGCGGAGAAGATATATTATTATTTGAACATATCTCGCCGTCTACGCTCGGAATGTATCCCACGCAGCTTGTGTTGACAATGGCAACGCAGGATCGAAGCAGCCCGCCTTCTTTATGGTTTCGATGGGAGAGTAAAACATGTTCAGGTGTTAAGGACCACAATTTTCCCCCTTGTTGGCGTTACCGCTTCTCATTCACATTTTTCTTGTGGACATAATTTAGAAAATGCAAGAATCGACTTACAAAGAACAAATAAGATCGCCCCGAGGGTAATAAGGTCAACATGCTGACGTGGAGATTCAGATGACATTCAAAATTAATTAGAAAGAGCAAGACTGGGCGTCTTATATTCCTTAATAAACCCGACCTTATATTACTCGCCCCATATTCTTTATAAAAATTCTTTCTTTGTTCCTGATGCCTTCATTTTCTTTCTGTTTCTCTCTCTCTCTATCTATCTATCTATCTATCTATCTATCTATCTATCTATCTATCTATCTATCT
>NW_004797344.1:757205-759871 GCF_000002075.1 Aplysia californica
AGAGAGAGAGAGAGAGAGAGAGAGAGAGCGCTAGAGAGAGAGAAAATAAAACTGTTTCATCCTTTTAACCATTCCACCTACTTCGTATATGTTTTGGTTTTTTCAACATTTAGAATTTGAATTTCAACAAAAAGTTTCTTGAGTACTTGAAACTGGTACCACAGACTAAAAAAATGCAATAAATGTTGTTTTAAACTTTGGACTAAGTACATCGTCTGTCCAACTGGCCGATGCAGATGTGGTTTTGGGAATGTCAGGAGCTGGTGCTGAAGCATCAAAGAGCTCAAGGCATGCCCGAAGGCCAACGCTACAAGCGAGCGAATTCTGTGCATCCCCATCTTGACAGTAATAACGAGAACCTGCCACTGAGCCAGCCAAGCGTGTATTGATATCTGTCCCCAAACGTGTCAGAGGCAGAGGCAGAGGCAGAGGCCCTTCATTAATTCTAAAGGTGGCTACACAAGTACGTTCCAAACTGCCAGTTCGGAATGGAAGGGCAAACCTGGCGGCAGAACCGCAGATGTGGATGAAAAGCTGTTAGTAAAAAGTTAAACCGGGAGGCGAACCGGCGGTTTCAACATGTTTGGATTTTCTGACTAGAGTTCAGCCGTCGACGAAAGCTTTTGTGACGTCACAGGCTTAGCCGGCTTATCTTGTCACTGTCAATATCTTCAAAATGATTTACGGCACATAAAATCTGATTTCTTTTTTTGAAACGAAGGACCCAATAATAAGGCAAGACTCGATCAGAATTTTGTGTTTTTTCAATAATTAAAGAGATTTTGAAATTCCCACTTAATAATAATGCTTTCACTGAAGAGGTTTAGTACAGGTTTGGCCTTTGAGTCACGATGTGCAGAAAAGAACGCACTTCATTGTCAGTTCACTCCGCCATTTATAAAAGTGACTTGAGCTGCAGTTGAACTGCACGGGAAGTGGATGACGCTCCGACCCGTCGAACGGCTGTTTTGTGCGGCGGTTTCAACGTCGGTTCCGACTCCGGTGAAAACCGCCAGGCTGGAACGTACAATGTACATGCTATGTGTAGTGGCCTTAAGTCCACTGCTGGTGACCTTCCCCAGTGCAACAAGGGCGATTCGACTCTAGTGTCTGATCAATAGTGAGTAAAGCTTTTAGCCACGTCTTTAAGAGTTGGTATATTTTTATTCAGCACTCCATGCTTACATCAGTGAGCTGAGTCTTGTTCTATTTAAAGATAACTCACGTTTTATGTTATGAATAAATAAGGGTATGTCCCTTCGACATTCTCACTTATTCGTATCAGATACAAATAAGAATATAGTATACAGTGTGTGTATCTCAAAAGTAGCAAAATTATGTGCTTTCTTTTTATTCTATGCTTTACTTCTTCACTTCCATAAATCGATCAATGACAAAAATATTGATCAGTAAATTAAACTTCAAAGACTTACCCCGCCCAACAAGTACAATAATGGGTAAACAACGGAACAAAACAATAAAAGAATGAACGAGTGAAAGAACGAAACATCAATCAATTACATCGATCTTTTCAATTAAAATTTAAATCAATAAAATCGACTAAATCCATGTACTTTCAACCAACCAAACAACCAACTAAATTCTCTGACCAACGAACCAACCAACCAACCAACCAGCCAACCAACAATAATTAAACAAACAAATAAACAAGCAAGCAAGCAAACAAACAAATAAATAAAGTAACTTACAAACAAACAATAAACTACAACTTTGAAAAACGTTTATAAGAAGAAAAAAGGTTTTAAACCCCAACCCCACACCAAATCCATCAAAATCCAACGAAGGTTATCCCTGAACCCTGATCAAAACGACACAACAATTTCCTTTCTACGCTGCTTTGTTCAAATCGCAGAAACCGCCACCTCTTGTTTACAGTTCGTCTGGCCTCTCCGTTGTCTGCTCCCCGCTTTGTTTCAACCAGGGCCCATAAATCGTTTGTCTCTCATCAAGTGCTAGGCAAAGAAACCCTCGGCATTAGCCATGTTATCACCCTCCTCTTCTGACCAGGGGCCAGCCTCGATGCCCACTCACTGGACAGGCTTTACAGATTACATTAATGTCTTAAGCGCTCGTGAGGCCACTAAAAGGTTCCACCCTTTATTGCTCTTACAGGCGTCCGTCTTCAAGTGAGGGAGGCAACCGAACAGCCGCGAGTGACGGCTTTGAGAGCTGAGAGTTGAGAGTTGTGAGACCGTGGGTGCAACAAACTCCCACTACGGAGCGTCAAGTAAGTGCTACCTTATGTAAATAGATCTACTTAGACTTAGGCCATGGTTTGTGAGTTTGCTGCTCGCTGGTATCATGGCAGGAATGTATGTCCATTGACCGAAATAAACATGTAATCATCATCATCATCATCATCATCATCATCATCATCATCATCATCATCATCACCATCATCATCATCATCATCATCATCATCATCAGTAGTAGTAGTAGTAGTAGTAGTAGTAGTAGTAGTAGTAGTAGTAGTAGTAGTAGTAGTAGTCTGTAGCTTTAACAGTAGCAGCAGTAGTAGTAGTAGTAGTAGTAGTAGTAGTAGTAGTAGTAGTAGTAGTAGTAGTAGTAGTAGTAGTAGTAGTAGTAGTAGTAGTAGTAGTAGTAGTAGTAGTAGTATCATTCTTCTTCTTCTTCTTCTTCTTCTT
>NW_004797344.1:759983-762803 GCF_000002075.1 Aplysia californica
CTTCTTCTTCTTCTTCTTCTTCTTCTTCTTCTTCTTCTTCTTCTTCTTCTTCTTCTTCTTCTTCTTCTTCTTCTTCTTCTTCTTCTTCTTCTTCTTCTGTAAATGTTGTACATGCTGTTGTTTGTAATACTATGTACACTTTTTTCTGTACCGGTATTCAACACAGAGACTATTCGGTTTGTTATTTGTCTTTGACTTGGGAAAATACGACTTTTACCAGGAGCACCCACGTTTTATACAATTCTGTTATGGAAACCATTTCCTACTTCTTTCATTTTCAACGTAGTAATAAATAATTATCTGTACAATTGACAGAAAAAGTAATGATTACTGTTGATCACACCGTTTCCCCTCACAATTTGCTTTCTACTTACTTGCGTTTGTAAGGAAAGTCTGTGTACCGCCTTATTACAGAAAATCCTCGTTGTAAAGTTACTTAATTCCAATTGGGTAGCTAGCTGAGGATAGAAGTCTTCTGATTATCTTAAATTAATATCATGAAAGAAGTTGCCGATACTTTTTCTTAAAAGTTGCAGGTCTTATTGTCGGAATTGGGTTCTTTTGGTGTGTAATGACCAGAAATATATTAATTATGGGGATTCTGGCCTGAGAATGATCATTGGTGGAGAAGAAAGGAGCAAATATTGTTTTGTTGCGGACTTGGAATTGAAATATATATGGATTTCAGAAAAAGCAATGCGTCTCATTTTTTTAAAGCAAGATGAAAAACGTGTAAGCTTTGAAATGTCTGAGCTTGAAAAAGTACGCTAAAAACTACTTATGCAGGGGGGAATTCATCTAAAGCGGTGAACATTTGAAATAAAGAAATGAAGTAGAGAGAACAACAACAACAACAACAACTAAAAACCCAACAAAACAAAACATCCAAATAAATCAATTAACCCTTGAATAAAGCAAACAAACGATAAATCAATAATTTGTGGTCGAGGTGGAACGAATCAGCCTCTCTTCAACAGACCCCCAGACCACAATGCCATCCACATTATCAAAAAAAAACACACAAAAAACCCCAGTCTGTTGACCAGGTAGGGCCGGCAACTCCATAGAGAACGAAGAACATTCGGGTTATTGCCCTTGAGTGGCGGCCCGGTCGTCGCCGGCCGATGTTATTTCAGGATTTCTGCGCATTTGACAGCAACTTACTTCCCGTGTGGCTGCTGGGGCCGGTATTGGCTGTGTCCACACAAACTGACGACAAACATTAAACATGTAAACGCGCTCACGAGTTTGCTCTGAGAAAACGACGGAGTGCACGAGGCATTTCCCATCTCCGAACGCGGTAAACCAACCTCGGGTTGAGGAGAGACCGGCGAATCTCGGAGATCCATTACAATACACTCGACCCACGCCCCCACCTCAACGTGGGTGGCTGGAGGGCATCACTGGTAGGTCCTACTTCTTAACATTCTCTCTGTTGTTTCCGACTGTCTGTCTGATTTTTTTCCACCATTAAAGGACCAATCTGCCGGAAGCGGAGAAAACACTTTTTTTTTCATTTGACGTCAACATTTTTTTATTTGCTAAATCGATAGTCTGATCTGTTACCCAACTTTTGTAAAAAAGTCAAAGTGAAACTGACTAGTTTTAAAAAATAAATTAGCGTTCAAAATTCGGAAGAAAGCCTACTTTAAACGATTTTTTTTTTTGGGACAAAAAACCTTCTTTCCGCCCCATGGCCTTGGAAAAAGGGCGTTCTCTCCGTGAACTCAGAAAAAAGATTCTCCAGTTCGAAGGCGTTGTTCAAAAACACCGACAAAACGCCGTTTTATTGTCTTCTACCAACACAGTGATTCTCGTCTTGGGTATGATCTCCCTTCGCCCTCCCCCCTTCCGCCAAACACACACACACACACACAGACACACACACACACACACACACACACACACACACACACACACACACACACACACACACAGCCTCACAGTCGCACACAAAGACGCACACACACACTTACACACACTCACTCTCAGATATACAGACATATACACAGACACATACAGACACACACAGGCACACAATCACACACACAGACAGACACACACACTGACTCAGACACACGCACACACACAGACACACACACAAGCGCACACACGGAAAGCACACTCACAGAAACGCGCGCACGCGCGCGCGCACACACACACTCACGCACACAAACTCATAAAGACTCATGTAGACATACAGACCCACACCCAAGCACTACATACACACACACACACACACACACACACACACACACACACACACACACACACACACACACACACACACATACAGACACTCTTATGCATGTACACACAGGCTTACACGTACAGATAGACAGACCCACACATGCACACATATAGACACACAGACACTTACACGCACACACACACACACACACATATACACACATACATACACACGTAATACACACACTCACATACACACTCTCACACTCACACTCACATACACACGTAGACACATCCAGACACAGACCCACAGAAATATGCTCTCACAAACACACACAGCCACAAACACACACACACACACACACACACACACACACACACACACACACACACACATACACTTGCACACACAGAGATATACACACTCTCACAGACACACATAGACATACACACGCACAGATACACACACGTACACGCACACACATATATGCACTACACATACAGACTTAAACACACACACAGACACACTCACTCATTCACACACACAGACAAACATGTTGAAAAAGACTTTTGAACCTCACAGTAATATGCCATCTGTTATTTCTGATTATACTCGTTTGACTGTCTACC
>NW_004797344.1:765095-766597 GCF_000002075.1 Aplysia californica
TGTGTGTGTGTGTGTGTGTGTTTGAGTGTGTGTGCGTGTGTTTCGCAAACTTCCACAAACTTTCAAGCGCTCATACCTGCTCACTAACATTCTCACAAAAGACACACAAATACTCTTTCGTATAAACAAGCTGAAATACATTTCATTTTCTGTCGCCAACATTATGAAAAACGTTCAATAATTCATTCCTTAAAACCAGCTATACGACCCCAAAAATGTATTCACTTCTGTACATGAAAGGCCTTGTTTATTAACTTTTAATACTAGCTAGTGACGAAAGATGTTGAACGCTTCTCATTTTACAGGTGCATCGAATCTTCAAAGACGTGCGTTTCAGGGTAATTTGAACCTCAGGCGTCTTGAGTGCGTGCATTTGCTCTGTTCATCAACTCAAGGTTGACATGGCAGGATGTTGTTGCATTTCTCTCCAGTCTCTCTGTCCCTATTTCTCTGTCTCTGAAATCCCCCGTCCCCTCCTCCTTTTTTTCCCTTTTCTTTCCCCTCTCTCGCTGTCCTTTTACACCTCTGTCTCTGACCCCCCCCCCCCAGCTCCCTCCTCCTTTTTTTCTTTTCTCTCCCTCTTTCTGTCCCCATCTCTCCTTCTATGACACCCCCCTCCTTTTGTCCTCTCTTCTCCCACTCTTCCTTTATTTTCTCTCTCTCATTTTTTTCTTTGTAGTCCTTGCGTCTCTGTTCCCCTCCGTTTGGATAATGTTTCTTTTCTTCCCGAGCACACCGTTGAAGACCCATGGCTTGATCTCACGCCCGAGACAGTTATGTCAAAATGTTATTTTAAGACAATTCTATAAATAAATTACAACGAAAGTTTTCATAAAAAGAGCGCAGTAGTCTTGTGTTCAGCTCTACCACCCGCCCTCCCAAAAAACCCACCCCAAAAAACGAAAAAATCAAAATCCAAAACAAACCCCCCCCCCCCAAAAAAAAAAAAACAAATTTAAAAAAATCAACAACAAACAAAAATCACCTTTCCTTACCCCTTTGATCTCCGCTTTTCCTCGTGATTATCAACTAAAGGAACTATTAAGGTTTGGTGGGTTTGTTTTATTTTACGCCTGCGGTTATGTTTACGGTTATGATTTAAACCCCGTCAGGACTTCTCAGATTTATAATCCCCGTTCATTAAGAAGATTAAACAAACATTATAGATGATTGCAGGGACGAAGATAGGCTTTTGATGAGATTTCTTTTTCTTTTTCTTTTTTTTTTTTTGGGGGGGGGGGGGTACTTACCTTTTGAAGCCTTAAATAATATTGTTTTTTACTAAGCAGGAAGGTTGGCTGCTTGGTAAAAGTAATAATATTATAATTACTAGCATTTGCATCGCGTAAATTTCCGTTCAATGCCAAACTCTATGCACTTTACAAATATGTGTCGTAAAACACTCTCCCCCAAAAATATAATGTATAGACTAGTATTACCCCGGCAGACCTGATAGTTTTCTGAATGCAGACGGCTAATTACACGGGCGCTTAACCACCCCC
>NW_004797344.1:768480-770892 GCF_000002075.1 Aplysia californica
TCCATCTCTGTCTGTCTGTCTGTCTGTCTGTCTGTCTGTCTGTCTGTCTGTCTGTCTGTCTGTCTGTCTGTCTGTCTGTCTGTCTGTCTGTCTTTCTGTCTGTCTGTCTGTCTGTGATTTGCTCTGGCTTTGTCACTCTCTCTCAAACACACAAAAATGCATTACGCATTCACCCCCCTCCCCCTTCTTTCTCTCTCTCTCTCTCCCTATCTCCCTATCTCCCTATCTCCCTGTCTCTCTCTGTCTCTCTCTTTCTGTCTCTCTCTCTCTGTCTCTCCCCTCTCTCTCTCTCTCTCTCTCTCTCTCTCTCTCTCTCTCTCGAGCACACATCCTTTCCACACACATACGTACCAGAATCCATTCTATGCTCTTTCGGGGAAAAATGCAGTCTCGGAATTCTACTACTGAAATAATGGTTTCCCTCCCTTTTTTTACACATGAATGTCTTTATTACCCTGAACGAAGTGAGCTTATACCCTCCTTCAGTATGCAACGTATGCAGACGAGTTATGGAAGAATGGATTTAAGATATATATAAACCAGGCACAATAAAAAGTTCTCCCGACAATAAACGAAGGATTGGTGGTTGGCGGGCGCTCTGGTGCCGTTTACTCCTTCTTTCCTTTCAAACATCTATCGTTTTTATCTCTCCCTCTTCTTTTCTCTGTATGTTACACTCTAGTACATATAACACCCCTAATCTTCGGCACGTATATGACTTTTTCGTTTTGCAAGTGCCATAAAACTCTTACAGAAATTAAACTATTAAATGAAGCACATCAGACGCATTCAACCCTGGTCTGTCGGCTCAAAGTGCGTGCCAACTATTTTCCACTGGCGCTCAAAGAACTGGAGTTACTTTTAAACTTAAAGGCTCCGCGTTCACTATGAAAAAATGTCGCACGACTGCAAATATGCAAATGAACCAATTTTTGCTGGTTCATCTGTCTTCACCACCAAGTAACGTCATACTTCACAGGCGTGCTACTCGTAAAAGTTTAAATTTTTCTTAGCATACACAGGGTTCAACTGTCCCAGGGTTAAATAATACATTATCTGAGCTGTGCAGCTGCATTTCTTCCCAGTTCAAATTTTTGACAGTCACCTTTCAGAACTTTATTCAGACTGTAAAAATAAAAAAGAACGAAACAACAACAACAACAACAACAACAACAATAACAACAAACACCCAACTTCTGAACCCCTCTCTAATCCTCACAATGGAGTAATTCATCTTCCTCATCTTCTCTCATTTCTCACGTACCTACCCTTTATTTCCTTGTAACACATGTACAGGCTGCCCTGTTTCCCAGACACGAGCTGCTAACGAATCTCTGACTCATCCCAACTATCGAAACAGCGGGTAGTGAAAGTAATCACTTAACGTCTAGGCCTAGGACACCCGTTCATTTTGCATAACATGCCAGAATACATGGGTGACAATCAGGAGAGGGGAAAGAATTGACACTGAGTTGTCAAACTCGAGTACCCCCCCCCCCTCTTTCAAACCATTACCTTCCCTCTTTCTTTGTCTTTCCCTGTATTCTGACGTTACAACAACCAAACTGATGATGGAGACATTCAGCCTGCCCTCACTGAAATGGACCCTTGTAAGATCCCAGTTCTACATTCAAGTATTCAAGTATTCTTGTATTCAGTGGTGCTGCCTCTCTCTGTCTCTTGTCCCCAATTTGGGCAGTCCTTTTTTTCTTTTCAATAACATTATGGAAGACGAATGTATGTACTTAAGTTCGATAACAGTAATGTTAAATCTTATTTTGAGAAAACACACACACAAAAATAATAAACTAAAATTGTCAAACTCAGCGTTGTTAAAAAAAATAACAACAATAACAATAATCAACAAACAATCAAACAAACAAACAAAAAATAAGCTTAACGGTAGAGACTCCTCTACACAAGTACAATGTGCATGTACGAGTATTTCACTTCACAAGCATGAAATATGTATTTGTGTGCAGAAGAGAGGATGTATGAGAAAGTATGTGTGTATGGGTGTGCGCGGGGGTGCGTAGAGTGGTTTGGCCTTGTGTGTGTGTATGTGTGTGTGTGTGTGCGTTGGTCCTAGGTGTGTGTGTGTGTGTGTGTGTGTGTGTGTATGTGTGTGTATGTGTGTGTGTGAGTGTGTGTGTGGGTGTATGTGTGTGTCTGTGTGAGTGTGCATAAAATATATCAAACCTGCGTGACAGCGTCTGAACAACAAAGATTTATCTTATCTTATCTTAAATTCTTTGCTGCTCCCCTAAATAACAGGCTTTGATAAATACGTCGTGAGCAAATTTCATTCCTCAGAGTTTGTGAGTTGTGAGACCCGAGCTCTGTGCGAGGGACAAGTACATAAACAACTTATCAAGATTTGCCTCTGACGCTAAACATAAATTGCCCCCCCCC
>NW_004797344.1:771089-772428 GCF_000002075.1 Aplysia californica
CCAGCCAATGTTAAAATAATATTTTAAAGGAGTCTTTGGTACATTATGACCTCACGGCGACCCATATGTGGCGCCACTTATTATGGTGGAAAGCCTGGATGTGGCTAGTCTTTTAGTGGCTACATGGTTAAGTAAGTTCTGAATGGAGCGCTGAAAGTTTAATTTTTGTCCTGTCTGGCAACTGTACATGAGACATGTGTGTAGTTGGCGGGTCCTCTGGTGTGGTTTGCTCCTTTTTATCTATCAAACACCCATCGTCAGTTTTTTTCTCTCCTCCCTTCTTTTTTGTGTAGTCTAGTGGTTAAGCTACCGAACCCATATTCGTGAGAATTTTATACGGGTTCTGGGGTTCGAGCCTCACCTAGGTCCGACATTGTCTCCTTGGGAAAGACACTTTACGCGATTTTTCCCATTTGGCGTGGTCCTTATATAACAGAGATAGACATTAAACTCGGAAGTCCCGTCTCTAAAATAACCTAATAGTGTTGAAAGGGACGTTACACATAATATACCATTGCACCATGTTTTCCTTCTGTGATTGTTACACCCTGTAATACCTCTATAACTTTCGGCACTTATACGACCTAATTATGTTGCAAATGCCGTAAAACTTTCACTAAAACAAAACACCAGACGTAAACATCTTCTCCTGCAAGTGCCAGATCTGAAACAGACATCGGTGATCACGGTTCGCTTCTCTTTCTCTACCCCGACACTCTAAAAAAAACCTATGTTATCAAGCCTTCTCCCGTCACCCATGAACAGAATGACGAGCTGGTTTTATTTTTCTCACCATCTGCGCTCCCTTTAACAGGCTCCACGATCGAATCTAAGCTTTTTTTTTTTTAAATTCAGACAGCTGCAAGGTGTTTGGTGAAGAGAAAGAAAAATAAAGTTCTGAAACTGCTTTGTAAATATGTCATGTGGATGGGATGATGTTATTTTTTACCCACCTGAAAGACGAAAGCTCTGCAGTAAAAAAAATAAATAGATAAGTATTTTTCAAGAATGGTTGAAATCGTTGTTCCAGCAACACTTTGCGTCTGCTCAGCCATGCAGTATCGTCTTTTTTTACGATTTGAGAACGCCATTCTGGTTATTTCCCAGCGCTAGAAGACACGCTGTTTTAGGGCACTTTAAACATAACTTATTTCAAATAATGTTTCCTTTATTTTAATATATCTTTTCTTGTGTTCGTGCTTGTGAGTGAGTGTGTGTGCGTGTGTTTGTGTGTGTGTGTTTGTGTGTGTGTGTTTGTGTGTAGGTGTAGATGTGAGTGAGTGAGTGAGAGAGAGCGAGAGCGAGAGCGACAACGAGAGGGGGGAGAGAGAGAGAGAGA
>NW_004797344.1:775396-776405 GCF_000002075.1 Aplysia californica
AGAGAGAGAGAGAGAGAGAGAGAGAGAGCTGGGGGCACTGCATTTAGGCCATATTTAGGCAGGTATACTCCTTGATTCGTCCGCCATTCGCAAACTGGATTTTATCATGGTTCCAAGGGGCTCTTTTTGGCCGGTGAGTTGGTTCACTATTATGGTTTCAATGTTTGTTTTTGTTCTGTTTGTTTGATGTTGTATTGTTGCTGTTTTAAGCCAGTATACACATTACATCTTATTTTCACTTTTGATGATTCACAGCTTTTCTTTTTTTTCAATATTTATCTGTCTTTTAGATTAGTTTTAGTAGAGGTTTTACGGGGAGATAAGGACGATGGATGTTGAAAGGAAAGAAGAAGCAAACCACACCAGAGCACCCACCAACCACCCACTATCTGTCTTTGTTGACGGATGTCACTCTATAATAACTGTTTTCTATTTTCTCTGAATTTTTCAAAAAGTAACACAAGGTTAACCTGTCCGTTTAGAATGTTAAGAACAAAATGTGTACATCAGTGACAAAAAGTATCACGTACTCCTCGTAAAAATAAAACCGTTCAGTCATCCAGGAAGCGATGCATGGAAGAAGGATGTAGAGAAGTGATTCTGGCAAATTGTGAATTGGATTTAAAGTTTAAGTGAATGTTGAGGGCAATGGTTTCTCCTTTTAAAAAAATGATCACAGAATTTCGCTGGTTTGAAAAGTGTATAATCATGTGGATTTGTCTTGCAGAAAAACATATCAAAGCCTTTCAAAATCTGAGACCACCTTTCGTTTCATCTCGGTGTCGTTTCGTTAGTACTATCACGGACTTCCAATTTGTAAGAGCCCAGAGCCCAGAACCTCGTTTTGCGTTCCACTCGGATTCTACCTACGCGTGTTTTCCGCTTGCTTGAAGCTTGTTTTCGTCCACAACCGAACAAAAAGCACAGGCGCAGAGAAAGAGAGAGACAGAGAGAGACAGACAGACAGACAGACTGACAGAGAGAGAGAGAGAGAGAGAGAGAGAGAGAG
>NW_004797344.1:777006-778935 GCF_000002075.1 Aplysia californica
CCGCCACCCCCTTTTACATACACACTCATGCACAAGCACTTTCTTTACTGTGGCTTCCATGCTTCACATAATGTTAATTGCGAGCAACCGGAAATTTGACTCGGCAGCCCAAGTTTTATAGGGTGAATCCAAAACGCGGCTAACAAGAAGAATAATATACGTAGCACCTGCTGTCCAGGGCGGGGTGGTGCAGACGACCAGTCGCTGTGGCCTTTCTCATCATCAGATAGAGTGCGATAATGGCTTCATTGTAGCAGCTAACGACATTCGATCCGAGAGGCATTTTTCATCGGCTTGCAAGGGCCCATCTGCTTCAGGTGTGGGCTGAAGTTGTTCGACGTTTCCATGTGGAGCTTGAATATGTTGAGGATCGCATCGGTTGTGATGTTAACCTAGAAAAAAATCGTCCCTAAAGGCAGTCAGCTGTTGACATTCGTGGTGGTTGGAGGTTCATTTACCTTGTGCAAAATCATAACCGCCCTTCAGAGGGTGACAGAGAAGGTTGTGGTCTTACATGTAAAGTGAAATAAAAGAAAAAATAGGGAGACAAAAATAAATTGCGGACGTTTTTCATAATGATTCATTGTAGCGGCTTTAAGTGATATCGGCGACAGTTGTAATTATTATTCATTGGCGATCAAGTTTCTTTGAAAGATCCGGTCTCGTGTTCTTATCAAAACATCGAATAAGTTCTGATAGACGAGTTTTTCACGCTTGTTGTTTTAACTCGCTGACGTTAGATAGGAAACGAAGTACTCACATTTCTTTATCTACGGAGGCTACAGTGATCATTTGTGAATAACAATATCATATTGTATTGTTTGTTAAGTGACTCGGTTATTTCCGTCCGTAAACAATGTCAGCTGAGACGTTTCGGCGGGATCTGCCGTCGGTGGGCGGTACTGACCAGGACAATATGATGGCTGGACGTGCTGGCAACCGAGAAGTAAGTTTTGGGGAGAAAATAATATGTGTCACGACGCGGTGGAATCAGGCGCTCGTTAATTTTTGGGAATATATAAAAGTATACGTATAATTTTATTTTAAAGCCTGTTCATTTATTTACTTTTTATGACGAAAATATCCATCTGTCCTGCAAAGAAGTCGAGATATTTGTGATTGAAGGAGGTGGGAGTCGCGTGGTGTCAGGGGCAAATGTAGTGAGAAAAAATCTGTGATGACTTCCAGAGCTGTGGTGTCCTTGAAAACTACAAATTTACATTTTCCTGTGTGCATTTTATCAACGTTTGTGAGTAAATCCATGCAGGAATCTGTTTTAAAGTTGACGTAAAAGACGTTGAGCTGAACAAAACAAAAAGTAAACCGAAAAAAATAATAATTACCAAACGGGCGAAAAAGGGTTGATTTGTTCAATTTCATTAAATTGACGCGCGCCTGATTTCACCACCGTGCCTCACATTTAGTGAGAGCAGGGTCCTCACTTTTAAAGACAGCAGGGTCATATTATTCATGGAAAAACTGAAACTGCTCCCGTGTTCGTCATAATTATATATCCTTCAGAGAAGGGCCATTGTTGACAAACTGATCTACTGTTTTTTTAACTCCAGAAAGCATTTTTTCCCCAGGAGAAACAAAACTGTTCCATTATTTTGTGTGTGTGTAGATCTACCCATGTCTTGTTTTTTAAAGTTTTTTTTAATTTAAAAAAACAGCAACAAAATTTTAAGAATTCAGAATTTGAATATGTTTCTTTAGTACATGCAGCTGATATCACAGATGAAAAGACTGTTATTTAGAAAACAACAACAACAACAACAACAACAAAAACAACAACAACGACCCCCCACAGAACGTTGTGATTAATACATTTTATCGGTGGCCGACTATATACTATACTGAGAAACACGTCACTTCATGAACTCACAGTTCACACACACACACACACACACACACAGACACACACAAACA
>NW_004797344.1:781998-783755 GCF_000002075.1 Aplysia californica
AGAGAGAGAGAGAGAGAGAGAGAGAGAGAGAGAGAGATTTGAAGGCGTCTTTGACCATGTTGTATACGAGGTGGAGCCTAAAAGTAATACAAGTTCGTTATTAACTTAAAGTAAAAAGAACCCACAGACAGCTATCATCCCTCAAATTGAAGGGGAGCATCTGAGGATCAGATTTCTATTTCTCAACCTAGTCTCCATTTTGTTCAATAGCCACTGTCCGCCTTTCACCAGTCCATATATATTATGCCAGCTTCGTAAAACTGAGCAGGCTGGTCTTAGGGGTATAGCAGTCTTGATGTCTCCATCATTTCCATAGTGTTGACCTCTCAATTGTTCTTTTCTTCTTTTCTATGACCGAAAAGGTGGAAGTATGAAGGTGCCACTTAAACGGGGTGATTGTCTCCCTTGTTTTGGTACTCGAATGCAGGAGGGCATTCTCATGGTAAAAAAACAACAACAACCCAAAACTTCCTAGGTTCAAATTTGGTCTGACTCGACGAATTCTCGCTTTCAGTCGTAATGCAATGTTTCAATGTAGGCTTCAGAATTATTGACTGTAGTTCCTCGAGATAGAAAGAGAATGTGAGAAACACGCTGCGAACGTCTAAAAACACGGTTGCCATGATTTTCCTGGCTGATTTCGGGGGGGGGGGGGGGGTTGCTTGTCTGACATGCACATGGACAACTCTTCCCCTTCTTCCGTTTCACTGCTCAAACATCTAACCCAGCTATGTAAAGTTCCAAAATCTAGAGCTTGGTCCTTGTAAACGTTTTAAAGTCTCTTTCGGATGTTATCGGTGGATTCTCCTTCTAAAAAAAAAGAAGTTTGATCACAGCTCTTTGCCTCTGACAGACCTCCATGGGGGCAGCCATTTTGATGTGACGTCATTCAGGCAAAAATCAAAGAACTTAAATTTTAAAAGTTTTATTTTAAAAGCACATGTGTAAGTACTTGTGAGCTGAATTTACTCAACTTTGATGCAGTATTGCGCAAAATAGCGAAGAACTTGCATTACTTTTTGCTACATGTAGTATATCGAGCCACTAGAAACTTCAACATATCCACTTATGACTGTAAAGGATATAAACCGCAAAAGAGACTCCACTTTTGCCTGTTCTCCTCTTCTCATCCCCTTAGACATAAATAGCTCATTAAGAAGGAGCAACACTTGGCCTAGAGCAAACAAACAAGGAAGGCAAAATTAGAGAATAGAAAGACAATTCACCAAACTACATAGACTTATGAGCGGCGGCTCTCGTGGTCTAGAGGTTACGGTGTTCGCCCCTCATTCACTGCGTCCCGGGTTCGAAACCTGACAGAGACAGAGGGTTTTCTTCTCTAAAATGTCGTTCTCATTTCACCCACTTTTTCGCTCTCTAACTATTTTCTGTTGTCTGCTTTCGTCTCCAATTCCTGCCCTTTACCTCCTTCTCTAGCCCCTGGCTCTTTCTGCAGCCTTTCTACAGCTCCTCCTTGGCTCCTTCTCACTGATGTCTTTCAGCCACACACCTGATCTTAAGGTAGGTAAGATCTAACACTTAGCCTTCACGGATAAAGGGTGAAAAATCTCGGAGGTCCCGTGTTCAAGTTGCGCACGTCAAACATCCCTTGATGGTCTAAAATCGGTAAGAGTAGACTTCGGCCACCACCCGAGCAAAATTCAAAATTAATTCCTTCCTACCTAAAAATATTAAATGTGTCGTGCACATCCATAAAACCTTAAGCAGTAGCAAACGCTGTAAGACACTTACCCCCC
>NW_004797344.1:783855-787212 GCF_000002075.1 Aplysia californica
ACACACACACACACACACTCACACCATTGAGGGACGGGGTGGGGTGGGGGGGAGACATATCATTAAGAAGGCGGGTGTCGACCCTACCTGTCAGGGTCTACCTGGGCTGAGTGGGATACAACGTCCCTGTCAGGGTCTACCTGGGCTGAGTGGGATACAACGTCCCAGCGGAAAGACCGAAAATTCACTTTAAAATGTTCCCCATACGGGAATGGGGCCAACACATGTAATCTCAACATGTCTCGTATATTGTGCATCAAGAATAATTAATCTGCTTTGAAAAAGCCTTTGAGCATGATCGACACGAAAACTGATAGAGAGAGAGAGAGAGAGAGAGAGAGAGAGAGAGAGAGAGAGAGAGAGAGTCGCTTTCCTTATTTTAAAAATAGGTTTTACTCCTACAATGCGTGCGTGGGAACTATGAGTAGACATACTCCTCTTTCAGGTTTCATTTATCAGAGGTATAGTTATTTATAGGTACTTTCGTACGAGCCTTCAATTTGTCTGAGTCATAGGTAGGGCTGATAAACGATCCTTCGAGTCCATAAAATACGTAGAGTATCGACTTGATTAATTACACAAAGCTGGAGTTACAAACAACGAGATCGATTTTTTGTGACAGGTGCACTACGTGAAGAATCGATATGAACGAAACGTTATAACGATATTATCGTTAAAAGTTACAGCTCTTCTGTTTGACCAAGCGTTTGGCGTCACACATCCTTAGGGTTCATTACAACAACAACAAAAAACCTTCATGTTACACATATCGAGAGCACACATTCTGTGCGTGGGTCGGAATCTGTACTTTAAGGAATTGCTTTTTAGGGATTGTGGGACGCTTTTTGTATATTTCAGCGTATTATCAATCTGTATACTTATGTATATTGATAAACATAAAACATGTGAACAAATATATGTAATGTATTCTTATGTATATTGATAAAATTACAACATATGAACAAATACGTGTTCACAAACATACATGTAGCCTATCATCATGACACAAATGTTGAATGGGAGGCCAGACATCTATTCACCTTTTCCATTAAGCTTCAAGTCGGGGATTGAGATAAGGAGAAAAATTGATTCGATACGTCTTTACACAAATAACGAGGATTTTGAACTGAACCAGATGCAGCGGCATGTCGGCCAACAAAGATCGTTCTTGATTTCGCCGGCAAGCTTTTAAAGTGGACTAGATCTAGTATTAGGCCCAGAATTTAGAATTTAAAAAAAGAAATTGCAGCTTTTCGACCTATGATATGGGTTGCATATGCTTAAGAGCACAATTTTATCGAAATTCGAATTCTAAATGTTGAAGACTGAAAAAGCAAGAAAAGGAAATATTAAGTATTATGTATTAAATTGTTAAAAGAAAAAACCCGTTTATTTTTGGTCTCATGTAAAACTTTGCTTTCCGTCTCAGAACATTTTAACAGCTTACCAACCATGTTCCACCTTGATTTATTTTATGAAATTGGTTGGTCAATGAATATTTGACTCCAGTACGGCAAAGCAGAAATGTTATCTAAAATGAAACATTAAATTCTACCTGCTGCTCGTTTATTTTGTTTTGGGTTTCAAAACTAAATCGCCTCATGTAAGTTAGTTTGACGCACGTTTATCTCCAAAT
The DNA here is from genome assembly GCF_000002075.1 of Aplysia californica. Taxonomy (NCBI): domain Eukaryota; kingdom Metazoa; phylum Mollusca; class Gastropoda; order Aplysiida; family Aplysiidae; genus Aplysia; species Aplysia californica. Next base: position 785,492 of record NW_004797344.1, read on the forward strand.
AAAACGTTCTTTTACTATAAATCGTATTCAGGGTTTAAGCTAGTTTCGTCTAAATTAAACATTTAAGTAGCATTTGATGTTAGCCTATTAGTGTGTATCCAAGATGGTATCTATTGCTGCACTCCTTTTTGCTACACATAGAACAAGGTTGAATTACAGGCCTTGATGGAACGTGGCATAGAGATAGATGGGTACATGACATTGCTATCATAGTACTAAGATAGCCTAGGTATAGAGGGTATCATGTTCCTTATGGCCTTAATTCTTCGCTGACTGACTCTACTTACAAGAGCCCCACCACTGTACGGTCATACTGAGAGCAGGATACTACAGTCTCGTCTGTGCCATTAACGAAACTGTGAAGCATTACAATTTATACATTTAACTGAAATGTTTCGATGTGTTAAAATAGTAAAACGTCCCTCTCCCCTTGCACAGAAATAAAAATAGACGGTCTCTACGATGCGAGTGTATATTATTCTTTTTCTTAGTGCAATTTAATTTTGGCAAAGTCATTGTCACATACTTAGAGTATAAAATTAAAATCTGATATCAGCAGTGCTTGGCTAGACAGTTTCCCTCGTGTGACACGGAAACGAGGTTGTGGAAATACCTTCCACAAACTAATATTACAATTTTTCCGGTTTATCGTGTTTGCATTTTGCGCGTCCAGCACTTACATGACCTAATTGTGTTGCAAAGTACCGTTAAACTTTTGCTGAAACTAAAATACTCCGCACTTTTTATGTTAAAGAAACAGGTCGTAAAAGACCAATAAAATTTCTCAACAAATGTATTCTTGCGAAACTTGTCTCAGGTTGGTTTTAAAAAAAATGTTCTTTAAATGTTTAAGTGTTTGTCTATCGATGAACTTCATTCGAGCAGTTCATTAATTTGCTGGTTTGAATGCAGGTGATATCGCTACTTCACAGCCAAGGAGACCGTTCTGGAGATATTTCCACCAATAATCTTTTGCTTTTATGAGCCTGCAGGAGAGGTCCTTGGGTTTGAGAAGGCTATTCTGACATTCAAGGTTTTCTCCTAGATTTGATTTAAAATGTTGCCTACTGCCTTTTCTGAACACACCTAAAAGCAAGTTTTTGTAACCGGAGTCCGCTTGTGTAATAGCCAGAGTACTCACCTATTTAATTAAGCTGTGGTTGTGAGATCTAAATGAAATTGTTCATTGCCCTTATAACGCCTCTTCCAATACTGTAAGGATATAAGAGACAAGCCCTCCGCATTTGACGTCGATCTCCAACTGAACCGAGCGAAACGGATAGAGAGCCTTCAAAACTCCCTCAAACAATCCAAGTTCAGAACGTCCCTTTGGGAATTTGAACCGGGACCACCCGCCACCCTAGTGTAACATGATACCAACTAATGGCACCCCCGGCGTAATAACTTTTTTTGTCCTAATGCAAGTGTTTTTACTCCCTCATAGACACAATTTCGATCTTTTAGAAAACGGGCTTCCGTCCTTGCTTTCAGGCCAACCCATGCTGAGAGGGTTACAACATCCAGGGGAAAGACCGATATATTCGATAAAAATTCTCCCCTATCGGAAATCGAACTCAAGTCTCCTGTGTGCGAGAGCGAAGCGCCATATCGCTACATTGCAGACGCCGGTCGCGTTAGATCAATTGCCACGTGGAGATGATATTTTATGAAGCATCTCCGTCAGTCTGTTGGAATGCTGCACCCTCCCCCCCCCCTCCCGA
>NW_004797344.1:788642-795563 GCF_000002075.1 Aplysia californica
GGGGGGGGTGAATCCTCCTAAAACACAGCAAGAAAAAGAGTCACTCACGAGTCATTGTGTGTCCTCCAAAACAGAAACTATAGTACCTAGTTGGGTTTTTTTTACGGGGAAGGTAATTTGGTTTGTTCATCTCCGGCATGCGTGAAAAGGTCGAAGGTTAAGGAATGGAATGCGGGAATACCAAACTTTGAATTATAATTGTTTTTATTTATAGTAAAATTGTTCGTATGCTTTGAAACAGGTGGTTTGCGTCTTTGCTATGAACATTTTGAGGTGCTGATTACGAATAAGACATAATTTGTTTATGGTTTGTTTTCTTTTTACATAAAACGGAATACTCACTAATTGTTAGGATAAAAAATGACAGGTGCTCTATTCCAACCTCCAACTTCCAGAGAGACGGAGACTTATGGTTGTTTTGGTTTCTCGTTTGGTGGACACTCGGGCTAAAGGTACATTCCGACCAAAGACTCACGTCTGTGCGTTCTTGTAGCGGTCTGTAGCGTATACCGCCCATTGGGGGATCGGGTCGGGTCGGGTCGGGTCGGGTCGGAGCTGTTTGCTAGCCAGACTGAGAGCGCCAAGCGGCTATCGTGACACAAGCCGATCGTGCCCGACTCATCGCCTCAAAAACAAACGCGTTTGTTTTCAGACGACGAGTCGGATGATTGACCAGACCAGACCCGACCCGACCCGACAGTCATATTCTATTCCTTTTGCTATGTTTCCCATGAAAATTTGAACAGGAAAATGAATATGGCATAAAATCTAACCGATGCAATGACAAAAATGTGTTCAAAACAGCTGGTCTGGCTGCACTCGCCCTAATATACATCGGTCGTGACTGAAACAGCTGATTCTGAGACAGTTTTCTCGATGCAAAAGGTGCATGGTGAGTCGACGAGCCCTCTTAACACTGTGGAGCTCGTAATGCTGGTCGGGGGCTTTTCTTATGCGTTTTATTATATTTTCTAGATACATTTAATACTTATGTTTAAATCGTGTTGACTGCATCTTATATTATTTTATCTATTCCGTGAGTCTACTGAGACTGCGAAAAAGTGCATTGATTTATTTAGTCTTTTTTAAAAAGGCAACAGTGATAATAAAAGCAGAAAATGCGAGGCTGTGACTTAAACTTTCAATCAATATCTTTTCTCAGCGCGGAAAAGCTTTTTTATCTGCCTATTACGACACGTAGGCCTACAAAAAAATCGATTTTTGTCGGGCTTTTACTTTGTTCAATTTTTCGTTAAATCCAGACTTAAGACCCACTCCACTCTAACATTTTAGTAGTTCGAAAATATTGATGTGCATTTTTGTAAACATGTACTTCGCTCTCTGAAGGCCACTCGGAATAAAAATATAGATCTACTCTCCTTCCCTCAGCCCGCACTTTCATCCCAAAAAGACACTCGACCCCACCGGGGTCTCACACTTCTACTTTTTAGGTGCATGGTATAACATTATACGTTACACATAACGTTTCTTCGGATCGCTAAGTATTTATTGGCTGCTAATGAGAAGGGGAAAACATGGTGAGTACCTTTCCTAAGTATATGACATCTAGTGTCAGATGGAGCCGACTATCAAGCCCTTAACTCTGAGCGCAAGTCTGATCATTTATGTATGCTAGAGTTTGCAGTTATTTATTTCGCTTGTTTGTGCAGACTGAGTGAAGTGGTGCGTCTTTGCAGTACTATGAACATTGATTTTTGAAAGCGTGTAGTTATCTACTTTTCATTTTTGGGTAGAAATCGTTCCCCCTAGCTCTCTCTCTGTCTCTCTCTGTCTCTCTCTGTCTCTCTCTGTCTCTCTCTCTCTCTCTCTCTCTCTGTGTGTGTCTCTCTCTCTCTGTCTCTCTCTCTCTCTGTCTCTCTCTCTGTCTCTGTCTCTCTTTCTCTCTCTCTCTCTCTCTCTCTCTCTCTCTCTCTCTCTCTCTCTCTCTCTCTCTCTTTTCCTTCCAATTGAGATTTGAATTCGCGTAGCTCGTAGAATTTTATAGCCAAGTGACTTTCCATTCGCGTTGTCGAATGCATGTAGATTGATTTATATAATCATTTAATACAACCTCAGCTCATTTACATGTACCAAAACTGGCGTCGGTAGCCTTGTGGTTAGGCTACCGGACTCGTAATCGTGAGATTGCGAGTTCAGGGGTTCGAGCCTCAGCTCGGTCCGACATTGTGTCCTTGGGAAAGGCACTTTACACGAACTTCCCACTTGGCTCGGTCGTATCGGAGACAGACGTTAAACTAGGAGGTCCCGCCCCTTAAATAACCTAATAGTGTTGATAGGGGCGTTAAACCTATACCATTTCACATGTACCAACAGTAAAATAAGATAAAGAAATAATAATATAGAAAAGGAAATGAAAAGAAAAAAAAAGATTAAAATGAAATACGAAAGGAAGACGATAAAGGTCTAGTTGACGTCTCAATCGGGAACTTACTTGATCTTCTTCGTGCATCCGGGATCTTCATTCTCGGTGGGGGCCAAAATGAATGAAGTCATGACGTCATGCACGCAGGATATTTCACTTAATAGTCTTAGAGGGAAGATTTCAACGAGACCTTTGCCATCAGCTTTTGTGCTTAGCTTAGTGCTTGTGCCTTGGAGAACAAGGCTCGCTGTGTGCTAGTCTGTGCCCCCCCCCCTTTCTCTCTCTCTCTCTCTCTTTCTCTCTCTCTCTCTCTCTCTCTTTTTTCTCTCGCTCTTTCTCCATTGCTTTAATTGCTAGCCTCGTTATTGCAGTATATACTTTTGTCAAGTATTTTTTTTCAACAACCCCCTCCCGCACAAACCCAAAAACAAAACCAAGTAACAACAACAACAACAACAAAGACCCATTGTAGTTTATAACATTGTCTTTCAAATCCTCAGTCTCTGTTATTCCCATCATTGTAATCGGATCGCACTGTATAGTTTCTTATTCTTTCTTTTCCTCCCACGTGTGAGCGAATTTATGCGGGATTGTATTGCTTTAAATGTCCTTGCAACACTGCAAGAATACGTCAGACGCGGGTACTCCGACTTGAACATCCATCTCCGACTAGACCGAGCCAAATGAGAACATTCTGTAAAGTGCCTTTCCCAAGGACACATTGTCGGATTTAACGGCGTCGCGATACCCCGAAGCTCCTATCTCACGATTACGAGTCCAGAGGCCATTTGACTACCCATGTCTCTCCAAAGTTTTGATGCGTTTTCAGTTCTAAATAAAATTATTTAGACATACTAGTCAATTGTTTTACCGGTATGTAGGCCTATGTCACAATTCCTCCGGCCATTTAGTGATTATTAGTGATGATAAGGTTACAAAACATAGGCGACCGCGTTCAAGTCACAGTGGCCGCAGTTAGGGAACATGACCATTAATGGTACTTTTTTTTTAGATTGAAGGAAAATTGGCATCTCCTTATTTGTAAATTTTATACAGAAGTTCTTTGCTTGGCTTTCCAGAGACTTGGCATGGCCACACACGTACTGTTGTAACCAGTCAGAATGAGATCTAATGTCACCGTTGTCTTCTAGTTAAAGGGTTTTCACTCGCGGTGATGGTTTTTACTTCTTGTCTATAATTCATAATGTGTTTAACCCTTACAGTCACTGAGCGGCTTCTGCGGCGTAGCGGTTAGGTGCTTGACTGTCGCGTGCAGAAGACCCGAGTTAAATTCCCGAATGGGGAGACAATTTGCATCGAGTATCTCGGTCTTTCTGCTGAGATGTTGTATCGCTCGTAGCCGGGGTTGGTCCTGACTGGTAAGTTCGGAAACCGGCTTTAAAAAACCCCAAAAATCATTAATTTAAAAAACCCCCAAGTAAACCCAGTCACCTACTGCCCCTGCGACTCGCTGCGCATCAGTGAACGCGCCACCGACACCAGACACTGACATGGTATGCATAATTCCCATCAGATATAGGCAGGAAGTCCGATTAGATAGGAATTACAATGAGGTTTTAAGGCGAAAGTAGAGTGGCTTTTCTTTCCTTGGGTTTTTAGATGGGTGAAATCGACCTGGAAATAGTATGAAGTACATGTATATGTGTGAGTTTTTAAAGTAAATAATTAGGAGAAATATTTTGCGTAATGGAGTTTAACGTGGATGAATCTAATTAAACTTTGAAAATACACAATAACTGCGCCCGTGGAGCGATCTCAACAAAACAAACACACGTTGAAAGTTCATTTCGCGATCTACCGTAATGTCGTAATTTAAACTCAATCGAGGCTTCAAAGTAGTTTTCAGTATGACGAAATAGAGGGGTAACGAATTAAAAAACAATTGTCGCAACTATACATGTAAAAAGGTATAACCTGCCGATTCTGCACAACAGTAGAAATCGGCTTGTTTTCCCAACATAGGTGCGATTTCCCCCCGTTTTTTCCCACATTGTATCTTTCGAAAAAAAAGATAGTTTTAAAAATATAATATTATGTATGGTATTTGCAGGGGATTATTTCTCTTGTTTTAAGAATTCAGGGCATTTATCAGAAAAGTTCCCAACAGGGTAAATGGATAGGTCAACCCGTATTTATGCAGAGGTAAAATTACCACCATGGCAAGACAGTATTAAGAGCGCAGCGCGGCCTGTCCGGATATCAGCTAGAGCTAGAGCAGTTACTGCAAGCCATCACTCAACTTTGGGGTTCTGTGAACATGGCCACAGTCAACAGGCGGGCATGTATGTGAACCATAAGTAGGATTATTCTTGTGAGAGGCGCCATCTATCAGAGTTAGAATCTAGAGGTACTTCTGTACGAGAGTACATTTATCAGAGTTAGATGGTGGGCCTGCTCTAGTGTGAGCCTTCATATATCAAAGCTACAATTAATTAAGGTTATAAACGAGCTGCCAGATCAACATAGCCTTCCGAGCGTTCATTCAATTAATCACATAAAGCTGGCGTACCAATATCAAAGATACTACACCCCACGGTCAATATTTCGATTTTTTGTGACAGGTGTACTTTCAGAATTGATATATGAACAACACTTTGTAGCGATATTAGCTTTGATAGTCACTGTTTTACTGTTTGAGCAAGCGTTTGGCGTCACATCTCCTTAGTATTAATTACTGAAAACACAGATTTCATATTTCGGGTGATTGAGATATGCACATAAGTCAGAGCATTTAAAAACCAGAACTTACAGAATTGTTTTAAGGGGCTGTGGGGTGTGTTTTGTACAATTTTAAAAGTATAATCAAATAATAAGTATGCTTATAATATTATGTTTATTGATTATGAAATCAATTGCTTGTTCACTAATATTCTTATAAGGGAAATGTAAATAGAAAAAACAAGACGATCTATAATTACACTTTCTATAGATCCATAAGTGGGGGAATGGAATTTAAGAGAAAAAATCGAATTCTGTAAGTGACTAGAAGACGGAGATCTTGAAACGAACCAGATGTGGCGGCCAATAGAGATCGTTCTTGATTTTCATCATATCCAGGTTCTTCATGAGAAACTGGGGCGTCGGTAGCAAGGTGGTTTCAACTCTGTAATCGTGAGATTGGGGGTTCGGGCTTCGAGTTCAGCTCAGTCCGACGTTGTGTCCTTGGGAAAGACACTTTACATGAAGTTTCCTTTTAGCTCGGTCCTTTCAGATATGGATGTTAAATTCGGGGGTCCCGCCTCTTAAATAACCTAATAGTGTTGATAGAGGCGTTAAACCTTTTCTATTTTCGGGAAACTGGTTAGTGGACAGTCCACATTCAGTGAATATTTGACTCGAATATACAGCAACATAAAAACATTTTTACAAAGCAAATCTAATGATTTACACCCTCTTTTCAAATAGCCTCCTGTGGATAAGGTAGACTGGCGCTGTGGTGTAGCGGTTTGGCACTTTGCATTCGTACACAAAAGACCTGAGTTTGATGGGGAACTTCTTTTTATCGAGTGCCTCCGTCTTTCTGCTCGGGCATTGTATTTTTCCCAGCTCGGGTTGGACCTGAGAGCAGGGCAGAAGCAGCACAATTTTACAAAAAATTGATGCATTACTTTCCGCCAGATGAAACGTTTTATTTCTAAAAATCACACACAGAGTTCACGATTGTATCGTAATAAATGCTAAGTAGTATTTGACGAAAGCCCACGTGTATCCAAGATGGTATATTGCAGCACTGTTTCGTTACATGAAGAGCAAGGTCACATTACCGACCATGAAGAAAGGTTGCAGAGCGACAGTTTTTAAAATCATACATAGATTTCACGATTGTATCGGGATAAATGCTAAAAGTAGCATTCGACGAAAGCCCACGTGTATCCAAGATGGAATATATTGTATTGCAGCTCTTGTTCGTTACATCTGCTGCAAAGTCGGATTACCGACCACGATGAAAGATGGCAGATCGACAGATAGTTGTAGAGGGATATCGTGTTCTTTGTGACCTTTTAAACCTCTTGTACTGACGCTGTCCCTGCACTTATAATAGCCCCACCATAGTAAGATTATACTAAGGGCATGATGCTGCAGTCGCTTCTGTGCCATTAACGAGACAGTGAAACGTTTGACACTTTATTTTGTACTTCCCGTTCTTAAAACGTTTCTGTCTGTTAAGGAATGGCAAAACTTCTCTCGCCCCACTCCAACATATTTTTAAACCGTCTCTGAGATGGGAGCATCTACTTGTAGTCTTTATTCGAGTGGGTTTTTTTAAAGGCAATTTTATTTGGTGAGCTCAATGTCGCACTTTGAGTCCAAATTGAGACATGACTTACCTACCTACCTACCGGTCTATCTATCTACCTACCTACCTACCTACCTACCTAACTACCTACCTACCTACCTACTTACCTGTGTGCCTGCTTGCCTTCCTGCCTATCTGCCTATCTATCTACCTACCTAGACAGACAGATAGATAGATAGATAGATAGATAGATAGATAGATAGATAGATAGATAGATAGA
>NW_004797344.1:797517-800286 GCF_000002075.1 Aplysia californica
TTCTGGCTTAACACCTTTCATGCCCATTAAAGAACTCATTTCTGAGTGGGCTTTTCTTTAAAATGTTGACTAAACGCACAAAAAAATTTAAATTTTCAGTTACCAAGGACTCTAAAGCTGAGGAAATAACTATCCTTTGGCAGCCATTTTCTCACTAATTTTACGTCTGAAAACAGGTGACCCCCACCTCCTTCTTTCTCAAATATTTCGACTTGCATTTAAGATAAATTGATATTTTTTTTCATCCGAATAAAGACAAGTGAACAAGCTTTAAGATGATACCAATAACTCTACATGCCCAAAAATTGACGAGAGCCTGATTCCACCACGCTGCCCCACATATGCTTTAAACGAAAAATTGTTGCAGTATTCGCAGTAATCAATAGGCATTTCATAGGTCTAGACTTTATTCATGAAAAAATAATGTGCCGCCCAATAAATGGCCTCCATCTTCACCTGGCACACTTGTGCCTTGTGCCCTCTGCGACCTGTTTCGCTTTACCTACGTTAGTAAGCTTGTTTTGACGCAGGGCACGAATTTCAGCCACACTGTTCTACACTTCAACACTTCAAGTACGGAACGTCTGAAAAGGTTCTTCTGTTAGCCTGGTTTCTCTCTAGTTTGTCTTTGCTATAATTAATTATGTAACTGATAATTATTCCCAAAGCTGAATATTATTTTTCATGCTTGAATGGATTACTTTGAGAATTTAAAAAAAAAAAAAAAAGTGAAAATCACGTATGAATTGTAGATATTTTGGTTCTAAGAAGTAGTGCGTGGACTTAAGGCATGTCGATGTAAAAACCTTCCTTAAGGTGACCCCCAAAGGGTGGAATCAGATGCGCTCAAATCAGGTACATTTGAAGGCCAGTTGAAATCGGCACCTCTTGAAATGATTCTCATCTCCAAACATGCCCCTCAGAAACTTGCACGATACCTCCGGCTGTGTGAGCAGCAGCAGCACTCACTTCTTCTCGTTACCACTACAAGTCCGGTATGTCTTGTTGAGTTTGGAAAACAAAGTGATTTAGCATATCGCGGAATCTCGCAACGGTCATAGATCTAGTTGCTTCGGTATCTTTCTTGCCTTTTAAAAATTTATGAATATATAAATACAAACAAAAATTTATTTAATTTTTAAAAAAATGGCCCGGTTATGATGTTTGATGCCACATCACACTAAACGGTAATTTTTAATGGATGGGGTTGATGATGGTGACGATCCTCGGTTCCTTAAAATCTGCCGCTTTGTATGAAGTGATTGAGCCTCTTCTACCATGTTTAAATTGTTGAGAAAGGTGTTGAATTTTCTTTCCATCCGTATAATATGTAGATCTAGATTTATACATATATGTATAATAAGATAGTGATACAATGTGTGCATACATATATATGATACTTTGACCGATTGACTACTTGAGGTTCTTGGAAAATCAGGGGTGAGGTAGTGGTTGGGGTGGAGTGCAGTAGAGTGAGGCTGTGAAGTTGATGAATGAGGACACCTGAGTAGGACTGGAGGAGGAGTGGGGAGGGGAAGGAGGGAATAGGAGAGGAGGGGAGGTTAAGGGGACGGATGGGAGGGGAAGGAACGGAGCTTTGGAAGGGGGAGGGGGGCGTAATGGGTCAGGAGCGAACTACCGTGCTGGGAAGTGGAGAGTTGTGCCGTAGACCCATCGGCAAGTTGTAAAGACTCAACAAAAGGTAGAAGCCGTCAGTCCTTGATGACATATGACTGTTTGGGCTGAGACAGTGCGCTGGACGGCGAGTGGCGAGACTATGTCCCCTTCTCTCCACGGGGTTGTGACAACATTGCATATTTACGCAGAGCAAAATAACTTGCATAGCTTTTGACTGTAAGTTGTTTTACTTTTAGCATATTTAATTTGTTTAATATTTTTTAAAAACCTATGGACTCTTGTAGTTGTCAACTTTCTGGTATGTTGATGGCATGACTGCACTCCACCGCTTTTAAGGAATTGTATACATTGTGAATTCTCGCCACCGAATCAAGTTTGCTGTGTGTGGACTCTTATGACGAGTATGTTCATTGCCGGTGACAACGGCAACCTCGGACGTTTTAAATGATATAAACAAAATAACAATTTTTGTACACATGACATAAGAAAAAAAATCCCAATTGCTTTCTTTAGAGTTCTTCTATAATAATCGTTCAATCTGGATACATAGCACTGTATTGTTGATACGAATCTTAGTATTTTAAAACCCCGCACAACTTGTGTGTTTAATATTTCAAGGACATGCATTGATATTATCCAATCCTATTTAAAATATTTAAATGTTCGATGAACTCCTAAAGCACTTATATTGTTCTGTCAAGAATTTCATGAGAGCCTTTCATAACAAATTACAAACAATAGTAACATGAGCTGATCTAAATTGAACATTGCCGTGAAGGTTTGGATCTTTTTGATAGCGCTTCTTTTCTGAAGTTCTTGCTTTCAGTCATAAAATGCTTAAGGAATTAAGACAAAACATAATACAGCTTTCTTATTAGCCACGGTTCCATTTAGTTAACCTAATACTGACGTTCCACCAAAAGACTTCATGTGTTCAGAGGAGAGGGTATAGACATAGGGACGCAGTGGATTGTCGTCTTTGCTACTACGAGCCTTTGGGGAAAAGCACATGTATTAACAACAGCAGTGGAACAAAAAAACCCAGCAATTATGGTGCTGATAATGATAATAATAATGAAAACGATGCTGAAATGATGATGATGACGATTGTAATCATAATAATAATAATAA
>NW_004797344.1:801370-804124 GCF_000002075.1 Aplysia californica
CCCCATACACACACACCCCTTCTCCTTCTCCATACTTGAAAGCAAATACATTGGAGAAAGATATTATTAAGTTTCTCTTAAATTTAAATACAGTCTCTGTTTACCATGCCACTGGATAGATCCTGTTACTACCAGACTTTCTTTTTTTTTTTTTGTTGCTTATTACCCCTTCATACCGCTTCGGTGTCCATGTTCCATTTCACCTTCTGGAGACTATATGCTGAAAAAAACAAAAACAGAACAAAACAGAAACGAAAACATAACAACACAAACAAAACAACAAAAACAAATCAACAAAAATAAGTACCCCCCCTCCCCCATCAAAAACATAAGTTACTGAGCAGGGTGGTCACATGATCAGATTGCGGTTACTGGGTTCTCTTTAGCTCGGTATCTTCTACGGTTTGTGTCTGTCACTGTAAATTGCATCCCCCAGCTCCCTCATCTCAACGATAATAACTCAGTTGTTGGGAACGTGAGTCGAGTGTTTACTTCCTTCAAAGAAGTCAAGGGCTTCCCCGTAACAAACCCATTCGTTTTCTTCTATTAGTTAATGAAACGTTCAAAACGAAGTAACTTCTTCTGACATCTCACAAGATTTGTTAAACACAGATATATTATAGCTTAGTTGAAAACAAACAAACTAACAAACAAGCAAAAAACAAACACAAGTACAAAGAAACAAACAAACAAGCGACAACAATTACAAAAGCAATGCCACTGACAAACAATTAGCAATAAATGTCACGCTCACAATATAACTGAAGAGATCTCAAAAGAGCACTCACACTCACTCGAGACTGAAGCTCGCAGATGTTCAGTTAATCTTTTTGTGAAATCTGCTTCGTGCAGGCCAAGAACCATTTAAACTGAGTGGGAAACGTGAGCCCATTTTGTATGTAAAAGAAAGAGATAAATAATTCTCTTTCAAGAGAAAATGAACTGGTGGGGAAAATTAATTTAAAGGGGGGAAAAAACTCCGAGATTCACATTTGTGACGTGTGAGACCAGGGGACTATTCTGGTGAAATGCGACACTGGCGGCAAGAACTCGACACTATACGTGTCATTTCCTCTCCTCAGAGCAGGGACTGGGGAAATGAAATAAATTGCTAAAAATAAAATATGACTTGAACAGCTTTAAAAGTGGGAGACACTAGAGACTTTTCAGCTTTCGAGCGCGTCAGTAGCGTGTTTGCTGTCTTCGAAGGGATTGATAAATCCAGTGTCTTGCAAGTAAGTAATTAAGTTAGAAAAAGTAAAATGCAATTACTAACCCCCCCCCCCCCCCCTTCCTGATTTATCAACAGAGGTTTATGTTATAGTGGCACGTACTGTCATAACTCCATATTGTTTTTCCTTTTTTGTTTTAAACTGTTAACTTGCAAGGATTTTTAAAGTTCAACAAATCACATCATAATTGCATCATTGTGCACCATACATTTATAAACGGATAATGAATTTTTGTTTGTATTTATGCAGATTTTTTTTCGTTTCTGATGTATTCAGACTTTGCTTTGAAGGGTCGACGCTTTTAGAAATGTTCCCTGCTCCTGATCCAAAGTATGTTCGTTCTGTTTTCTTAAAGAATAATAAATGTTTTTGAATTTGTGAGAATTTTTGTCAATTGAAAGGGACGGTAAGCATAAAACGTGCCATTGTGACAGCTGTCGAGGTTTTATTTTATTGTGAAGCGCCGAGACCCATCAGGGATAGGCATTATGACTGTGCTCCCCCTTCTTCCTCTTCCTCTTCTCCTCCTCGTATTCTTCTTGTTCTTCTTTTTCTTCTTGTTCTCCTCCTCCTTCTCATCCTTGTCCTCCTCCTCCTCCTTCTCCTCCTCCTCCTCCTCCTTCTCCCCCTTCTCCTCCTCCTCCTCCTTCTCCCCCTTCTCCTCCTTCTCCCCCTTCTCCTCCTTCTCCTTCTCCCTTTTCAACATTCAAACTATTGTTGCGAAATACGTACCTCGTGTGTACAGGGTCAACAGCGATGTGCGATACTGTGGGAAGGGTTGTGTGATTCTCCCCGCAACTGGGAAAAAAATCACTACGTTGTATAATATGGAAATTTAGTCGTTTATTGATAACTAAGGCTTGGCTGTGATGTCGAGATCAAAGGGTTATGAAACCCCTGAGCCCACGTACAACTCGGTCTACCTCCACGCCGAAGTATTGTGTAAAAAATTAGAAATAACGACTCATAATACAAGTTGTTGAATGATGAAACCTTGCAGGAAAAGTTTCGAATTCTTCAACGCTTTAGAAATAATGTAAAGCACGGACATTTATGTTCTTGTTTGGAAAATGGGCGAATACGTTCACATTAGCTGCCCTGTCGATTGAAAAAAGTAGAGTTGACAACACCCTGAAATGTGTTGAATTTATTTACGGTTGATTTTTTTTTTTAATGACGAGGGGAGGGGGGTATTGAAGATGATAATTTAACTTTATTATCAGCCATACAAAGTTAGTTATGCACCATACCATAATGATTACATAGGCTACATGTGAAAATGCTACTTTTAGTTTCCTTTGCACAGACACCCACGGCGAGCAGTACTTTCTATCTTGTTAAACAAGCAAATGCTCTTACTGTTATATATTGTGTGCGTGGTCTTCATGAGACTCGAGCTCTATAGAGTACTACATCAGCGATTTATCAACATAACGAACACCAGATACTTGCGTGGACACATGCACGCACGCACACACACACACACACACACACACACACACACACACACACACACACACAC
>NW_004797344.1:806691-807488 GCF_000002075.1 Aplysia californica
TCCCTATTTTCTTCAGCTGGAGATATAGATTTTTACCAAGATTGGATACATGGTATTTCATTGACATATCTTGATCTAGCACCACACCACATTAATACTATATGACACTCACACACACTCTCCCCTCGTGGGTAGTTGGCGGGTGCTCTGGAGTGGTTTGCTCCTTCTTTCCTACCAAACATCTATCGTCCTTATCTTTCCTCCTTCTTTTTTCTGTTTGTTACTCTCTTGTAACACCTCTAATCTTCGGCACTTAGTCTATATGACCTTATTGTTCTGCAAGTGCCGTAAGTAAGTAAGTAAGTTTATTCAGTGTTTAAGGCCATTGGCCCACATCACATCACATAAAACACTCATTTGATGAGTAAAGTTTTCATAATGAATAAGTACAGATTGTGCACATATCTCTTATCATGGGTCAAACATTGCATATTTCTGTCACTGTGTCGTGTCAGGCTGGGAGGGATTAACAATTTCCTTTGATGGACAAAGTGTGAACAGTAGAAAATAAAGCGAAATTGATCTTCAATTTCATCAGAGTTACACCTCTCACATTAGGGTGAATTAGTTCATTTCCATCTATAGAGATTGTTAAAGTCTTACTAAAACTAAAAACTCTCCTCTCCTCTCCGCCCCATCCAGCACCCTAGGCCTGCCTGTCCGGACCGCGCCCACCCTGGCGTGTCGTGGCCCAGAGCTGTCTGTGACGAAATGGCGAGAATCTTCCGGAGAAAGAAAGTCTTATGGTACGTTTATCTTAGTAACTTACTTTACTGGCTACCTCCTAAACGATCTGG
>NW_004797344.1:809018-810723 GCF_000002075.1 Aplysia californica
AGTGTTGTTTCTCTCTCTCTCTCTCTCTCTCTCTCTCTCTCTCTCTCTCTCTCTCTCTCTCTCTCTCTCTCTCTCTCTCTCTTCCACATCCCCCACATCAAACTCCCACTTTCTCTCTCTCTCTCTCTCTCTCTCTCTCTCCCACATCTAATTCCCACTTTCTTTCCCTCTTCCACATCAACACATCTAACTCCCACTTTAGTGGGTGGTTGGCGGGTGCCCTGGTGTGGTTTGCTTCAAACATCTATCGTCTTTATCTCCCCTCCTTCTTTTTCTCTTGTAACACCTCTAATCTTCGGCACTTATATTACCTTACTGCGTTGCAAGTGCCGTAAAACTCTTATTAAAAGCAAAATAACTCCCACTTTCTCTCTCTCTCTCCCACATCTCCCTGTGGCACAGGCTGGTGCTGCTGGCGGCCGTGGTCGTCTTCACCCTTGCCGTCCTTCAATCGTCGGGGAATCCCACTGAGCTACGCGCTCCTGTGATGGTCGACGTGGTGGTCACTCCCAGCAACACTGCGGACGTCTCTGGTTACGTGTCGGGTCAAGTCAAGTACCTCAACTTCATCATCTCGGACAATGTGACGAAACCGTCGCCGACATGTTCTCCAATACACAACATCGCATTCCTAAAGACACACAAGGCGGGGTCCTCGACTGTCACGAGCATTCTACAACGTTACGGGATGACGAGGAATTTGCAGTTCGCCTTGCCGGACAAACCCAGCCACACCTTTGCCTACAACTATCTGTCTAAGCCTGGAGGTAGGCTCACCTTACAAGCCGTCATTCCCTTACTGCCTGGTAAGGAGGAGTACAATATTCTCTGTAATCACGCAGTCTACAACCGCACCGCATTCCGATTAATCATGCCTTCAGATACTGTTTATATATCGATCCTCAGAGAGCCATTTTCCCAAGTGGAGTCAATATTCGAATACTATGGCGTAATCGGCTCACTTGCTCGTGTCAATCCCTCGATTCGAAATTTTACGAATCCGCTGTCAGAATTTTTCTCTAACCCTTACAAATATGAAAAAGGGAACGTACATTTTTCATATTTACGAAACAAGCAAGCAGAAGATTTTGGATTGAGTGTAGACGAGTTATTTTCACCTTCAAAGTTTGATGAATACCTTCAACAACTGTCTCAAGATTTCCTTCTCGTTATGATCATGGAATATTTTGATGAGTCACTTTTGCTGCTAAAACACGCACTGTGCTGGGACACGAAGGATATTCTGTTCATTCCAAAGAACAAAAACGGTAGAAAACCCAGAAGAAACTTTACAGACGAGGACCGAAAGCGACATAGGAAATTGTCTTCCTTGGATTACAAGCTTTACGATTTCTTTTTGAAGCGTCTGCAGGACGAGCTGTCTCGTCAGAGCGAAGACTTCTTCCAAGAACTAGACAACTTCCGGTCACTTTTGACACAGGTCAAGCACACGTGTGAAACAAAATCTTCATTTTTTTACGTCACAGCTACGCGCTGGTATGACGCGTTCAACGTCACGGCCGAGGACTGCAATATTCTGCGCATGCCCGAGCTGGTGGCTTTGGATGTCCTCTTGAAGAGAGCACGACCCCCAGTGGTCACTCCGACACCACTTTCGGGGTCCAAAATCCACTAAAGATGTGTGGCCTGAAGATGGGAGAGAGTGAGAGAGAGAGAGAGAGAGAGAGAGAGAGAGAGAGAGAGA
>NW_004797344.1:813034-866542 GCF_000002075.1 Aplysia californica
CCCCCTTTTTTTTCGCTTTTCTTTTTTTCATCTGGCCATCATCTGCGCGTCACGTGTGTCGGTGCAGTTTCATTTTTCATGCCACCATTGATGTGGGCCCTTTTACTAATCTCGCGTAACCCATACACGCAGCATCACAAATGTGCTACCAGTCAGGACATTTGGTGGAGTGGCTTTTATCTTTAGTGTCAG
Source organism: Aplysia californica (assembly GCF_000002075.1). NCBI lineage: Eukaryota > Metazoa > Mollusca > Gastropoda > Aplysiida > Aplysiidae > Aplysia > Aplysia californica. The sequence goes on from NW_004797344.1 coordinate 813,227, forward strand.
TTTTGTTTGCTGTTACTTTCATAAAGGCTTCGTTGGTGCTTCATCTGTATAATATTTAATTTGCCGTCGTGTTTTATTGTCAATTTATTTAACTCGGGTGAATAACTATTCATGGAATCATTATATATTATATATTTTTTTCTGTCATCGTCACTGAATTTATTTTAACCTCTTTCATCGGAGACTTCATCATCATCATCATCATCATCATCATCATCATCATCATCATCATCATCATCATCACCATCACCATCATCATCATCCTCACCCTCATCCTCCTCATCCTCCTCATCCTCATCCTCATCCTCAATAGCATAGTCGTCATCGTCATAATCGTTGTCATCGTCGTCTTCATCATCGTCATCACCATCTACTTCATTATTATAAATGTTTATTTCACTATTTGTGCCATTATAAATTAATGTACCATTATTGATTGTCAGTCTTCTCACTATCGCTCAAAATGTCATAATTGTGACGTATGTTTCTGCGATTATCATTGATATTATCATCGTTGTTGCCATGTCGATACAATATCATTATGATTATTTTACGCTACAAACTTCGTCTGGATTTCAAGAAAAGACCAAAATCAGTTTCGGTGTATCCTGTTTAGTATTATATGATACTATGAGCCAAGCACCACACTGACTGTCCTCTATTCTTGTTATAGGGGCCTAGCTATTTTGCTGATTACAGGGTTTCTCTAATCATGGGGGTTTTGTTGTTGTTGTTGTTGTTGTTGTTGGGTTTGGGGGGGGGGGGGTTTGTTTATCTCTATGTATGTTTTTGTTGCTTGTGTCGGGTCTGTTTAATTTTCAAACCTCTTTATAGTTTTCAATGCATTTTCCAATTGACCTCAAACAACCTATGAAGGTGCAAGTTATACAAAATAATGTCACGATTTCCCCCTTTCCTTGTTGGATCCTTTTATTCTAACCAACTGGCCCCTTCTGTACTTTTGTTCAGCAAAAGGGAATTTATGCGTGTATGGAAGGACGTTTTGAGGAAATAAAAAGCTGAAATAATCTCAGTGATGTTGTCACCGGTCTTCTTTTCATGTTGTAATTCATCATTCTTGAGTGACAAGCTCCTCGTCATTTTCCCAGAAATTTGACAAAATTATTGTCGAACATTGGCTCATGAAATTACTTTTAAGCTCTTGAACTTTCTAAGAAACTGATGACTGGCTTTATGCGCATTAATAAGCAATATAAACTCCGTTTTTTTTATTGTTTGCTTTTCCATGCTTTACAATAATTTAATGTGTATATATATATATATATACATATCTATATCTATATATCTATCTATCTATCTATCTATATCTATCTGTATCTATCTGTATCTATCTATCTGTATCTATCTATCTATCTATCTATCTATCTCTATATCTATCTATCTCTCTCTCTCTCTCTCTCTCTCTCTCTCTCTCTCTCTCTCTCTCTCTATATATATATATATATATATATATATATATATATATATATATATATATATATATATATATATATATATCTTGTCTTGAGTGTGGTATTTCTGTGTTACTAAAGGAGACAGCTATTCTGCTTAAGGCAACGCAATGTTGTAAGGAAGTCCGGTATGGGTAATCTTTTTAAAGTTATTTTAGTAAGAGTTTTATGGCACTTTCAACACAATTACGTCATATAAGTGCCAAAAATTAGAGGTGTTACAAGAAAGTAACAGAAGTTTGATAGGAGAGAAAGAGCAAACAACACCAGAGCATCCGCCAAACAACCACCAAGGAAAACAGGGTTTGAACAAACTACTTGAGACAAACATACTGAATTCAAACCACGATTAAGGATGACATTGTATCAGTTCGATGCATTTGTCACACCATGAGTAGGGTTATTTCAGAAACAGGATGTTTTATTTGACGTCCTTCTCCGACAGGGCCGATAATATGTCATTTCGGGGAAACCCCTCTTGAGGTGAATGAGTCATCATCATCATCCAGTGCCAGATCTGCGACAGACATCGGCGATCATGGTTTTCCATTCATTCCTTTGCTCGGATGCTCTAAAAAAGCTACGTTTCCCTGATCTTTTCCTGTTACCCATTTGTTTCGGTTCCCTAAGTATGTTGCTCTGGGCCTACCCCTGCCTCGCTTGCCCTCAATTTTGCCAGTGAGAGGAGAGCTAGATGTTCAAGACCCTTATGTCTATTCAGGTGAATGAGTAGAGGGATGCTATCAACGCTGACACATTGCTGTAGAATGTAAGCCGACGGCGTTGTTCAAGGAACGTGTACGGTACTTCACTTTAACTAACTCTTAAAAGTCCACACGTCTACTGGCTGAATGCTGCACTATTGTTTTTGTATGTTTGTTTGGTTGTCGTTGTTTTTGTTGCTGTTTTGTTTTGTTTTGTTTTGTTTGTTTTTTTTTTTTTTGCTTCGATTTTTCCCGTTACTACGATTGTATTCTCGTTTTAAATACCAAATCTTTTCTTTTTCTTAAAACTTTGTATGTATTATATAATACATGCTCACAGTTTGAAACCTATACTTTTTATAATTGAAAATGCTAACATTAATACACATTTAAGCTAAACTTGCTGCAACAAAGCAGGGATTCAGATTTACGACTTGTAAGAGTTAAAAACGTTCAGGTTTCCTGTAACGAAACACTGCTGATATTATATCTTCTTGGTCCTCGTTCTCCTCTTCTTTTATTTGCTGTAACCATTTACGCTCCCGTTGACACAATTTAGACAATTTTGAAGGCGTGATTTAACCTTGCCTCTCACTGACTCTCAGGGCCAGCCATCCCGGATTGAGAGGGATACAACGTAACAACGTTCCAACAGAAAGATCATGGTACTCGATAAAATTCTCTCCATACGGGAATTGAGCTAAGGTCTTTATGCAACGGCGAAGCGCCTAACCGCTGCACCACAGACGCGATCTCCTCTTCTACATGATACGATCGTAGGAAATTAGAGTAAAAGTTAGATCTATGTCTGTTTACTATCGATGACACACATTCATTTTTCTCCATTTAAATATAGTTTAAGTATGGGTTTGATTTTGTCTTGTTTTTTGTTAGGGGGCGGGAGTGTTTTATGTCGGGGTTTTTTTTTTGGTAGTTTTTTGGGGTTTTTTGCTTGTGCACGAGCCTCTTCAAATAAACTTGTTCGCATACCCCTGGACCTAGAGAGGCCCACGAGGGAGTAAGAACAAAGTGAAATATTTAGCAATTTTCATTTCACTATACTTGTAATGGGCTAGCCACGTTCACTGTGTGGACGACCTTGACGAGCTGATTTTAGGCAAACGCTCGCTAGGTGGGTGTAAAAAAAAAAAAAGCTTCAAAGAAACGATGAAGAAAGCTTCCCTGAAGCGATGAGACATTCTCCATACCCCCTGGGAAGAAGCTCATCGAGATTGCCCTGTCTGACGTTCTGGAGATCTGGAGTCGCAGAAATTAAAGAGAAATATATATACGCATAAGGAAGGTATACAAAGAACAGAGGCGTCAGCTGAGAAAAGACAGAGGAGAGCCTCACCTCCCAGCAGCCTGGTTAGTCCCACATATCCCCAGCCTCCACTGCAACAGACGTTTCTCGGTGCAGATCAGCGGCAGCCTGCACTACCATTTCCGCACACACTCCCACCCAACACCCAGCCCCATGCCCTAGTGTTGTTAGAACAGTTAATTAAGTCGAGGTCATCGTGAGTATTCAGAGTCAAGAGGATGCATTGTCTTCAGTGCGTTACAATGGGTTATGAAACTGAAATGCAGACACACACACACACACACACACACACACACACACACACACACACACACACACACACGCTGGCGCATTCATATTAATAATCATGGACGAAAATCTGACGGACCCGAAGTCAATTAAATTAGTAGACTGATTTCGATTGACAGTGTGCACCCGGTATAAAAACTTACCGCGTTCAAGGGCGGCAACTGTCTATTTCTTTTAACCGAACATAGGAAATAGGAAAGTTGCGTCCCTTATTTACTCACACACTCTCTCTCTCTCTCTCTCTCTCTCTCTCTTTTTTTTTTTTCTCTCTCTCTCTCTCTCTCTCTCTTTCTCTCTCTCTCTCTCTCTCTCTCTCTCTCTCTCTCTCTCTCTCTCTCTCTCCTAAGACAAAACGGACCAACTGGCGTTGACTACAGAGAGCGAGTTGAGTAGTTTTGGTGGTTTTGCTACTCTATTAAATGATTTGCGCATCATGTGTATAGTCCTACTGATAAAACAACCCAAATATCATGAGAAACGAAAGCAAACAAACCAGTGTCTGCAGTATATTAGTAAGACACTTTGCTGTAGCACGCAGGAGATCCGAGTGCTTCCCGAGCGGAAAAAAATTATATTGAGTATCTCGGTCTTTCAGCTGGGAAGTTGGCATCCCTCTCAGCCCAAGTTGACCCCAATGGGCAGGGTCGAAGTCCGCCTCCTATGATCAAATTTGTTTCATGCAAGCTGCCATTTTATAGGCACTAAACATTAACATACCGTAATAACAAGATCTTTTGCTGTCTATTGCTGGGTGAAGAAAATTCGAGTAAAGGACACACCATTGGGCTTGAACCCTCAAACCTGCCACTTCTCAATTTCGAGTCCAGTAGCCTAACCGCGAGACAACAAACGTCACAAAGAGAAGCCAAACAAAAGTAGGCCTACCAGTCAGCGAGCTTTATGACGTTGAGCGTTTTATTTTGAAAAATCAAAATTAAACGTACATGAGTAACAAAATTAGTAAGGCTTCCTTACTGGAAACAATAAAGAGAAGTGCAGTCTGTAACTTAATGAAGCATACAACATTTGCAGCCAAAAACCAAAGTGATGCCAACAGTGAACATGTAATGAGTAACTATTGCTTAACATGTTATACTTATACAGTATAACACGGATATATGTCGAACACAGAAGGCTAGAAATCACGCATCCGTCAAACAGTACCTGCGGTCCTGGGGTTTTTTCTTCCTTCTTTATCTTTGTACGAAAATTACGCGAAGCTCGAACATAAACACGGAATAGTCAAACTAATTACGCCGCCGTAGATGTCTAAAGTCAATGTCCTTTGGGGTGCATTTGACACAAAATAATATTAATAATAATAATAATAATAATAATAATAATAATAATAATAATAATAAAAACCCGGAAAAAGGTATAAAACATCACCTTCCCCTCTCCACAGAAGCAGCTAGTTGTGCTATTTTTAGCGCTCTCCTCGACATGCAGGCCCAATGATTATCTAACTAGGCTTGTGTGGAGCAGGCGAAAGGAAGGGCAGTGCATCACATGATCTATTGTTTTGCCCTTATAGTAGCAATCTTTGTTGCTTCTGTTGATTCTCTGACACAGATGAAGCCATAACACTGTTCACGTATCCCTTGAGCTACAGATTCCTGGAACTACCGAGGCCGGTCCTGACAAATTCGAGCTATCCGTATTATACTGTATATCATAATCACACACAAAAAAAATTGAGCACAGTTGTAAAGTATAGAAAAAAAGGTTTAATAACAGCAGAATGGTTAGATTTGCACTGTGACTAGAGCTTGTTACGAGAACAGGCTGATGTGGCTGTGTTAGTCGTAGTGCAGTTGATGAATCTGGGCAATGGCATTCCCTTACGTCCAAGAGGGGCTCATATTTTCCTACTTCTTTCTTTGTAAAAAAATTATTTTATTGACATGGAGAATAAACGGAGACCAGAGCAGTTTCAGCCTGGCCTGCTAGCACGCCCAGTAATTAATCAATAGTAAATGTGGCAATCTGAGAGTTAATAATAGATCAAAATAAACTTGCCCAGCTGAAAGCAACAGTTAAAATATATCTTATTTCATGAAATGCCTTTGAGTGACATATAGAACTATTGTATCAATTTTTAGTCACATTTTTTAGAGCTTGGGTAATTCAACAGCTTTCATCCAGTCTCATTTACTCTTGCTTTGGCCAACAAGATACATGTCATGTACAGTATTCTGAATCGAATATTCTGGCCTGCGACTTGCTTGCCCTTACCTGCAGTAGAACATGGATATGTGCTGTATAAATGCAAAATTTATTATCATTACATGTATTATGTTAATTACAAACAACGCACACATGAGCTTTAAGTCTCACTTGCAGCCTAACTCACCAAACTAAAAACTCGGCATTTAAATCTGTTTCAATACTTTCTTATTTTTTAGCACCTTTTAAAAAGTTTTAGTAAGAGTTTTATGGCACTTGCAACACAATAACGTCATATGAGTGCAGAAGATTAGAGGTGTTACAAGGGAGAAACAAACATAAAAAAAGAAATAGGAGAGATCAGGATGATAGATGTCTGATAGGAAAGAAGGAGCAAACCACACCAGAGCACCCGACAACTACCCATTGAACATTTTTGCTTTTTTTACAAGTACAAAGACAATAAATGGTACATGTAACATCTTTTTATTAAAAGTAAATCAGGATCGATAACAACAAAAAGTAAATCCTATTCGTAATCAGTAATCCCATAAGCGAAGATGAGAAATCAAACAAGCTCAACACTTCAAACATTTAAGATCATTAGGTCCAATCCCAAAAGTACCATTTAAATAAAGCAAAATATTGCAACAGTTAAAGACATTTACCATAATATAATGATGCGGGTCCAATCCTAAAAAGCAGGTTAGCCTCCCTTTAAACGTGGTAATATTATTTATGGGGCAGGACCTCCGAATTTAACGTCTTTCTCCGACAGGACTTATCATAACAATATCATAACAACAGTAACAATTTATTTAATAATAATGATAATAATAATGATGCATTTAGTTTCTGTAGCACCCAGTCCCATCTTAAATAACATCTTAACAAAATACATTTCAGGAACCTTAACACATACGCTTTTTAGATCAACAATAACTCAGGATTGATGATGATATGCACACCCGACACAATGAATATTAGTACCGGGTACTATGAACAAGAAGGACTGACTATAAAAGTGGCATTTCATGAGACCAGAACCTCATACACCAAGACCAGGACAGCCTCTGAGAAAATACATCACTAAATCGAACAAAGTACACAAGAAATGTAATGACAATGAGCATAACTAAGGCGGAAGTAATGAAGATCTCAAGAAGCCAAAGCCCATTCAATATCCAAGTCAACAACAAACAACCGAAACAAGTTCACATCAGACAGGAAAATGGACATGAAAATTGAAACGTGAGTACAAAAGGCAAATGCCGTCATATACCAACTAGTATCCAATTATATTATTATTCTCACATTAAAAAATGCCAATCATCACATCAATCTCTGTACCATCTCCATGCTACCAGTGCCATATCTGAGCCGAAACAAAGTGCAGCAAAATAGAATAAGTATGCGAAATGAAATGTCTTAGAAAAATGTTAAACAAAATAGAAAAAGACAGAAAAAGAAACGACATCTAGTTTTGTGTAAACAACTGATGCATACCATTTTGCTTGTTCACAGTATCATTTCACTCTGGTACGTTTTGAAAATAGACCATGAAATGACCTGCAAAGGCTGATAAATAGAACTTGCACACAACTTAAATCGTTTGTCCCACACTTTTCTTAAATTTCTCAAAGCTTTCTTCCTACACTTGTCATTATTCTTGTTGATACCAAGCTTTTACATGTAAAACAGTTTCAATGTGGGTTTACTAAAGCATGTACTTGCTTTGAAAATAGGTGCTTTTTGCCTCTGTGTGATGGTGTCAAACATAACATAATGCATACATGTACGTAATTTCACTAAATCACTGTCAATGCAATAAACTCAATTTTTTTTCAGCAACATGACTAGTTCTCATCCAAATACCTCCTAAATATGGTATGTCACATGTTTACATACATGTTTTATGTAAAAACAAAACAAACACCATTGCTTGAAGAAACTTAATTGAGCCAGGTGGTCATCTTATTGCCCTAATTTTTTAATTGACCACATAAATATATTTTATGGATTTCTCTTGTGCGAGTCGAGTTCTCAAATGTCTCTATATGTGACCCCTTTGAAATACTGAATCTCAAACTTCATACCTGTAATGTATTTGTCCTGTGTGTGATCTGTCGATAGCTTCTCCTTATAAAAATTCACACGACAAACTTCACACTTCTATGCCTTTTCACCTCTGTGAGTTCTTTTGTGGCTGCATGCCACTGGCTTGTGCAAACTTAATACTTACACTTAACGACAAACTTCACATCTGTAAACGTGTATAAAGCTTTCATCCTATCATATGTGCTTTATTATTATTTATCTTTATTTCATCTTACTTTATTTTATTTTACTTTGTGTGTGTATGCGAGTGTGTGTGTGTGTGTGTGTGTGTGTGTGTGTGTGTGTGTGTGTGTATGTGTGTGTGTGTGTGTGTGTGTGTGTGTGTGGGTGTGTGTGTGGGTGTGTGTGTGTGAGAGAGAGAGAGAGAGAGAGACTAGGAGGGAGAGAAAGAGAGAGAGTGAGAGAGAGAGAGAGAAAAAGAAAGAGAGAGAGAGACATAGAGAGAGAGAAACAGAGAGAGAGAGAGAGAAACAGAGAGAGAGAGAAAGAGAGAGAGAGAGAAAGAGAGAGAGAGAGAGAGAGAGAGAGAGAGAGAAAGAGAGAAAGAGAGAGAGAGTGTGAGTGTGCGCGTGTGTGCATGTGTGTGTGTATGTGCATGTGTCTGCAGGCTGCCAGTAAACAAAAGTGTTACTTCACAAACTGTACACTTTCTTTTATCCTGTATATATGTATGTTTGTGTGTTCTTTTGTGTGGGCAGCCAATCCATGCCAATGCTGAACTGCAAGCTAAACATTTGTAAGGCTTTTCAACTGCATGTGTTCCTTTGCCACTTTGTAGGCCCCCACTCTTTGCAAAAATTACATCGTAAACCCCACACTTGTAAAGCTTTTCTCCAGTGTGTTCTTTTGTGAATGTGCAGGCTTTTAGTTTGGGTAAACATTACACCACAAACATAACATTTATTGAGCTTTACTCCTCTACGTGTTCTTTTGTGTCTCTGTAAGTTGTAAGTTGCCATTATCTGCAAACGTTGCTTCACAAACTTAACACATGCACAGTTTTTCCCCAGCGTGAGTTCCTTTGTGTCTCTCTAGGTGGCCAGTGCTTATAAACGCTGAACTAAAAACATCACATTTGTAAGGCTTTTCTCCAGTGTGTGCCCTTTTCAGATCCTATAGGCTGAAACTATGTCTAAACATTACACAAAAAATTTCAGGTGTAAAGTTCTTCTCTTGTGTGTATTCGTTTGTGATTCTGTAGATCGTCCCTTTGTGGAAAAAGATGCATAACACACTTCAGAATTGTAAGGTTTTTCTCCTGAGTGTTTTATTTGGTGCTTGCGTAGGTTGCCGCTCCTTGCAAACATTGCACCACAAACTTCACATTTGTAAGGTTTTTCTCCAGTGTGCATTCTTTCGTGATTCTGTAGATTGTCCCTGCGTGTTAACGAAGCACAACATACTTCACACTTGTTGTTTTCACCACAAACTGCACAACACTTGTCAGGATTTTTTCCTGAGCATATTTTTCGGTTTCTCAGTAAAGGTGTTTCTCTAACACTGCTAATGTTCTCTTGAGAAACCCTTTGTTCTGTCCCAGATTGGCAGCTTAAACTTTCATCTTGTCTTCTATGCATATCGTTTGCCTGATCTACAATGTGACAGGAGGTCGGTGAAACATGGTGACTAGATGGCACACCTGAAAAAAAGGCAAATAATACACAAATTATCAAACCAAGTTTCCCAGAGGCTTTACGAAATGTGGATGCTACCTATACACTCATAGTAAACTGATACCTAACTAACTACACCATATTCATTCAGTTTTTGCTCATAGTTATCTTTCTCCAGCACCATATCGTCTTTGTATTTGAAAAAGTGAGCGTATAACAAATCCAGAAATTGTAAAAATCCTAAATGTGAGATTCTGTGAAAATCTTTAGATTTACCTAAAAGAAATGACATAAAAAGGTACGTGTGGCTGAGCTGTACAAAATGTAGGTTGAGTCTGCTTAGGTGACAGTTAGAGGTGTGTGCTGTGTGGAAAACTGGAAATGTAGAAATATTTGGAAACTATTGAAATAGGAATCAGTGCTGCTGTACACCACAACCCCACATCCATGACCAGAGAGAGAAAAACCCACCATAGGAAAGAGCACCAACTCTGGTCAGAACCCCCCTTCCCCCCCCCCCAAAAAAACAAATAAAAATAAAACAAACAAACAAAATAGACAACCCCACACATCTGAAATAGCAACAAACATATATCAAAGATACCACATGGCGCCACTTTTTGCCCGATTCTGTTACCTTTAGTTACCGTGACTCAGCAGCCCGCCGGAGCTCCCCGGCTTGGGGTCAAGGGGATAATGAGCCCTGAAGCGGCTTTGCCAGTGTCGGTTATGAAGTTCGTATTTTTGTTTACGTATGAAACAATATATAACTTCTTCTCCATACCACACAGGAAACCATTACGCGCATGTACTAAAAGCTCAATGTCTTGAGATTTATTCTGCGTTAGAACGGTTAATTTCTGTGCCTTAGTTTTTGTTCTAGATAAGTAATAATAATAATAATAATAATAATGAAGATCATTTCTATAGCGCCCACTCCCATGTAAACACAGCTCTAGGCGCTTTACATAAATGCAAGTACAAACAACATTCACGCACGCTACACACACGCACAATACACACACTCATACACACACACAAACACACACACACATATACACATACAAACACAAACACACACATACACACTCACGAACACATAACACGCATACATGTGCACACACATGAAATGTATGCCAATCACACACACACACACACACACACACACACACACATACACGCACACACACACACACACACACACACACACACACACACACACACACACACACACACATCTACTTGCTTATCACACGCACACGCTTACACATCGTCACGAAATGAGCAGAAAATAATATACACAATGAAATTCACAAAATACATAAATGGATACATAGTCATTTACATAGCATTGTACTGAACATGAATCTACTGACATAAAAAGGATGTCATTAAATGTGTCTTTAAAGATTTCTTAAATTTAGACTCAGATGTTGTATGTCTCAAGGGTTGGGGGAGAGAGTTCCAAACTGACGGAGCAAGGTGGGTGAACGATTTTTCAGCTAATTTTTTACCCCCTTTTCTAGGAACTCTTAAAAGATAATGATCGTCTGATCTTAGTGATCTGGATGGAATATAAATCTGGATGAGATCACTAAGATATGAGGGAGCTTTGTTATTGACACATTTATGACATAATATAGCAACTTTATATATGACATTCTAGCTGACACGGGAAGCCAATGCAACGTTCTTAACATGGGCGTAATGTGGTTATATAAGTGTTTGCAGAGTACATAATTTGTCCTATTTTACTTACACACTTAAGAATAAATGATTGTTTATTCTAAAAAGGCGCTACAGATCTCTCCAAAATCTGTGTTAAACTGACCACGAATATTATGTCTTTTACCATGAGAAATCTTAAATCTGTGCGAGCGGTAATAGTCAAGTTATAAGAGAAGAAAGATGCACATCTGCATTTTTTAACTAAAGACACTCAGTGTTAGCTCTTGTTTTACCATTAAACAAGAGAAAGTTACTCTGCGTTTGTTCATGAATCATGCTGTGTCTGTGGCAGCCTACATACAATTAAGAAAGATAGATTATGAGATTTTTTTAAAACACAAAACTGTGTTAATACATGGGTAGAGATGAACTTCTTGTATGGAATAAAAATAATGACAGCTAACATTCATACTTAGTTTTTGTGTCAGACATATGCGCGGACACTTACAAATGTAAAGAAATCAGAACATTGTCAGTTATTGCAAATGGTTATAGAAACGAAAATATAAGCTGGAAAAGCCTGGTGCTGATTCAGTGTCACTAGAAGTCATCCCTGTTATTCAGTCAACTTACAAAACCTAGATTTAGCGTTTTAAGAAAAATAAGGAATAGTTTATGGAGTGTAACTGATAGCCTACTGTTCGTGTATTACATTGTTGTAGATGCATTCTGGCACTAAAATCGGTTTGCACTTTTTCACAGAGAGACATCAGGGTAATTTTGATAAACTTTAGAGAACATATGCGAATATTGCCGATTATATTAGACACATAAAGTTGTATTTTGAGGAATTACTTCATAGCGAATTGCGAGCCAGATGGATAAAGTTGCAAAATTACAGCTTTCTATTATACCCGCAGATACCATCTTTTCTGAGTATCTGCACCATTGTTATGTCGTTCATGTTCCAAAAGTACAACAGTTTTTGTTGTGCTTCTATTTTTATATTGATTTTTTTTCATTCTTACTTATCAAAAAAATTTTACAATTTAGCATTGCCGACTTCAGCGTGTCTAACGAAATAACCAGACTAGTTACAATGTCCGTTGTTTTTTGGGTCTCAAGAGCAGAAATGCGTGCTTTGGGTGCATTAAATGATAATTACCATAAATACAAAGATACGCCTAAAACTGTACGTTGAAAAGTACCAGACAGAGCGGCTACAGGGAGCTGAACCCCGTGACCCCGATGTGATAAGGCGCTCAGCGAGGAATCCCCCGCTACAACTAAAATTCCACTGCCGGTGCGCTGTGACCAAAACATCAACAAAAAGGGAGTTGTTGTTGTTGTTGTTATCGATCCAGCAACATCTGGGCTATCGCCCTTCTGTACAATGTCATGTAGTGATAAGTGCAGGTTTGCTGCAGTTGCTGTAATGTTCCGTAGAGTGTGTTGTCGAAGTTAGGTCTCGGAGGGAGAAGGGTAGCTCTGATGTCATTTAGGGCTGTACAGTGGAAAAGGTGATGTTCCACTGTCTCATATGCATAGTCACACAAAGGACACATTGGGGGAAGTTCTGGTTTTATTCTGTTAAAGTGAAAGTTGAGCTGTATATGTTCTGTTCGTAGGCGGAAGATCGTGGTCTGTTTCTTTCTCTGTAGGTGGTTGATATTGTCATTTCGTTTTGTTGTAGTCATATGTTTGAAAACTGCTCTGCCTGTCTTTCCCAAGGCCCATCTGTTCATCCAGTCTTGTTTGCTGTTGCTTTTAATGATTTGTTTTGCAGTGTTGTATGAAGTTGGAATGTTGGGTTGTTCCTGTCTAGATCCTATTTTGATGAGTGTGTCTGCTCTGTCATTTCCAGGTATGTTTGAGTGTCTGGGAATCCACTGCATCCCCAGGTTGATGCCACAGGATGTTATCAGATGATGGGAGCCAAACAGTATATGTGTCAAGTCTTCGTTTAGATGGTGGTCATTTTCTATTGCTTGCAAGACTGATAGTGAGTCAGTGAAGATCACTATACTCTGTGTTTTGTTTGGATGAAAGTCAAAAACTGTGCGGAGATGGTATAGTGCTGTTTCAATTGCTATCATTTCTGCGTCGTAGTTGTTGCATTTCTCTTCACAGGCTGCAGAGATCTCATTGGAACTTCCACCTGGGTATTGTATTAGTATTCCATATCCGGCTTTAGTTGTACCTTTGAATGCTGAGCCGTCTGTATAGACGTGTATCCAGTCATCTGAACAGCTGTCGATTGTTTGATGTGAAACAAAAAGGAAGACCTTATTGATCTGAGAAGAGCTGCAGAGAACACACTCCTATACTACCCAATGTACAGATAGAATCAATCATGTGATGGATCTGCCTAGCTACTGTCAAGGCTGGCTATGGGATATAGACTTGTTTCTCTGTTTGATGTATCCTTAAATAACTTTATCTCTTCGTGTTTATATCATAAAGCACCCCATATTTCATTTGCAAGTTGATTCGCAGCAACCAATAGGTACAGTTTTTGCGAGACAGCAGTTACGCTAGATCCGATCTGGAATAAAGCTCTGACTTTTCAATCTCAAAGCAGACACTTTCACCACCCTACCAACCTTGGTTCAAGACCTAGTGTTGTCATGTGCTCAGCGTTTGAACACAGACAAAATGTGTAAACATTTATCTCTCACTGTTGCTTTCATCATTATTTCTAATAAAATATCCTTAAAAAAACAACAAAGGGCTGCGGACACATGACAGACAACAAATTTATAACAAGAAAAAACTCACTTTTTGCGTCGTCAACCTGAGCCAGATTCTGTTTTCTCTTTCTGCTGTATGTCCTACATTTTTCCTGTTGATGTCTCCACTCTTGAGATGTCCAGGATGCTAGTTGCTTTTCCTTTTGAAGTTTCCAACCCTCACGCTGTTCCTCAACGGTTTCCCTCATTTCTGGCTTCTCTTCGTGCGTTCTCGTCAATTTGGGTGCTGAAGTCAGTGAGGGCTTCTTTTTAAGCTTCTTTGCTTCTCTGTCAGGATTTAAAATCGTACAATGAGGGGAACGAACAAAGGAAGAATTTAAAATACTGAGAAAAATGCTGGAACTCATTAAGATTATTTGGACAATTAAACAACTGGTTAAAAGCATATGACATTGTCCCATTGCCAGTCAGTCCTTCCTTAAAAAACAGCCAAATCTTGATTTTAAACTTTAGGTGAAAGACGTGAAGCCTGTTCATTTGAATCCCCTCTGGGTCATACTATCTAAAACTTATAAATTGGAGTTCAATTAGGAACTGTGGCATCTGGCATTATCATAACAATAATAGTGAATGTTAGGAATGGTTAGTGTGGTACAGTGGAATCCTGTTATAAAGAGAGGAAGGGGACTGGTACGAAATGTCCGTTTTAGCAGGATTCTCGTTATAAAGGATCCAGTAATAAATTCAAAAGGAAATAATAAAGTAGGCCTTATCTCTGAGTTTCGTGCTCTGTTTATTTCTTTTTGTTATCTCCCCTGATTATAATTTTGCCCAAAATGACCTCTTGGTCTTACTTGATCAAAAATCTGATCAGGTTTCTTTCTCTAGCGCTAGCGATATTGACAGCTTGGCGTTGGCAATCAGAAAGAAAGTTCTCTAGGTTAACTCGTCCGCTGTGTTGTCCCCCACTCCACCACACCCCATGGTGCATTCTGTCTGCTTGCCCACATCACACATTCGCTCCATCCATCACAGCACTGTGACTTCTCCATCAGAAAAGTGAGAGGCATGGTAGGCCTAAACAATTTAGACTAGGCTGGCCTATCATGCGATGCGTTCTGCTTCACAACTGCTTGTCTGCCCATGCCACACCCTCCACACACATTCGCTCCAGCCTTCATTGTTGGCACAGGTGGGCTCTCCCATCCTTTGTTCTGCTAGATCACCAACAAGTTTCTAAACCGGCTAGGTTTTACATGTTGAAATGGCCTATGCGCTGTGCACAGCAGCAGCAATATTCCACTATAAGCGACTCGCCTGTTTGTCTGATTGCGCTATAGCAGTATTTTATTTACAAAGATAAAAAAAAGGATAAAAACGGGGTTTTAGAATAGTGTCTTTATAAGAGACTTCTTATTATTTCAGGACTCGTTATAAGTGGACTCCCCTATATTCGTTTCTTGTGATTGGGTGTGGCACATGAGTTGTGAGATCATATTTATAGTAAACAATGTCTCCTGTTTGTATAGCAGCACATGAAACACATCCTAACAGCATTGTCTCTGATTCTATGACTATAAGTTGAAAGAGATTAGAGATGTTAGAACTATAAAAAAAAATACAGAAGGATAAAGTAAGAAGTGAATGCTTGCTACACTGAAGTTTTTGCATTTTGTAATAAGGGTAAAAATATAAGTAAAAATTATATTTTTACCTGCAATAATTTTTACCTGCATTTCTGGGTCCTTAGTCGGCTAGCTTCTCGACGTGCTGCCAACTGCTCATCTGTCAACACCCTCTGTCGATACTTTTTGCATTTCTCTTTATTCCTTTCAATGTAATTCAAGTTGTCACTGTTCCGCTCTCTGTACGCCTTGCATTGCATTGCATTGCTTGTTTTCCTTTTGTTCTCTGACTCTGTGGGGCCCAACACGACACGGAGACCTGTTGGGGTAGGGGGTGGGGGGGGGGGGGGGGGGGAATAAATGATAATAAGTTACCTTCACTACAGTATTAATTGAAACAACCTACTGTAAATTAGGTGCGAATCTCTATGAAAACAGACCTGACAAGCACTCCATGTCCAAAACAAAAAGAAAAAAAATAAATTATATAGTAAGATCACGTCACAAACCAGCTTTATGTCCAAAACTGTAAATGCAACAAGTAACCAACATACAACTCACTACAGAAATTTGGATGACAAAAGAAACTGTTTCTCCCCAGCTTCTTAGATTACACAATTAGGTTGTTAGGTTTGGTTTGTTGAGTCATGTCAGTACAAAGTTGCTTGTAAAATTGCAGACTCAGGTCGTAAAACAAAACTACAACATGTTGGGTTCTACAACTGGACATTACAAAAATAAAGATTATAATGTCCAATGCAGAGAGAGTCAAGCAACAACTTCTTCAAGAAATTGGGATGACAAAGAAATTTAATAAGGTTGTTTCCAGATTCCCAGATTACAAGATACGTGGTTAGTTATAGTCCAGTCAGGCACGGCGTAACAAGAGCAGCAACACCACTTTATTGCTGTTTAACCTGTTAATTAACACTCAGAGAATATGAATTACTGCAGATGAAGTTCGTATTACAGGATGTCAAATCGCAGATTCTCGATTATATCATCTCTGACCAAAAAAAACCTATCAGATCATTAAAAATGAATAGAGCATACAAAAAACAACAACAATACCTGAAAGGCCCTTTGCATTTGTTTATAAAAATTAAAAATTATTCATGCATGATGTTAGTTAAAAAACACACCCTGTACACAGTGGCGTTGCGTGGGTAGCAGACAAGGTGGTGCATATTGGAAAGTGAGCAAATGGGTAATAGGCATAGTAGGCTATTATTAAAAATTTCTAGGGAACATCAATTAGAATCTGCAGGATATCCCGTAATCTACATCTATCAATATACTACTGTTTCAAGATGAAACCGCATACAAAAGCTGCAATAAAGTGAAATAATATTTAACAACTCACTATGCTCACAATCTGAGAAGATTTAAAGATTTCTAATTACTTCGTGCAGCACCAGGACTTGCTACACAATAGAAGGAGACAACAGTTTCGATACCCATTCTTCATTGAGTTACCGTAGACTCTACTAGTGTAGTAGGCTAATGGAAACTTAGATCAAATTTTTAGCTTGCACCAAATTGGTGCTGCGAAGAGCAGTTTCATGCACACCTTTCTTCTTACTTGTGCATGGAGAACGATGCCTAGATTTCTCTACTGTGACAAAATTACTTTGGTGCAAAGATTTTGCTTGCTCCCAGCAGACACAACCGCAAACGGTGCGACAAGCATAAAAACCATCCTCGCTGTCTGTCTCTTCACTGGCGCAGCCAGCGGGTGACGGATCGCAAAGATGTAGCCTAGTAATGTTGATCTAGAGCACTGACTGGTTTACAACAATTAGAAAAGGGGGGGGGGAGGGGGTTGAAGGCCAGGGTATAGGTGGAGCGCTTGCACCAATAGCACCAATGGTGCCTCGTCACTGCCTGTACACCTTCACACCTTCTCTGATTCCAAACAAACTGACATGGCTCTCCTTTGAAGCGTGATCTTGATGTCAAGATCAGAAGGGAAGAAAAGTAGTACTTGAGCAATTTACTTCCTCTATGTTTACTGCCCAAGCAAAGCTGTATCATGCGTGTAAGGCTTTTTAAGATTTTAAGATTGTCTTTTACGACTTGACACAAAAGGCCGTCACATGTTTAAAGTCATTACCAAATGTCTTTATTGTGACATTACAAGTTTTAATACACACACACATGACATACAAAAAATGACAGATAGGCTTATTCATTGAAATTTTTTTTTTTAATTTAAATTTACTAAAATATATGCATGCACCTGTCCATGAATCCATTTTTAAAACTTAAACATGGATAGAATAATATCATGTATTCATGTATTATTACCAGAACTTTCACCGTGATTCCAGCAGGTCCTTGCAACTGGGCCAGAATTTGAGACACTATATTCCAGAAGAGCTGGGTCAGCAGAGAAAATTGAAGCTTGACGACTGCATGCAACAATATCAGTGTCTGGGTAGAAACTCTGCTCCATACTCAAACTCCTCACACTGGAGATTTGCAACTGTAGTCCTCCAGCCTGACTGATGTGATCCTCAACAAATGTGGGCTCAACACATAAATCTCCCATTTCCTCTTTCACAAAATTCTCTCCTGTTGGATTCACTTCACCACCAAAGTCAGTAAAATGTTCAAACAGAGGTTCTGTTTTCACCATGTCTATATCTGTATGGTACTCTTTATTCAAAAGTTTTACTTTTATCTCTTCCTCTGCAATTATAGGCTCCCCTTTTACTTCAATGCAGCTGTTTTCAATTACATCTGATCTGACGTTTCCCTTGCCCTTAGCCTTGACATCACAAGGCCATTCAAAACTGGGTTCTTCTACTGATTCCTCTCTAACAACAGGCCTTTTCTCTTTGAGATCAAACAGGAACAAAAATCTGTTCTTTTCTTCAGATTCATTCATCCCACTTGAAGTTGAAGTTGAAGTGTCTTGATGTTCAACATCCCTTAGACTTAGACGCGATTTAGATCTCCGTTCACCTCGTTTTACAGCAATGCCATCAACATCAAGATTCACATGTCTAATCACTGCGTTTTTCTCAAAATTGATGTTCATTTGTATACTTGAGTAAGAAATGTCAGCCATTTTTGTTAATCACAACACACTATAACACTTGGCAATGTCAATATGTTGACACTGTTTTAACACTTTTGACTTTTGAGTGCTGTGACTTAACAATAGAAATTCACTACAAAACAACCATACACTTTTTCATGCAGCTTACTAAATCAACTAGATCTATTAATCATAATTTAAGACTGATGTCTACAATTAAAGTATCAACATCCATGGAGACTGCTAGAATTAAATTGGCCCAATAATTGGGTCTTTCGGCCCCAGCCAATGGCCAACACTACCTACTGCCACTGGTCTACACTACAACAGTCTTCGCTACGCCGATTTGACGCTTGAGTTCCACAATTTCCAAGATAGAATATCTCCAAATTTTGCACAGAATCATATTGATCAGGGAATAAACTTTGTCACCGGGAAGAATAGATCTAATCTAGATCTCGATCAGCGAAATTATGTTGCCGTAGGGGAGACCGTCAGCCTTTGTTTATGATCACAGATCATCAAACGTCGAACAACCAAGCCCTCCACTAGTGTGAGGAGCATACCAGTTTCAGCACTCTAGAATAGCAAAACGTGGAAAGTTGTATCCAAGAAAAAGGCTTATAATAATTATTATTATAAATAAATAATATTATACATTGGTCATGTATAACACTTTGCGCCTATCATGTGCCCCAGGCCTATCATAATAATAAATAAGGCCTTAGTACAATTTGTTAAATTTTGGTCTGTAAAATATCTAGCTCATTTATCAAATTGGGGGGGGGGGGGGGGGGGGTACACCTGAAGGCTATATATATATATATCTCTCTCGCTTATTTGGGGGCAAAATTACCACAGATCACAAATATAGCAAGTATTGTAAGGAGTCTTCAAATCTGCAATCAAATTTGAGAAGAAAAAAATTTTATTCATGGATATGGATTGGATTTTTTTAAACACGTCTTACGTAATTGCGCTTATTTTTCAGGAAAATTGATTTTTTTTGGACAAACATGGACCACGAACAAGACACATTAGAGCAAAGAATTACAACATGTGAAATGCGATGTCTTAGAAAAGCAGTAAACAAGACCAGGCGAGACAAAATTAGAAACTCAATAATCAGAGAAATGGTGGGCACAAATGGTGTCATGCATCACATCCAACACCAAAAAATCAAATGGTTCGGACATCTCTTGCGATTAGACCACCTAGCACAACGTGCCTACATTTTTTTTTTAATTCGATGGCAACAAGGCGAGAGGGCGACCGAGAAAGACGATAGATGGATTCAGGGAAATACTAACCACTCACGGCATCCCTTTCTTCCCGCGACACCCAAAAGGGTATAAGAGGCGGATAAAAGTAAAAGTGAAAAGTAAAGTAAGTTAATACATGTATATTCATTAAAGCAGGTAGTTTGCGCGATGACTGCTCTTTTTGAGGTGCTGATTTGGAATAAAATGTTAGATTTTTAATCCGAATTGAAAAGTAGATGTTGTTTTGAGTTGCTTTAAAAAAATTATTTTTGTTAGCTCTGGCTGGGCCTACATTATTATTATTATTATTATATGGCCGAAGAATCACCAGTGGCCCGACTAACAATTATTCTCCTGATCGTGAATTGGCTCCTGGTTTAGACAATGGATACAGGGGGCCTTAGGAGGCTAGGGGGTCCTTTTAAAAATTTTGGAAAACATTTCAACTTTTAATATTTTAGGTGTATTTTGTAATTATATCCCCTATATTCTTTTAAACCGCTTAATTTAGACTAACATCAAAGAAAACGTGTGGGAACCTACGTTTGCAGTGAGGCTTTTATAGATTCTGTTGGTCATTGACTTTTAGACCCGTATGCAACATTCTGAGAAGATTA
This sequence comes from Aplysia californica, assembly GCF_000002075.1. Taxonomy (NCBI): domain Eukaryota; kingdom Metazoa; phylum Mollusca; class Gastropoda; order Aplysiida; family Aplysiidae; genus Aplysia; species Aplysia californica. Next base: position 833,817 of record NW_004797344.1, read on the forward strand.
AACAGAGTGATTTCTTTACCTTGTTTTAATCGTAGTCAGGCGAAAGTGAACAAGCTTTATAGTAAGCGTTTTGGAGAGTTGACATTATAATATGAGGAAAACGTGTCAGAACTTTAGTTTGAATACGGTAAATGAATCTTAATTAATGGGTTTTTAGATTCTGTTGGTTCTCCATCGCCCCGCATGCAAAGACCAGAGACTATAATGAAACAGAGTGATTTGTTTTTAATCTCGTTTTAACCGCAGTCAAACAAAAGTGAACAAAGTTTTAGCAAAGTACGTAACGTAGGCCTACTACATGTTTTTAACTTATAACATAATCTTTGGGCCTTTGGGCGTTGATGATGTGTTTAGATCAGTATCTGAGAAGGCCTAGGTCCTGCCCAATCGGCCACTGTCTACTGCGATATTAACCCCCCCCCCCCACAACCCCCCCCCACGCACATAATCTAGCGCCCCCCCCCCCCCCCCCCTTTCACATCCAGACAAATTACCACGAAAACATGAATTTTAAAGTGGTTATTGACAGCCATTAATATATAAGTCTTTATAACTATATGAACACCGTGGTAGACCTTCATCTAAACCGGTTGTCAGAGCGGTTCAACATTAGACCATAGCCATAATATAATATAGGCCTATAACTAAACCAAAAACATCTCGATATACATCTAAACCGGCACCTAAATTAGTTATAATCAAATCAGTGACTAATAACTATATCAGCTGACATTGAACTTTTTACTTTCTTTCATATTTATTTTTGCTAAATTCTGGTTTGAAAGACGGGTGGAAATCAGGGGCGGCTCGTGGGTCTAAAAAGTGGGCGTGCACAATAATTGAGCTATCTTAGGTTGAAGATAGTCAAGGCGGGCATAATAAATGAGATGGTGTATAATTTCAGGATCTTTGGCTTGGTGAGGGAGAACCTTGTGATATTCTATTTTCATTCTTTTTACTTGTGGCTTTGACTTCTAGAACTAAATTAATCTGTTTGTTAGATAAACGTCAATTTCATTCATCCTGCTTTAGAACTGAACACTCAAGTAATACCTTTCACCACTCCACTACAAAAACGTTCAAAAGCACAACTCATAGGACGATGACTTAAGTGTGTCACGTTCACCTCCCTCAGGTTCACGGTCATAGAGTCACTTAAAATAGCGGCAAGGCAATGAACCAATCACAATTCACTTGAGCACTCCACTGGATTGCTCCGGGCCTGACATGATTTTGGCATAGAATAGTGCACAGTCTATCGCGTTTATTTTTAGATTGCCTACTGTGGGCTATGTTTCGGCACTATTCGGCAGGAGCACATTTGAGATGTGCCGTCTTATTAATATTAATGTACCGCCAGACTCGCTACGAGTGTCGTCATCGCTTGGGTTATCCCAAAGAGCGATTTATAGGTCAGGTTTCCACTGTTGAATATCCTGGTATGCATAGATACAGCGCATGAACTTTGGCATAGCATAGTAGATGTTTTACGGCGCTATAGACACAGAAATGACAGTTACGGCGCCAGTGAGAAACGTATTTTGATATAATATTTGGCTAGTGTTTGTTTCTGGCGTCTTTTATTTTGTTATTGTAGGTGTTTTACGTAATAGAACATTAACATTTTGGGCGGCACTGCACCACCGTGCTCAATGGACGAATCGCGTCTGGTGGAAATGCAGGAACAGAGAGGGGCTAAAAAGTGGTGAAGAGAGATAAAGAGGTGAAGGAGGAAGGGTGGAAGGAGAGAAAGCAAGAGAGTGATAGAGGGTGATGGAATATGAGAGCGGTCGAGAGGGATCGAGAGTCGAGATACAGGGACAGAGGCAAACTGATGGGACAAGAGAGAGAGAGAGAAAGAGAGAGAGAGAGAGAGAGAGAGAGAGAGAGAGAGAGAGAGAGAGAGAGAGAGAGAGAGAGAGAGACCCAAAAATACTCACACAAACACACATTGAGCCTTGAACAATAAAATATGACATCTTCAAGTACAATTAAATTGATTGGTCAATGGAAACACAATTTAAACAAGTTTTCGTCTGGTTAAAATATAAGTAACCAAACAAAAGGCCAATATATGAAGTGAAATGTCTTTTAACTGTTAGAGTTACATGGCTTCGTTTAGTTTTCCAATTTCACCTTGCTTACTTAGAGTTAGAGTGGAGGCTAAAAAAAAAAGTCTTATCAGTGACAATTTATTATTTCGTGTAGTTTTCTTAAAAGTTACTTGTTTCAAAGCCTGCATCTAGATCTAGTCCTGGTAATTATTTGCATATTTTGTTTTGTACCTTGTCTGTATTTTCTTCTTCATAAAAAATCTGAGGAAAAAAAATTAGTTATGTGGACCATAAATAATGGTCCACACTGACAAACTAGATTACGTCCTTTCTTGTTTTGATGGAGGATTTGGAATTAAAATTGTAACCGGAAGTGCTCACATTGAAAACAAAAAGACTTGAAACAGCGTCTTCAACGACAAACTACTTGCCAACATGGGTTCTGCAGGCGACTGGTGTTTAATAGAAAGTGATCCCGGAGTATTTACCGAGCTTATTAAAGGGTTTGGTAAGTTGGAAAAGGAAAGGCTCTCTAGATCTTTTGATCTCAGAGTTTGAACTTAGATTTGTATGTATGGGCTGTGGGCCATGGGCGGGCCATGATGGGGGACAAGACCATCCAAAGCAAAATAGTCGCATTGATTTTGATTGACTCGCGTTCTCATCGACTCGTCGTCTCGTGGCTCGTTGATCGTGCCTTGCTTTGCTCATCGTCATCAGTCATCATATTTTTCTTTCGAAGTGGCTAGATCTAGATTCTAGACTAGAGTAGGCCTGCATCACCGCGCTACTGTTTGGGTGCGCAACCCCCGGTCTCCTGCTTTGTTTTGGATAAGAACAGCGAAAACGAGGTCACTTTCTGTGAGCATGCGCAGAATGCAGCTTATTTCACTTTCGTTTTGGAGGTTCCTGTCAACACACGTGATTCTACGGTGTCGGAAAGTTTTGCCCCTTCATATTAATGGTTTTCGTAACCGGTATCGGTCAATTTACTAAGCGCTTGAGTAGTCGATTATTTAGCACATCTCGCTAATCTAGCTCTAATGATCTAATGTATCGTAGAATGTATACTAGAATCGATAAATACTATCGCAGGCTGCTTCTTAATGCCCAGGAACATGCCAGATAGGGTTGCGCACTGAAGCGGCAGTCCGTTTGAGTGCGCAATATCGGCTTTTTTGCTATTTGGCATTGATAGTGTGGCTTCTAGGCCCTTTGTTTGTTTTACTTATTAAGTTATTTCTTTATGATCTGCATTGTGCACTGGAACAGACTGTTTTCCTTCCATTTGGATGCATTATATTGCCATTGGAAGATGATCAGTTAATGTATTCATGTCAAAATTAATTAATATGGAAATATAATCTCCAAAATGTTCAATTTCTTCTTTTCATGTCTTTTTCTTCTTCTTTTTTGCCCTTTTCCTTAAAGAATACTTGTCTAGGTATAGTCTAATTCTTGTTTTCTTCTTTCACTTCCTTGTGTCCACAGCACCTTTCTTTTTCAATTTCTTCTTTTCACGTCTTTTTCTTCTTCTTTTTTGTCCTTTTCCTTCTAAAATACTAGTCTAGGTATAGTCTTATTCTTGTTTTCTTCTTTCCCCTTCTTGTGTCCACAGCACCTTTCTTTTTATCCATTATCAAAACACATACACAAGGTGTAAGGAAATCTCCTGTTAGGGGGCGCACAGCTCCAAAAAAGAACATGCCTAATTGACCTTGGCCTTCCGTTATGGTCAGTACAGGAACTTCTTGCAAGGAAAAGAAGACTAGGCAAGGATAGAGAAAGATGAAAAGTGTCAGAAAAGAGCTAGATCTAGATCTAAAGCTGTAAACATGGTACTATTGCGCACCCAACCAGACGATATGTTGCACCAAACCAGAAACCTTGCGCACCAAACCAGACACACGTTACCAAACAAACACCACCACAACATATAGAAATTTTAAACTGCTGTTACAGTAATACGCTACACCGTATAGAGAGGAAGTTTTTCTAACTTCTGGTGAAAAAATCATGAAGATCGACCTGTAACTTCCAGAGATGTCCACAAAAGATCGCTTACTGTATATCGCACCACAGGATGTACTCTAGATCTAAATCTAGAGAAGGAAAGTGGCTATTCTCACCCGGCTGGGGTGAGAATAGAAATACGATCGACCTCTCACCCCGGGTGAGACTTGCCACCGTAGGATATTCTCACCCGGCGTGAAACAAGACCTGTTTTTCCTAGTTTCGGAATACTTTCTATCGATGTGGATGATCAAATGGATAAAGGCAAAGAAAAGATGGCGCTTTTTCGGTAGTTCCCACCCCGCAATTGTTATAAAAGCCGGTTTAGGCCTCAAGAGAGGGGGGTTTCAGGGGGGCTTGCCCCCCTGTCCTAAAAAAATGTGGTGGGGGGTTTCAGGGGGGCATGCCCCCCTGAATTTTACCATAATTTGATGTTTTGCACTTGTTAGGTTTGATATCTTAGCTCGCATCAAACGTTTAGATCTCGATGTAGGTCAGGCTCAAAATAGGAAGAGGCTAGTCGTACTTAATGACGGCTAATGACGGCTAGACTGGCAGTCTAGCCGTACTTAAGTTTGACCTCTTTTCTCATTGGCTGCCAAGTTTCGTGAGAAAACGGGTCCGGTAAAACAAGCCCGCAGCGCCTATACGGGAGTCCCCGATTTCCGTCACACTCATCGGCGCTGCGTGGGCCTTGCTAAATACTGTCTATTGGTGTGGATGATCAAATTGATAAAAGCCAAGAAAAAATTATGTTATAATAGCACAAAAGTAAGCTAATTTGATCGTCTACAAAGGTGCTAGCCTATATACTATGACTATTTCACTTTTCGAATCGAGCCGAACTACGCGGGTCGCCATTTTGTTTTGCCCGGAAGTTCTCGCAAGATCTACCCCCCCCCCCCCTCTCTCTCTCTCTGTCTCTTTCTGAACTGTCTATCGGTGTGGACTATCACATTGACCAAAATAAAGTTAAAAAATGATGTTAAAACACAAAAAAGTAAATTAATTTGGTCTTCTTAGACAAAGATGCTACGGCTATTTAACTTTTCGAATCGAGACGAACTACGCGGGTCACCATTTTGTTTTGCCCGGAAGTTCTCGCTCTACTCCTCTCTCTCTCTCTCTCTCTCTCTCTCTCTCTCTCTCTCCTCTCTCTCTCTCTCTCTCCTCTCTCTCTCTCTCTCTCTCTCCTCTCTCTCTCTCTCTCTCTCTCTCCTCTCTCTCTCTCTCTCTCTCTCTCTCTCTCTCTCTCTCTCTCCACTGCCCACAGACAAAATTGCACGCTTTTAGGCTAACAGTAGTAATGGAACGTGTCCACGGCACAGAATTCGACAATTCTGTTATAATCAGAGTGTAGAATTCTGTGGTTCACGGTGAACGCTACACTGGTTGGCCTTGGGCTATAACGGTGAACGCACACCGGGTGAGAATAGCCAAAAGACTCACCTGCGCTATTCTCGCCCGGGGTGAGAGTAGAGGTGGCCATCCAGTAATAAAACTCTCGAGCTTGAAACGGGATCACAAGCTCAACACGTGAGCTGCCGGCATGTGAGAGGTACGTGAATCGGCATGATCGCAAGGCGGCATGTGATTGCCTGCTGAAAACTAAATAGAGGCCAGTTACAGTGCTTCCTCTCTTCTGTATTTTTACGGAAATCTGTACTTTCTGCTAGTTCCGTACTTGTTCCTCCATCATTATCAACTCCCTCCGTAAAAATCTCCTGCAACAGCATAGGACTACCGAACTTCCGTAGCCAAAGATCTGTACTCGCCTTCGTATCATCTTGTATAAGTTACGGATATTTATGGCAATTCTCTCGGCAATAGTTTATGTTATAAAAACCTGCCAGATTGCGCTTTTCCTGCCATCGACCATTATATACCGCTATGCCCCATGCGTTCATTGCAGGTTGGTCGGCACCACATTTTTTATCTGCAGATTGATCAAAATCTGGCGACCTTTTTGTGCCACTTTCCTCCTTTCTATCATTCCCTCATTCCGTCTGTCTATCATCGGATTGTTGCCGCGGCTGGAAATTCTATGTGTTGAACAAGTATATATATATGGACTTGTGGTCTTAGACGGAAAATTACTGTCAGAAAGAAACTTGCTTGCAAATTTATTGTCTAGGTTAGATTCTAGATCTAGAGAAATTATCAATGCGAAGATTCTACGGCACGGACGCGACAAGGGCCGCGATGAAAGAAATTTGTGATAAAACTACTAAAATCAAGAATAATTGTTTTGAGATTGTGACGTGCGACAATCAGATGTGTAACTGTATTGTATATCTATTCATTATTCCCAGGTTTGCCTTCTATCAATGGTGCGATGACAAATTAATTGAATTATAGTAGCAATAGAAGCGGAACCTGCTTTTAAACATTGCCATCAATGGAAAGATATATGTTGGTGAAGAAATCAAACAAGACAAAATATCTTGGTGAAAAAATAGATAGTATGGGTTGTTGGCAATCTCTTCAAACAGGCTCGGGCAAATGACATTTTCAACCCTCTAAAAGCACTAAATTTAAATTTCTTTGGGGGCTTCACCCCCTGAACCCCCACCGGGACGCCGTCCCTGGACCCAGACCCCCGGCACAATTTTCCTTACTTTTCAGCTTCAGCTGGTGGAAGCACTACAGTTAAGACTTCATTGCATGTTTTGCTGATACTGCTTTCTTTAAGTTGTAGAAGAGGTGATCGGTCGCAGTTCAAGCTATGTTGCGGAATTCAACAAATTTTCATGTCATGCAAACATTAAAGTCTTTGAGCAAAGATCCAAAGTAATTTAAAGACATTAACTGATTCCGTCCATGATTTTTTCAGGCTCTGGACAGAGTTATTTTTCCCTGCTCAGTTTTAGACCTGGGGTGCATCTATTTAACGCATTACTGTGAAGCTCTAAGTCACTCTAATATGTATTGTCATATACCAAACTGATGGGAATAAATAGAAAAATCTGTTTATATCAATAACAATGACCTATAATCTGTTTGTATTACAATTTCCTTCTGACAAAAACGAATGAGAAAAAAAAATTGCGCAACAGCTCTTCGAAAATTTCGACTTACCGCATTTTCTCAGCTCTACAAGTCCTTACAATCCATAGGAATCAACACAACATTGTAGCGATATCACCGTAGCACACATTTATGCAAGAATTTCACAAATTTAGTTGAATATCTTTCTTTGAAGAGCCTTTTTATTATACCAGGCTCCGTGTTGTTGACCCTTAGATCTAGCCTACATCGCAACAACAAAACAACGATTTTTGCAAAAATTTCGCGGAGTTTCGATCGATATTGGCGCTCAGAGATTGAGGTCAGGTTTGTTTACAAGTTCTACTTCCTTTCGACAACTTAAAAAGTAGGAACTATGTTAAAGAGTGCACCTTTGTTTCGGATTTCGTTGAGCCGCTCACAGCGGCCGAATGGAGGCAGCGGAAAAACTCAGAGCCGCTGTCAGCGGCCGAATGGACGGAATCAGTTAAAAAAGTGAAAGCAGAATTAGATTCTCTGCACTGTAAATCACATGATGAAGCGAAGTTTCTAATATTAAAAAGTCCCACAGAATTTTGTAACAAAAAATCCCTATATCTTTATATTTTTATCAAGGGATTAAAAAAATTAAAAAAACAGTTTTTAGAATTTACTCCTCTATGCTTGTTATTTAAAGCAATTTAAGTAAAAATTTAATTTTAGATCTAGACACCTATTTCACTCCAGACAATGTTTCAAAAGAAAGTTTCTGTCATGATGAACATGTTGTCCCTGAATTAAATACTTACTTCTTCTTACTGTTGTAACCCATTGCCGCTGTGAAATTGAGTATTGACATGATTTATATTATAATATAAATAGTATTGTATTAAATTATATCAAAAAGCTTCGATGTCTCACATTTTTTTCTTGTCATTTTTTGTTGTTGTTTGAAACAAGGAAGGCATTTGTTATCATAGGGGCAAATTCAGTTGCGTACTGCGAAGATAATTATAATGGTTACAAAATAGAAAAAAGTCTTGTCATGATTGAAGACGGGATAGAGTAAAACTAATACTAATATTGTTTTTGGTTTCAACGACTGCAAATTACTGAGATAAATCAAGTCTCAAACTCAATGCTGCAGAAAAACAGCTTAATTTTGTTAGCCAGTGATATTTAAAATGGTTTCCACTAAAGTTTTGTTTATTTATCTCCAGGTTGTCGTGGTGTTCAAGTAGAGGAGATCTGGAGTCTTGACCCTGAGAGTTTTGAGTCCTTGAAGTGAGCTGCTAGTTATATAGTTGTATGACTTTTGTATGCAATTAAATAATTTATTTTGAAGTTTGTGCTGTGTGATGTTTGTTTTGTAGCAAGCAGTTTGTTAAGTATGAGTGTGTCAGCTTTTGCCTGCAGGAATAGTGCTTTCCACTCAGTAAGGGTTGGCCCTTACAAGCAAAGTTATAAAGCAGCCAGGCTACCAAATGATTTTGAAATATGTTTTGATAAGATTGTGTAAAACACAAAAAAAAGTGGGAGCCAGTTGTGTGGATTATCTGGTCTGACTTCTTAACTGAGAATTTTACTTTCTCCATTCACTATTCACCCCACCCTACCCATTACAAATTCTGAAATTTAGTGTAATCTCAGAATTGTAAGTTGATTTTCTGTGAACAAATTTTTTGTTGTTAGTTTGAAGTTCATGTTGTAATGACTAATATCAGACTAAAATTCTTTGGGAAATAAGGTCAACGTTTTGTTTTCCTTTGTAAAGTAGAAATAAAAACCAAGACAGATTGATTACTTTTGAGTAGTAACTCTATAATTTATGTTTTATTAATCTGTGGTTGAACACACACTTATTCTTACCACGCTTAGCAAAGCATCAATCTCTATGTCACATTTTTTCACCTTTGCAGGCCGGTGCATGGACTTATTTTCTTATTTAAGTGGGCTCCAAACACAGAGGCTGATGGGTCCATCGTTCAGGACAGCAGGCTGGAGAAGATTTTCTTTGCTTCTCAGGTTTGTTCCTTACAATGTTTTTGTCGTTGCCTTATTTATTCCAGCAGTTCTGTGGAGTTGTAATGAAAGCTTCCAGTCTCTTTTATTGATTGTCTACACTTGTATAAATATGGGAAAGCAGGGAGTAGCAACAATTTATGAGAGGTAGTTTCTAATAAAAACTAAAGAGTGCAGAAGTACATTGCTCTTGAGATATAGATTTGCCAACATGACTGCAATAATTTGTCACGTAGACACAGGTTTTTGTTCTCATAAATATACAGCAGCTCAGAATAGTGTTATTATGTGAGGTGCTATTTATTGCAAGAGAAAAAGCCGTTATTATTTGAAGTAGTATTTGTTGTTAGAAGAAGAAAAAAAAAAGCTACTGTCCTCTGCACTGAAAAAAAAAATGCTTTCTTGAATGATTAGTGATTTGATGAATCAGTGTACCAGTTTTAGACAAAGTAACCATGAAAAAAAATGTTGGACAAAAATGGCTGCTCCTGTAATCCTCTATGCATTCAAAATATATTCTGGGGGCATTCCTCTTGAGGTGAATGATTTTTTAAATTTATCTGAATCAAAAGCGAAAAGGATAAGACAATGAGCGCATAAACGTGAGAGAGGGTCATAATCATCAAAATATTGTGGGATTATCTTTACTCAAGGATGTACTGGAGAGAAAGAGATAGAGAGAAAAAGTGAGGAAGAGAGGGAGAGAGAGGCAGACAGAGTGAGAGAGGGAGAGAGGATTACTAGAGGAGCTGTGCACTGTATATGCTCTTTGTATTATTGTACAGCGCATTGAGCACTTACTTGTGGAATGCACTTTTAAATGCAATTTATTATTATTATTATTATTAATATGTTTTGGCAAATTCCTCACCCATCTTGTAGGATTGAGTGGAAAGGTGTTGTCAGGTCAGAGAAAGATACATGCAGAATAATTTCATAATCATGACGATCAATTACTTGAGGTGATGAGCATGGCCTGTTTCTTTCTTTGTGCAGGTGATCAATAATGCTTGTGCCACACAGGCTATTCTAAGCATATTGCTGAACTGCACACATCAGGACTTGGAACTTGGGGACACTCTCACCAACTTCAAGGAGTTCTCCCAGGATCTGGATCCAGGGGTAATGAAGGCTTACTGGAAAGGCGTTGAACTATGTTAATTGTTTAATTGTTATTGCTATGATTATTTTGTTTTGTTTTCATATTTGCATAGCTGCCACTTTCTGGCTAAACAGCGGAAACTCTGCTGCATCTAGCTTTTCCCGCTACTTTTCTCCTTCCTCCGCTGGACCACTCTCGGTCGCAAATTTCAATACTTTTTTTTTTTTACCCGCGGAAAACACCGAACTGGGAGAGAGACGAAAACGCGTCTTGCGCATATCCGCCCGTAGCTTTGTACTTCCGTTCTTCTAGGCCCAGCGGGCCCAGCGCTAGTTTCACATTATTTATTGTTGTGGAGCAACACAGTTTTGATCGGGCATCGGCACGTTGGGGCGCCGAGTTTTCATTGAAAACAGCGGAAATTCGAGAGAAATTGATGCAGAATGCAAAAATAAAAAGAGCTGGAATGAAAAAGAAGCAGCCGGTGTGCGACTTGTAAAGTTCATTAGAAAATTGAACTAGCCGTTTACTGCACTTTGCGTTTGGTGCGAAAGAAATCGCGGCCCGCGGCACTCCTGTATAATTGCGGTCCCGTTTGTTTACATGGCGGCTATTGTCTAGATAATCTATCTCTTGATATAATCTAGATCTACACATATTTAGATATCTAGATTTTAGATCTAGATTAGATAGCCTAGGCTATATTTTTAATTCTGTTTAGATCTCTAAATAAGAAACACACTACAAGGGCACTAAGTGCAAACGGGACCGCAATTGTACAGGAGTGCCTTCCTTCTTGATCCGATACTGCTTTACATCGATGTACAATTTTACAGTGAAAGAAATCTTTTTATGAGACACCAGCTGGCAAAAAAACACTGGGTTTGTAGTCACCAAGTCCAAACTGTCAAATTGACTCGAATGCTTGTTAGTCAACTTAGTGCCTTTATTGTTTTTTTGTTGTTTAAAAAAAATTAAAAAATTTTAATTCAGTCGCCTATGGTTAACAATATGACAGTTTTCCCTTCCAAAACCATAGGCTAGACTTTCCAGTATGTTGCCTCTGGATCTCACTGGTTTTACTCCGGCCTTCGGAGAGCGCACGTCCGCCTTCGAGTGACTTTCCTCCTTTTTAAAATTCCTGAGTGGCAGCTATGTATTTGGCAATATTGTGTAATTTTTTTTTCTCTTCAGAATCGTTTATTCCCAGTGGGTTTGTTTGATGCTGTAGTGTGGTCAGTTACTTTTACTTCATGTTCAGTTTCTTTCTTTCTTTTTTTTTTATAGTAGAGGGTTTTACGGCGCTCGCAACTGCATACGGTCATATGAGCGCCAAGGGGTGGGTGTCAACAGAGAAGTCTTTACAGGGAATCAGACTTAGACTGTTCACCTCTCTAGCTTCAACAGCACAAGGTCTGCTTCGACTATCAAGGCACTCCAAAATAGCAGGTTACAAGAGAGTGACAAACATACAAAAGAAGTAGAGGAAAATGACAATAGTAAGGATCAAAAAAGAAAAAGCAGCAGTTCCCTGTTGTAGATCAGGCACAGTTATGAGCGTGACATGAGTCAGCCCATTTACAATTCTACTATGCTTGAACAAGAAATGTCCCCCCTTTGGGAATGGCCTAAAGACACTTCAGTCAGTGGCACTGCCCCTGGGAAGTGTTCAGTTTCTACTTTCTGTAAACCATTACTCAACTGTATTTTTATGTATGTATTCTTCTTTTGCACTATGTGTAGAAGTTGCCTAATTATTCAGTCAATCAAATATCGTTCTTATTGATGAGATTTGTGGACTGAAATTTTCCTGCTTTTGTCTTTCATTGTCATTTAGGAGCAAAGAGACTACATATATCAAATATTCTTTTGAAAAATGTTACAATTTTTTAAAGAACTTACATGGTGACGATTTCAGTCAGTATGTGAGTGAGGTACTGATATGCTATTCTGTATTCTGTATGCTTTCCATTCTAGTAAATCATTATTTTTGCTGCTTCTTTCTTTGTTTCTGTTTTACAAGCTCACAGTCCCAACCAGTTTTAGTGTTCTGAAACTACTTTTCAATAAAGACATTTGTTAATTCTCTTAATTTAATCACGTTTTTTTTCTTTAGCATCTTCACAGCTGTTTCAAGGCTGACCTCTTGTTAGTTTTATGAAATGTTCTTTTTTTTGTACTTGTAACCTGATCTATCAAAGGTGAGAAACAGAAAGGGGCTTCCTAGCTAGGCCAATCAAAACTGTACTATATATGGACATTGTGAAAACCCCACTCTACTTTTGTTTCTCTTCAGCTGCGAGGACTGAGCCTGAGTAATTCAGATACAATCCGTGAAGTTCACAACAGCTTCGCCAGGTAAGTTCACATTACTTGGGAGTTGGTGGTTTACTCGCAAAGTGCTCCGGAGTGCTTTCAGGATCCGTTCGAGCGTCAGAGGTTACGACTGTATAATTACGTCTTGAGATTTTGAACAATTTTTATATTATCAGACTTTGCAGGTTTGGGCGGAACCCCCCACCCCCTCCCCCAAGACGACCAGTTTAATGCTGATAATTCTGTAGTTAAACTATGAATTTTGTGTTAGTTTGGGATACTTGTTAGTTCTGAAAGTTTTTCAATATGCCATTAAGCATTAAGTCTTTTCTCGTCACCTCCTCCAATTGTTATGTCTGTCAGTATTCTCTAGTCAGCCAACACTTCCCTTTCTTCCAAATCGTTTTGGAGATATTATTTATCTGCTGGTCCTTGTGCTTTCCAAGCACTACATAATTTTTTATTGTTATCGCTGTGGTTGTTGTTGTGTTTCTTATCAATCCAGCAACAGCTGGGCTGTGCCTCTGTCCTATGCCAACTAGTGATCTTTTAGCATCCTTTCTTTTTAAACGCAGGCAGCAGATGTTTGAGTTTGATGAGAAACTGGCCAAGAAAGATGATGATGTGTTCCATTTTGTAAGCTACCTCCCCATCGATGGCAGGTTGTATGAGCTTGATGGATTGAAAAGTGGTCCAATTGACTTAGGTAAGCAAAAAGGATTTCGTCTTTCCTCTTCTTTTGTGACCCTTGTGTTTGCATTGTAATAAGAGCATTTGCCATTCAAACAGCAGTAAGTTTTAAAAAGTTTTGATAAGAGTTTTATGGCACTTGCAACACAACCAGGTCATATAAGTGCCGAAGATTAGAGGTGTTACCAGAGAGAAACCCGCGGAAAAGGAGGAGGAGAGATAAGGAAGATAGATGTTTAATCAGAAAGAAGGAGCAAACCACACCAGAGCACCCACCTATGGCTGGGCAGCAGTAAGCTTTTGGAGAAGACAATGCATTAAATGGCCAAAGTTCTTTTTTCAGATATTTTACCCTTTTTTGTGCGTCATGAGAACAACAAGGCTTTTTCCACAGCACACATATTTGTATTAAAGAGAAAGGGATGCTACGTGTATTAGGGTCAGGCTTGTGGGATATATGTAAAAAAGTAGCGTGACAAAACAAGTTGAAAAACAAAAAAACAAAAAAACCCAACTGACATCCTGTAGGAGAGAGACTTCCCTTCCTCTGTATTAAAGAGCCCTCTCCCTGACTATATGAAAACTTCTGATTGTACAGTAATTTTAATATCCAGAATTCTTTAATTTGTTTTTGGACTGTGTTGTAATTTTGTTTGTTTGGGGGGGGGGGGTTATTCCTTCTTTAGGGCAGTATTGAGACTCGTGAGTAAAATAAAACAGGTCTTTTTGTTCTATTATTTCCCCCAAAAACATGATGTCTAACAAACCCGTAAAACGGCTTTGAAAAAGATTGCTTTGTGGTAAATTTGCATGTGTCTGAATTTTTTTTTTCTTCTATTTGACAGGTGCTATACCAGCAGAGACAGACTGGATTGATGTTGTGCGCCCAGTCATAGAGAAACGGATGCAAAAGTGAGCATTATTACGTAGTACTCTTAAGTGAGGAGGGGGCAGCTGCTCTTAAGAGACAGATGTATGTCTTGACTGAAATACTATTCCATCTTGTAACCCTTTCGGATGGTGGTCACCCAGTTTTGTCACACCCTTGAGTGTGGCCTCCCTTACCTAGAGCGCTAAAAAACAGATCCGGATCCTGTTTGGGGAAAAGGCTATAAAAAACTAGCAGAAGCACAAGACCCTCTTGTTCAGAAATGGTTTTTGAATATTAGTATAAGTTTTAGGTTGGGTGAAAAACGTTTGTATAAGAGTGCATGTAAGTTGTGTGAAGTGGCACTTTCATCACCACTTCATGGTTCTTCATCACCTGAATTTATGGTGGAATTGTAGAACATTCTGTCAAATTCAAAACGCCCGCCACAAAGTTAAAAAAGCTGAACTGGGAACGGCTCATAAACAGAAAAGACGTCTGCAAGTTCATTACTCCATACTGAAGATTTCCCTTCCTTTTTAGCAGCAGAATTCTGTGTTTTAAGCTCATAATTGATATACCCCTCCCTGATCGCTGGTATTGATTCTTTCCATAATCAGCGGCATGGATTCATTCCGTAATCGTTGGCATACCGGCGATAAACATCCAAAAGGGTCACTGGTGCTTTCTCTTTTAAAATTAAATCTTGAACTGACAAGTTTTGGCTTGATGTTGGTGTTCGACGGCTAAGGAGAGAAAGGATAGTAGTCAGAGTTCACCTTTTTTATCATTGCTTGTTTTGAATTGATTGTCTTGCCTTGTCTCGTTTGGTCCTTCAGTATTATAGTTATTATTCTTGAACAGAGTAGAGTTTTGGTCTGATGTTGGTGTCTAGTGTAAACTTTTCAACATATTGATATTACGTCCTAGAATTTTTGACAAAGTCTACTTAATCAGGGTAAGAAAAGCTACCACACCTTCATGGAAAATTCATATTTACCAGCACTTATATCTTGATAGAAGATGTTGAGAAACAGAAACATTTGTTTTTGACATAATGCCTGCTTCTTTTGAGATGAGACACTTAATTTAAAGCCTCATTTTCTGCCATTATTTTTCAAAGAAATAAATCATAATAATATAATTTTTATACTTTTCTTTGAAGTTTGTGGCTTATGGAGAGGTCCATTGTTTTCCCTCTTTTAGACAATCTGCGGGTCAGTGTTGAGGTTAATATTGTGACTTGCTGTAACAACTGTGTCTGTTGGCTTCCAGGTACAGTGCCGATGAGATTCATTTCAACCTGATGGCTGTAGTTTCGGACAGAAAGAGGTCCTTTTCTTGTCGCCTTCAAGAACTGACTTCTATCATGGAGGTCTGTAATTCTGAGTGTAAAGATATTTTATTGATTGGGTATTTTAATTAATTTCTTTTTTTTTTCATTTATTTTTTTTCAACTTAGACTTTGGATTTTATGTGCACTGTTTAACTGTCAAATTACATAGGATTGATATTATTTTTGGTCCTATTAGTCTCGGGTGGGTTCTTGGCAAGTTGTCTACCAATGCCTTCTCCTTCTGATTCTTTATATGATATATGCAGTCAGCAAGCTTTTCAAATATTCCTGAACGCTGAAAGCAACCATTTTCAAGTGAGAGAAAAAAACTTTTTCCTTTAGCAGTTGTTCCTGCACTGAAATCAGTACCAAAAGAGTGCTAAAGGCCTTATCTTTTGGTTGGACATAAATCATCTTGTGAAAAGTGATTTGTGGCTTAGTACATTGGTTGATCCCCTTTTGACGCGGATGAAGTGTACTATGTTACCACACACTGTTCCTATTGTGTTATCAATCAGCGTGGTTTGGCCAGTACGTTTGGTGTGCACGTGACAAGAGAAAGCAAAATGGTGTGTAGGCTCTACTATTACTATCCCTACTAGCAAAACCATACGGTTGTGGGTTAATAATAGGGACCTTAGAAATATTTGTTGTTAAAAAATAATGTCCCTTCTGTGGGAAAAGTGTTTTAAAACTAAAGTCAGCTTCCGTCTCTGGACATGGCTTTATGATCAATTACTGCTGTTTGGCTCTCCTGTCTAAGGCAAGGTATTGTGATGTAAAAACCACACAGATGTATCTACTCTTTTCTTCTTAGATGTCTTTCTAGTGTGGGTCATTAAAAAATGTGAATGATTGTTTGTTGTATCAGTCAGTGAAATCCTGCTATACTCTGGGGTTTTTTTGTTTGTTTTTTGTTGTCATTCAAGACAGTTATTATTCTGTTTTCTCAAAGTTGCCGTTCTCTTATACTGATGTCGGATGAGACAGTATTTTCATGTCACTGTGGTGAAATCTGCACAGAATTGTAGATTTATTATCTGTTTACTGATTGTGTATATGCTTTCAGACGAGTGGCATTGATTCTAGTGATATAGCATCAGAGATCTCTAGACTGACTACAATGATAGCAGAGGAAGAGAAAAAGGAGCTTCGCTATAAGGTTTGTTGTGCTGAGATGACTCTCTAGGTCGAGTTTGCCCATACTAAGACAATTCGATTCATAATTTGTGGTAAAGTAAAATTGCTGAAAATGCAAAATAGCTTTGAATGAAATTATTAATTTTTGGGTGTAGTGGATTATTAATGGTCCAGACACTTTATATTTTTTGTGTCGCCTTTAGAAGTTACTTGTTAATGTCAGTAATGATAAGTTGTAATTTAAAAACATTTCTGCTTTCCTGTCTGATAATTTAATAGATTGTAAATACAATTGCTAAATTTTCACCCTTTCTTCCCTTTTTTTACTGACTGGGGACTGTGGGGAAGAGGGGGACATTTATTTTCATATGTGGTTCAGAAAGGGTTTGTGTATTAATGGGGCTTTTTTAAAGGCCTGACTTTATAGTAGGTCCAGTCACATGATCAGGTGTGAGCTTTAGAATTTTTTACCACTGGCAGATGAAGATTTCCTCATTTTTTTCATGAGTCAGCCTGTGGCTGTGAAGACTGAGAGCTGATTTTTTTAAAGGTATTTAATGTATTGTCAGTGGTCAGTCCCATCTTTTTGATGTCTGCTGGAAATTAATTTACAAGATGATATATTTATGATTATTGTTATAATTACAATAATTATTATGATTATGATGATGATGATATCTAAAACACAATTCGGCTTTGTTCCTGATAAGGGCACGAAAAATGCTATATTCACCTTAACATTGTTAATGAAAAGATGTATTGAAGCACAGAAAGATCTGTATTTATGCTTCATAGATTATTCAAAGGCGTTCTATAAAGTTAGACATGATGAGCTGTTTAAAATACTGGAAAAGCTAGACTTAGATGGAAAAGATCTAAGAACTATCAGAAATTTGTACTGGGACCAAAACGCTGCTGTACGAATTAATGGAGAATCCAGTGAATATAAGCAGATTAGGCGAGGAGTGAGGCAAGGATGTGTTATGTCACCAGACCTCTTTAACATGTACAGTGAAACAATCTTTAGAAACATAGAAGACTATCCAGGCCTCAAAGTAAATGGAGAAAATATTAATAACATCAGGTATGCAGATGACACAGTTTTAATAGCAGGCTCCGAAAAGGACCTTCAATTGCTTCTAGATACTATTGTAACTGAAAGTGAACGTAAAGGATTATTGTTGAATGTAAAGAAAACAGAATGCATGGTAATATCCAAAAAAGCAGCAAACCGTAGTTGTAATCTCTTTAGCAAAGGTGAAAAGATCAAACACGTCCAACAGTTTAAATATCTAGGATATATGATAACATCTGATGCCAATTGCTCCACAGAAATAGAAAGGAGAACTGCAATGGCTAAGGATAGTTTCAATAAAATAAGCCCAATCCTGAAAAATAGAAACATCTCTATGAACACCAAAATGAAAGTCCTGAAATTCTATGTTTGGTCAACCCTTCTATATGGCTGTGAATGCTGGACAATCACTAAGGACAGTGAAAATAAAATAGGAGCAACAGAAATGTGGTTTCTTTGGAGACTGCTAAGAGTATCGTGGAAGGAAAAGAAATGAAATGAGGTAGTGCTTGATGAAGCCCACGTGGGACCCTCAATGTTAAAAACATTCAGGAAACGACAAATACAGTTTTTGGGACACCTGAATAGACATAAGTGTCTTGAACATCTAGCTCTCACTGGCAAAATTGAGGGCAAGCGAGGCAGGGGTAGGCCCAGAACAACGGACTTGAGGAACCTAAACAATGGATAACAGGGAAAGATCAAGGAAACTTAGCTTTTTTGAGAGCATCCGAGCAAAGGAATGAATGGAAAAACCATGATCGCCGATATCTGTCACAGATCTGGCACTGGATGATGATGATGATGATAAATATTTTTATTATTATAATGCTGGTCCAGTTATCAGTAATATAGGTTTTGCTTAAATTTGTGTGTTTTAAAGACCCAGTGAAGTTGCAAAAGTGTTAACATTTGATTCTTTTCCTTTCAGTGGTTTTAAAGTGTTTAATAAATGTTTGAAAAAATTGTTGGTGTAATTCACTAATTCTATTACACCAACAATTTTATAGAGTTTAGTCAAGAATGTATGAAGTATTATCATCACACCATCATCATCATCATCATTTCTCATCCTGCGTGGCAGTATAGGCCACTAACAAGAGCTCTCCATCTACCTGTATCCTGGGCCATAGTCTTCACTTCTCTCCATCCGCATCCTATCTTTTATATCTGAATCCATATCTTTCTTCCTGTACTTTTAGGTCTTCCCTTCCATCTCTTTCCTACTGAATTCCATCTTAAAATTCGTAAGTACTAATGTTTTTATTTAGTTTTCTCAAGGTGAGTATTCACTTTCATTTTCTCTTTCTGATGTATGAAGCATAATTTCTTGTAATCTTTATGTGTTTTCGTTTCCCATGCAGGTTGAAAACATTCGCAGGAAACACAACTACCTCCCCTTTATCATGGAGCTTTTAAAGATTCTGGCAGAGGATAAACAGCTTCTTCCCCTTATAGAAACGGTATGTCTTGGGTTGTTGTCATAGATTCTTGGCAG
This sequence comes from Aplysia californica, assembly GCF_000002075.1. Taxonomy (NCBI): domain Eukaryota; kingdom Metazoa; phylum Mollusca; class Gastropoda; order Aplysiida; family Aplysiidae; genus Aplysia; species Aplysia californica. The sequence goes on from NW_004797344.1 coordinate 852,916, forward strand.
TATGCAGACTGCTCTGTTGTTTTTTTACTCTGTGTAACTTTGTGAGATTTGTCAGAATCGTAAAAATTTTTTTTTTAGACATCCAGCATCCAGTTGGGCCTCATAGTCATTGTTTGACTCTTTGATCTAGGTTTGTGTCCAGGTACTAAACGTTTAGATCGCTTTGCCTAGAAAATAAACAATAGCCCATAAGTATGTTGTTGGCAGGCGATATAGTGTGGTTAGCTCCTTCTCTCCCATCAAACATATATTGCACTTATCTCTCCTCCTTCTTATCGATGTACAGTGGAAGTTTGATACAAAGAAATTCCATTCAACGAAAATTTGGATTTAGTGTAAGGAGATGGATTCCCTTTTTTAAAAAATTCATTAAAATCGACAAAAATTACTTGGTTTCGACGAACATATTAATGAACAAACTTGGATTCATACTGCCAAGCTAACAGTCCTCGTTGATGTGGCTTTCGGCATTGTTCTCCCGCAACGGAGGGTATTTACTCTCTTCCAAGGCACCATCGATTGCACATGCACAGTAGATCATTAGACACTTAGCTTAACCTATTGCTTACATCTTATGTGACCAATCAGAAGCCTTCTTTCACGCCAACATATGCGTTGTTGACATGGGTGTAAAAGCTTGTCTCCTTATGTGGAATGCAACATCGCATTGCGTGTGGTCCTTGCCTCTTATAAATCAATCAAGTAAGATTATAAAGAAACTGTCTCCTTATACGCGACACTATGTTTAGTTGCGTGCGACTATTGCCTGTGATCAGTCCATGTAGCGATCGAGGGTCTCGTCGCATGCGACAGACTGGGGGTGTGGCAGGTTTAGAATATCACCATTGGTCAAAATACCTAGCCAAGGAGTGACAGTCGACACACCGTGTGTGGTGTGTGTGTGTGTATGTGTGTGTGTATAGTATGTTCATCTTCAATTCCACCCAACGCACGTTTGTGTATCTAATCTTGTTTTTTTTTTTTTTTTTTAAATGGTCAGGAGGAGTAGGAGGAGGAGGAGGAGAAAGAGGAGGAGGACTTACTCAGGATTGGCCATGTACGGAATAAAAAATGTCAGCGGCTCGTAGAACTCACATCTGACTGACTTGTGTACTTCCTTGTCCATCTTGACATTAAAATTTACCTCTGTCTCTCTTCTCTGAATTGCCAGTCGTGCCAGGGCTTAACCAGTCGAAATATCGCGTTGCACATAAGGAGACAGTTTTGTCGCTCTTGTTTCACACAACTGAAAATTTTGGCGCGATGTGGTCGAACATAAGGATATACACCTTGTGACTAATAACTAGTGACTGTCAAGCGCGACTATACGCTGCATTGCGCATAAGGAGACATAGGCTAAAACATGACTTGCCTTCGCATGTGCATCTGAGAAGATTTCTGTAACATGATGATTGGTACAAGTTTACTCGCTGGAACTTGGCTTTGTAATTTAGTTGTGCTGTTCACATAATTGGGAAGAAGAATCCTATTATCTTAAGAAGCTACCTTCAAAGTTGATATTCCCTAGGATTCAGCTCTGCTTCTTATTCATTGTTCCTGAATCAGGACATCTGGCGTCTGTGGTGTAGCAGTTGGGCGCTTCACAGTTGTATGCAGAAAACCAAAGTTTGATTCATGAATGGGGAGAAATGTTTGTCGAGTGTTAGTCTTTCTCCTGGGATGTACTATCCCTGTCAGCCTAGGTTGGCCCAGACAGGCAGGGTCGGAAGCTTGCCTCCCAAAAAATCTAAATTGTGTCGATGGTGGTGTAAAATACCTTATATTAACCAAAAAACAATTTTTCCAATGTGGAAACCATTCTTGCCTATGTAGTTCCGGTTTCCTTTGAAACTTGAAATTTGTAGCTGATCTGTGTTGTGCTTGTCTGTGTCATAGTTATCGAGATTTCCTTTCCAAATGGTCACTGTTTCCCACCTTTGTATATGTCAATGGTGCAGTAAACTTCACTTATACATTGAGTCTTTTGAGGATGCTATATGGTGTAGTGCTGCACCGCATTCAGGTCTCTTTTTATATCAATGTACTATTTGTTAGTATCAGGCTGATCCTACTTCTTTCCCTCAGGCCAAGCAGTCAGCAGCGAAGAAAAAGAAGGGGCGAGAAGAACAGAGCATGGAGACCAAATAGTGACTGTGAGTATCTCGTACGTTAGGGGACGGGTGTGTGGGGTGTAGTGGTCAGGCACTTCACTCGGGCACGCGGGGGATCTGAGTGGGGTTTACTAATGCTCTGTGCGAAGTGATAGCAGAGATTGAAATTGTACACATGAAATTTGAAACCTGTAACTCCTGCTCTTTTTTATTATAGTTTACAATACACTTTGATGCTTCAGTGAAAGGTGGGGGGTGGGGAGGGATTAATATAAAGCCATGCATATTACTTTTTGGTGCGTTTATGTATTTATTATAAAATTGCAGTGGGCTGATAACTATGAATAATAAAACACTCTGCCCTGTGTACCTGACATTATTGTCATTATTTCTAGACTAAGATTCTGTCTAGTTTGTCTTCTAAAATAGTGTTTAACTTGTTGAACAGGATATTTTGAGCATGTTTTGGGTAATTTTTTTTTTCCTGTGAAATTTTTACTCTTCAGTAGAACCTATACACAGAACGTATAGGAATATAGTCATGTCATGCATCGCATCAAAGTTAATTGCAGGCAGAAGCTGAAAGTATAGAAATCATGAATGTATGACTTCTATTTATTGTGTAAAAGTTTAGGAAGAAATAATGGTAGAGATACTGAAAAATACTGATGAATGCTGACAGTTTTTTTGTGGGTGCAGGATTTCCCGACGAATGCTGCGAGCGTCATTCCATGTTTTAAGAGTTAAGTTAACAGGGTTTGCCACACAATGTTATTATTTTGATCTTGAAATGTGGTCCCTCCCTGTGTTTTTGCTTTTCCATAATTCACTGGGCCTTGTTTGCTGAGGATTTCATCTCTTTACCAAAAAACCCATACTGTTTGACTCTGTTTTTTTCATTTGTTCCTTCTTCTATTTCCTCAGGGGGAAGACTGAATCTCAAGAAGTGATGTGAGGGAGAGTGAAGAAGAGTCATGTTCTTCCGTGGCTCTTTGTTGTTTGCCATGGACCATGTGTTTTTGATATTGTTGGGATGAAAGAATTGAAAGTGTGTGTAGATGATTTGTCAATTGTTACAGTTACTTTGCGCCCAAATGTTTCCCTGCTTCACAACTGAATGGTTCTGCTTCTCATTGTCATGATGTTTGAGATGACTTAAAGAGTGCCCAGCCTTTTAGAAAGCAACCCATAGTGTTCATAACTTGGGGTAGAAATGAAAGTGTTCAAGTTGTATTATCTAACTTTATTATTTCGTGTTATTCTCTGACCAAAGTCTGTCAAGTTGAAAATTATATAATTCACCTTTCTCATTGGAGCTCCAAAACCTGAATTTCTATTATTTTTGTCCTTTGGAAAATACATTTTTATTCCTGCTGTACATCCTTTAGAAAATAATGCCAAATGTTTGGTTGGGAGGAGGGGACATTTTTGGTTGCAATGCTGTTCTATGATTCCAAGTTGGGGCATAATATATGTGCCTCCTAAGCAGTGAAGGAGGTCAGAAAGTGAAAAGTTTGGTCGTCTGAAGAACTAGATGAGTAAAAATTGAGAAGGGTAAGAGAAAAAGTTAACCTCATGTTTAACTGCTAGTCAAATTTTTAGAGCCACTGAACACTCCTTACTTGTGATTCACTCATTAATGTAGTGCATAGTCAATGATTTTGTGTCTCTCTGGAATTCCACCTGACTGTTTTTGTCTTTGTCGTTTACTAAGTGTGTAGCTCGTGAGTAGTGCAATTGTTCTTGCAAGAGGTGCTAAAGGGTTGTGTGGCATGTATCGGCAGGGTGTTGTATGACAGTGGGTTACCAGCTCTTACTGGGAATGACATGATCGTGCTCCTTTGCAGATACTGTAGGTAGCTCCGCATCACTTTATTTTTTGGGGTATTTGAGTCATGCAGCAAGATTGACTGCATTTGGTAAGATTGTTCCAGGGTGACAACCAGGCTGCAGGATCCCAAAGTCCCTGAGAATGACCTGCAGATTTGAGTAAGATTTGCTTGAGACCCTGGGAATGTCCTGGGAATTTTAGAAAGTTGTAAATTGCCTTAGGACGGAAATGAAATTTTGTTCTCCGCATTTTGATATTCCATCCAGATAAGGTCTACAAGTTCATTTTATTCTGTATTTGTTGTATTTGTTCAGCTTGTTTCCTTCCTACAGTGTTCAGTGCGAACACGTAGGTATGGTGGAATTGGAGGTCTTACTTATATTGAAGCGGGGCAGTCTTGACCAGGGAAAAATCGAGATTGGCTTTCGCTGCCACCTGTTAGAACATACCACCGTGAGGGTCTGGTTTCTATCACTATCATCATTGGTATTCAGAGCTCCTTCAGTCCTTCTGAGTTTGGCACAGTTTAATTTTTCCACTTCTTTGAGACCCATCTTTGAAGTCATTCCTGCAATAAGTTTTGCCTTGCATGCTTTTTTAGAATCTGCAAATGCTGAATATCTGAGGGGTTTTGACAGTTGATGTCTTTTGCCCTTTCGCTTGCCCAACTCAATGTTTCTTTATTATTAATGGTGAAGGAAAATGTTTATAGAAATAAGTAGCGGACTGAAATAGCTGAATCACAGTGACCTTAGAGATATATCTGTGTGTGCATGTATGTCTGTGCATACGTAGATGAAGGGTAGGCAGTATGTGAAATGTGAATGTGTGTGTTTGCAAGTTCGTGCATGTTGGAGACACACAGTCACTGTTTTGTGTCAGTGGAAAATGAATGGCAACTCCCGAAAAATTTTGTAGCCAGTATGGCAGTTACCCTGTGTTTAGCTCCGAGAAAAGTTTGCATTCTTTAGTGTCTTTGTGTAGTAAAGATTTGCAAAATTTAGGCGCTGCACTAGTCCCTAATGGTTGGTAAGAGACCTTTGACTTCAAAGTTAACTTATAGGGTGAAATACGCCAAATGCTGTTGTTCCCTATAGAATATGGGGTTGTTGGAGAGTTTTTTGGGGGGAGGTTCCCAATCTAAGTTATAGCGGAGACGAATGTTATTAATTCTCTAAAACTTCTCTGACAATTGCGGTAGATGCAAATGAGTGCAGGTATAAAATGATGAAAGTGTTACGTAAATGTATTACTGTTTCAGGATTGTTTTAGTTTTGTCTCTAAGGTTAGAATTTTTTGCTTTGGGTCCTGCCACTGTGATATATAGACTAATGTGTTGGTACTTCTTACAAGTCTTAAACTCTTTCAGATTTCTGCTTTCTCTTGTTTTTCCCTTCTTTGTATGTTTGTTGTGTCAGTTAGTTTGTATGTGTATTTTTGAAGGCAGTCAAGATTTTTTTAAAGACCAGGTTACGTTGTCAGGCTTTTTTCAATTATTGCGAAACATGAAGTTGCATTTTAAAACCTATTATGTGTGTCATCTGCTGTCCGGAAAAATGTGTGTCCATGCGATGAGAAGAGAAAATATTGCCATAGTGTTTTCCACAGATTGCACTCACTAATTCATCTATTTTTCACTTTCCCTTCATCCTGGAGTTATGAACTTATATGGTTGTCCTTTTCAATTTGTTCATTTTAAAGCTTTGCTTTTCTTGCATTGATTCTCTTGAAATAAAAGCCCATATCATAATTTCCCTGTGTGTCTTATGGTCTACTTATTGAAGCCTGTGTGAGGGGGCATGGTGAAATCAGGGGCTCGTCAAAACTATGAAATCAAAGAAACTGGCCTTTTTCTGAGTGCTGGCCGATTTTTACATTTTCTTTTTTTTTGACTCAGTTCCTTTTATGTCTTTTCAAAAACACATTTCTGTGTGGATTTGACTAAAAACACTATTCAAAGGCACAACAAATATACATCTGCAGTTTCCAAAGACTCTCAAGCTTTACAATTTACTAAACTTTGGGGGCCTTTTTTTGTGCTGATTTTACCTCAGTTACTATGCTACCCCTACCTCCTTTAGACAAACATCTCTACTTTCATACAAGATAGGTGGATATTGTTCTCTTCAAAGCCAAGACAAATGAACAAACTTCGAGATGACACCAACAACTCCACATGCCTAAAAATTGATGATGAGCGCCCAATTCCACCACGTTGTGACGCGTAAAGTGCAGCAGCTCTGAGGTCACCTCACAATTGAATCTTGTTATGCGCTGCATGATGAACTATTTTACTGTCTCTATGATGTGTCGCAGAGTTGCAACTGTCCCATCTCCGTGGAATGTGAGTTAAAAGTGGAAAACTGGTAAAATATGTCTTTTATTTTGACCTGCTTTTTAAATTCTTTAGTAATAATAGTATGTAGTAATAATAATAATATGATTACTACACTCAAAGGAAAGTATGTTCAAACAAAACAGAGGTGAAGGGTTTATTTGGAAAATGTCTTTATTGGAAAACATTTTAAGTAGATACATTACCTTCATTCTGTACAGAGCTAGTAAAAACAAAAGGGCATAGCCATGTTTACAAGGTTAATGTAGGTTTCCATGTCCTCAGAATACAATGACATCATCATATCAAAGCATTTGTAAAAGCTGGGTTCAAACATACTCAAGTCAAGCAAGGCAATGTAACAAAGGACCCACAGCAAAACACTTCCTATTTCTCATCATTTGCTGTGGAGAAAAACCATTGACATAAATGAGAAAGCTGCATAGTTAATGAGACAGAGACTGAGAAAGTTTGAATGGTGGAGGACAAAAGGGGTAGTCCACACTATGTTTACCATTGTTAAGTCTCGTGAAAGCATCTGTCAGTAGAAAACGTGAAAGACTTGGAAATGAGAAAATAACCTAGTTTATTGGTCAAAAGGTTTTGTATTGCTGGTTTTTTTGTGTAGGGTTTCTTTGTTTTTTAAATTGTATCTTAGAGGCAGATACAACCAAAAAAAACCCCAAAGAAACACAACACAAAAATTAGATTTCAAGGTGGAAAATTTTTCTGAAATTAGTGACCTGCCATTGGCTGTTTGCATGATGTAAGAAAAAATGGATGGTAGCAACAAGGAACTTAGTTTATCTTATACGTAATCTGTACATTTACAATGGACAAAAGGACTGCACAGACGGTTCTTTTAATGAATGACACATGGTAAGACAACTGGATGTATTATATTGGATAAAGTAAGTACATTTGATAGATACCTGCTGCAATAAGAGCTTGTTTCTCTTGCAGATTCAGAAACACTTTACTTGCCTTTTAGTTTAGAGGTAAAGGGCAATGAATCATTGTATAATGCGTATTATCATTTAACTCTCTTGGCTCTCTACCTGGTTCTTTTGAGAAATTGCAATCACTGTAAATTGACATAATACAAAACAAAGGTGATGTTCCCAAGTCTTGCCCAAGATGGAAATGCAATGTCTGATAAATTTTTATTGACATGACTATATTATTATGATTATGGATGGGTTTTTTATCTGCCTCAAAAAGTAGAAATCGCGTTATTTATGGCATTGAAGGCCTGAGGCCCCATCTTCAAGTATGTAGCATGTTGAGAAGGGAGACTTTTGGCACCAGGGCCATGATTGTTATACATTGTAGTTTGCTCTTATTAAAAATAAAAAAAAAGCAGGTATCAAATATTATGTGAACAGCTGATTGGTGTTACAATGTACATATGTTACGACCTAAACGATTTTCTTTATGGAGAAGTGAGATAAAGTTAATTGATCCTAGGTCGTTTGGAAAGAGTTTCTCACATTTTTCAGTGCATCTTTTTCATATATGCTTTTGGTACATGTATGATAAAGGAAGGGTATCATCCACAAAAACATATCACTGCGATTAATTCATTGTTAACTTGACTTGCTTGAGTGAGTACTTGCATGTACATACTATTTTCAAGTAATGTCAATGGAAAATTTAACATACGCCTCATAGTAGAAAGTTTAGTATTAGTTGCATAAACTGTACATATTATTTTCTTTCACTTGTATGTTTGTAAGTGTTTTGCAACCTAGTTGGTGAATACGCAGAGAAAGTTTAGTTTAGTAAAGAGTTTTACGGCACTTGCAACACAATAAGGTCATATAAGTGCCGTCGCAGAGAAAGAGAACCAGAATACAAATGAAACCACAGTGAATGAGTAGTGAAAGAAGAAAAAAAGCAGTAGGCAATCACTCTGAGGTAAACCTGAATGTAATACAGCAACAACAGGAAATGTTATGGTACATTGTTTTGCATGTTCATCACTGAAAGGCCTCGTAGAATGGGTCTGGAAACATTATTATAAAGATATATATACTATATATATATATGTACAATATTTTAACGTGTGTGTGATAACAGTTTTAAAACAGAAAAGATCATAACAAAAACATGATTCATTTTCGCTTAGGCAGAAACCCATCAACACATAACTGACAAGACTCACACATTCGTGTATGAAAGTTTAGGAAGATTGTAAGTGGTATGTACAAAAGAAAAGGTACAGGGAAAAGGTTTGTCCAGGAGCTGACGGTAAGCAAACTGTAGAAAGCCTACATGCCGACAAATAGTGACAAAAATATATGGTTCTGATAAGACATATTACTAGTACCAAGTGGTTTGAAGAAACTTCTTTTGACAAGCTTCTAAAACATACAAAATAATGAGGCCGGCCGGACGGACATGAACCACTATCATTCTTTCTAATTCCCTAGTAAATTTTTGAGATCACTCCTTTCCTGGAACAGGAAAAGTACATTTTTTCTAAAATTCAAAGGGGGATACTAAAAAGGATGAACTTTGGGACGGCTTTGTGAAAAGGTTTTTTTTTTTGGTGCTGGAAATCCAGATTAAAATGAAAGTTAAACTTAAATATGTTAGAATCGAGAATTGAAATACATGAACCTCTTAAAGGTTAGCAAATTGCCTTTACATTGAATGCTCTTTTATGTATATTCCCTCACAATAATGATATAAGCAAACATTATATTTGTTAACAGTGATTTTTGGTATTAAGGTAGCTGCATAGGCGACTTGTCAGTCTCTCCCCTCAAATGTAAAAGACTTGATGTGGTTACAATGTATCCCCAATTCAACGTTTGAAATCTTGAATGCCTCAAGTGTACTATTCATTGTTTGTCAAAGAAACTCTACCACCACTATAGGAATCACAGGATTGTTCTCTGAAATATTACATTATGTATAATATTAATTGTGAGGCATCACGGTGAAATCAGGCACTCGTCAAAATAATGAAATGGAAGATATTGGCAGTTTTCCACCAGTCTGACAAATATTTTCAAATTTTTGTTCTTTGTCTCAACACCTTTTAAGTCCATTTATCATTTATAAATATATTTCTGAGTGGATTTTACTGAAAAAAGTCGATTTAATGACAACAAATGTAAATATTACGTTTCCAAGTACTCTCAAGCTTTGGAAACCAATAAACTTTGACTACCATTTCTCGATAATTTTTTCTCTGAAAAAGTGAAACCAGGCGACCTCCACATCCTTCAATCGCAAATATCTGTCTTTTATTCAAGATAGAAGTGCATTTTTTTTTTCATCGGAACGTACTCAAATGAATAAGCTTTAAGATGATACTAATAACTCCACATGCCCCAAATTTGACGAGTACCTGATTATGTCGGGTTGTGACACAATTAACATAGAGCCTATATCCTGGTGGTGAGAAGTGTTTTAAGGTGCACAGTGGGATGTGTCTTTGAGAAATAGAAAGAAATCACTTTACGTTGAAGATAGATACGTACATTTCCCTTTGAGCACGAGATCCTCTTCCAGTTTTGATTAAAGGACATTTGGGGCTTATTTTTTTGTCCTTTTATGGTTAGTAAATCACAGATTCTTTGTGGGTTATGAATAATGAGATGCAATGGAATGCGAGGTACAATAACAAATGGGGAGGTTGAGAGGGAGAAAGAAAGAGCGAGAGAGAGAGAGGGGGGGGGGAGAGGGGAGAGGGAGGGAATGTGTGTGTGTGTGAGAGAGAGAGAGTTTGTGTGTGTGTGACAGAAAGAGGTGAAGGAAAGGAAGGGGCAGAAAGAGAGGAGAAAAGTGTGTGTGTGTGTGTGTGTGGGGGGGGGGGGGGTAGAGAAAGAAAGAGAAGGTGAAAGAGGGTGAGAGAGATATATAGAGAGAGTACGCTTGTAATTTTATGAATGCATGCTTGCATCCACTCTTAGAGCTTCTTTTGATCTGCGGTCTAGCGTACTGATTACCATTTAGTATGTAGGCCTACATCACGTTTTGAATATGCTGGTGAAAAGGTTAAAACATAATGCAACTTAATTTATACAATGCATGTAAAAGACATACACGCTTACTGGAAACACGATCCACATCCTCTCCTTCCTTCGCACCATCCCCGATTATAATTCTCTCTCTCTCTCTCTCTCTCTCTCTCTCTCTCTCTCTCTCTCTCTCTCTCTCTCTCTCTCTCTCTCTCTCTCTCTCATACACACAAACACACACACAAAGCGCGTGCACACAAATCAAAAACAACTCTTATTCGATGACAAGTTCAATAGAGCCGTTCCGATGCGTGTGTCAGCGAATTAATTCTTTTCGTTGTCCTAAATTTTAAAAAAGAAAGAAAATACCTCCTGGAGTTAAAAGAAACAACAACAACAACAACAAGAAAAAAAAAATTAGCTTCGCTCTTTCAGTGACAAGATTCTGATTTTGAAGGCGTAGGGGAGAAGCCATATATAGAATCTTGAAATGCTTTGGAATTGTGCAAACAATCATAAATTGGGAAGAGCATTGTGAGGAGGAAACTGCCTCCGACGTCCGACTTTGACAAGACAAACAATTGAAGAACACAGAAATGATGAGGGAGAAACGATTTTAGGGTTATTATATATACCGTGAAGTATGCCTAATATAATAGATACATGACTAAAATGTAATTCATAGAAACCTGCTTAACGTTTAACTCCTTAATTTTTGTTTCAAGATGATTAGGGTAAACTAAGAGGAATTCTTGTATCCGAAAACTATCTAAGTAAAGTGGTGGGGTTTAACGCCTTTGTCAACACTTTTAGGTTATTTAAGAAGCGAGGAACTATTTTATCAGATATAATTTCTATCATAGTCCAGTTTGTACGACGGATGTGCAATGCATTCTAATGTACCAGTAACTTTTACCAGACTTAATTAAAAACAAAGCACTTCAATCGTCTCCTATACTTTTGACCCCGTAAACAGTCTTGGATCAAGGCAGAGAAGGGGGTAAGTTGTAACATAACACATTCATTCATCTTCAGCAGTTCAATGTGATAATTGGGAAGATATATTAAAATTTAATGACAGACGAACATTTCATCTTTTTGTGTTGGATAAAACGTTCTGTATAATCTACAGAAAGTGGCAGCCTCCATTGATCCAGTGAAGAAAACTGCTACGCTTTGTAAAGAAAGTATTTGTAGCCTACAGTGGGTAAACAGATTGAGGACAAGTAGATACGGTATGTGACTTTTAATTATTGTTAAACTTGGTCCTGGCATGTCAAAATCAATGTTTTTCAGTTTGGAGTGATGACTGATTTGAGCTGTTGACAAATTGCTTGGTCTGCTCATAGGATTTTCCTGAATTTTCGTTTCTGCACGCTTGAATTTGGTATTCCAATGTTGCATTCTCACGCATGTGTGTGTGTGTGTGTGTGTGTGTGTGTGTGTGTGTGTGTGTGTGTGTGTAAGAGAGACAGTGAGAAAGAGAGAGAGAGAGAGAGAGAGAGAGAGAGAGAGAGAGAGAGAGAGAGAGAGAGAGAGAGAGAGAGGAGGGCGGGGGTGGGGGTGGAGGGAGGGGGAGATTAGGAGACACCAACTCTACGATTCTTCTCTGTCTTGTCAGCTGTTCAGTGATCAAACAACGACAGACAGAACCTACGGTACACATAAGTAGGAACCAGGAGAGTAATGAAACCTATCATTGGCACCTCCAGCCATTGCATGTCTGTTTTCGGGCTAATATAATAATCATTTGTGTGTGTGCCTGAAGAAAGATCCCAATTGTCGACCAACTTTTTTTGAGCAATGGAGCGAAAAGGCCAACAAAAGTTTTGAAAAAATAGTTCCACCAGAAAACACACGTTTAACCATTTCTTAATAACATATTAAAAGGATCTTATTTGATTTTAAGTCTAAATATTTTTATGTTATTTTGTGCAGCATGTTGTACTTCACCAAAAGTTAACAATCGGCAGGAAATTGGATTCTTCTGCAAACTTTGTTTTCACACCATGTGTTACAAAATGTAGTATAAATTGAAAAATACTCAGAATATTTGAACAATTTAAATTCAGTATGTTCAGCATTGTATTTGCTACAATAATGTGCCCTTATTTCTATATTAAAAAAAACAACAACCTACAACTGAGACCTTTCTTCACGCACACAACCACATTTGTACACGATGTATTATAAAAACGTGAACATTCAGAATGTAGAACAGGTGGAATGGGAGGTTTCGGGTTACATTTTAAATCAATCGGAAAGACTAAACAGTTCTGTTAGCAACATGCTCAAAGCCTGGAAACGACGTCGCTGTCTTCCAAGTGAATATCATCGCTGAAGTCAGGAAGGCTGACGCTAGTCTTCCTCTCTTCGTTGCTGTTGGAGTCCAGATCCATTGGAGGCCCCGATCCGTTAGCTATTTGCACGGTTACCGAATCTGGGCTGGTTGTAGTTGTAGCGACGTTCGTGTTCACGCCAGTTGAGGAGTCAGACGTTTCCAACCCCGTGTTCGCGTTTGGCTGGCTCTCAATGTCCAGATATGTGTCGTGGGTGGGGATGGGGGTTGGAGTTGGAGGTGTGTTCTCCTTGTCGGCAGTTTTGTCATCGACACCGCTCCCATCGATACCACCACCCACACTCCCTCCTATCCCGCTTTCAGTACCCTCTGCAGAACCTGTTTCGTTATGTAAAGTGAAGGACGGGCGACTCGTATCCTCAATATCCGCTGCCACAGTGTTCACATGACTATTACTACTAGTAGTATTACTTTCTCCCTGCGGTTGACTCATGCTGTGCGCAAGGTGAGGTGGAGTGGGCGGGTCCTCCTCAGTGGGCGTGAGGAGGTTGGGGGCGGAGCCATTGAGGGCGGGCTTATTTTGTTTTGTTGTTTTGGGCGTGTGGCTTTTCCTGGAGCCTTGAGTTATGGGCGCGAAGGCGTCGGCAGCCTGGAAGGCCAGCTTCCCTAGCGCCATCATCCCAGCCAGTCCGCCGCTGCTGCCGTTCTTCTGAGAGCTGCCACTCTTGGCGGACGCCGTACTGAGTTCTCCTGAGAAAGAGTAACGATGATGACGATGATGATAATGATGATGATACATGTAATAATACAATTTAAAATTTTTATCTTTATCTGTTCCCTTCTACTTCTACCAACTCGTCTTGACCCAGTAGTTTAGGTACTAACACTGACAAAGTCACCACCATAGTATAAGACTTCGAGCAAACTTTCGGAACTTTCGGTGACAAAGTAAAGATGACTCCACTAGGGAGCGCTTGCAACTGCATAAGATCATATGAGCGCCAATAATAATAATAATGATAATAATAATAATAATAACAATAATAATAATAATGATGATGATGATAATAATAATAACAA
>NW_004797344.1:867185-869540 GCF_000002075.1 Aplysia californica
GGGAGCTTGTAGTCAATTCCTTACAAGCAAGATCAAAATTAAATATGCCGATTAATCATTTCATTTTGATTGAAGCACGTCAAATACATTACATAATTTAGACAAGCACACACGTGTTGTCAGTTGATCTGATGTGATTAGCTCCTTCTGTAAATTCCTTTCAGCTATCTATCGTACTTATAGTATCGCCTCCTTTTTTTGTATGTTACTCTCTCGTACTTTTTGCCGCTAAATTTTCTGACCTCTGTTACTTTACGATGTCCGGGATAACAGCAAACTTCTTTCTCTTGTTCGTTGTATCGTTTATTGCATGGTTACATAGTTGTTATCTAATTTTTCTCTAACTCCTCTGTCCATCTTTTTCTGGGCTCTCTACAGTAAACACTTCTAATCTCCGGTACTTATATGACCTACATTTACGCTGCAAGCGCCGCAAAACTCTTACTCTATAAACTAAATGCGTGGTTGGTTGGCGGGTACTCTGGTAGGATTTGCTTGTTCTTTCCTATCAAACATCTATCGTCTTTATCTCCGCTCCTTCTTTTTTGTATTTGTTACTCTCTTGTGACACCTCTAATCTTCGGCACTTACATGGCCTTATTGTGTTGCAAGTGCCGCAACACACTTACAAAAGGTAATTTCTAGTAACACCACTAAACTTCTGTTCTTATATGACCTATAACTATGACGTAAGTGCTGCAAAACTCTTACTCTATAAACTAAAGTTCCTGGCTTACCTGCATGACTTCCATTTTGTTGTTGACCTCGGATAAATTCCTAGAGATTTTCTTCTTCTGAGTGTAGATGATCTTTAGGTTCAGCCTCTGTTTGTCCAGCACTGCCACAATAAGACCTAGAAGGTGGGTGAACAATAACAGAGTGTGTCAACCACAAGATAACATTGTCTGGGGCGGCTCTCTACGTTAAAGCTCACATTAATCAACTTTGAAGATTCGTGGCTGAATTGCTAAGCGATCCAAAGCCACAGAAAGGTGATGACAGGTTACAGTGTCTCTGGTGAATAGCTAAGAGCAGGTGAAATAAAGTAAAGTCAACAATGTAGGAGAAATGAGGAGACCAGGAATGAGCTGGGTGGGTAGTATCAATGGCATGACCAACAAGATCAAAAGAGAAACGAGATAAAGGGAATAGAAAATGATGGTGGAAGATATAATAATAAAAGTGATAGAGATATTATAGCCGCAAATGACGACGTCGACGAAGATGATTATGATGATGACGATGATGATGATGATGATGATGATGATGATGATGATGATGATGATGATGATGATGATGATGGTGATGATGATGATGATGATGATGATGATTATTAAATAGAATACAAAACGTGCTGGTATTGAAATTATTACATAGTGAGCTTTGAGATCAAGAAGGCAAAAGAAAAAGCACAAGAGATACCTACAATGTCTGTTAATATGATTTTTAAAAAATGATGTGGGTTCACTTCCCGACTCCGTCGGAGTGACGTGAGATCCACAGTAAAAGTAGACTTTTTAAAACCCAATTTTTCTCATTTCATCCGGCTGCCAATCGGCACTTGTTATTTTAAAGAAACGAAAAAACGTGAGTAGCCGCGCTGGGCGCCTAACATAAAGCAACACTTTATGTCTCTCTCCAAAAACTGAGATCGTAATTTGGAAGGAATAGACAGGCCAAATGAGTAATTAGGAAGTCCTGGAATCCAAACGTGAATCTTCATTGAGATTCACAACCTTATAATGAAATTTTAGAGCGATCCACAGCATTATATGTGATCCTTGAAGGGGATTTACAACTTTATATACCAACATTGAGGGGGATCCACAAGTCTATAAGCTAACCTTGAGGGATATCCGAAGCTTTATATGTGAATCTTGAGGGGGATCGACATGGATAAATAAAAACTATAACCATAATTTTCAGTCAAACTCACTGTTGAGGACTCGAAGAATTCGCCAAGGCAGGAGAAACGTGAGGATGAGGACAAAATCGTCCATTTTCAAGATGGTCACCCCTTCAATAAACACCAGGTCTAAGATGAATGAGATGATGATAACGATACCGTCGAACACCTGTGGAAAGAAAACAATAAACGTATGGAGAAGGCCTATGGAAAATACGTTTTAAAGATGAAAATAAAACATGTTTTGTTCATAGTGAAATTGATATTAAAACACATTCTGTTATAATCTCCTATAGCTGAATATCTTATCCCATTGCAGGTCGCCTCAGTGCTGAGACCAACTTACGAGACCAGATAGTCCGAGATGACGACATTTTCACAAATAGTTGTTGCACCTTTAGTGGTAAACATTCTTTCGGAGACTTGTATGTTTCTCTGTTAGGGTGCCA
>NW_004797344.1:869720-871438 GCF_000002075.1 Aplysia californica
CACCCCCTCCACCCCAACCAATCTCTGTACTCTAGCGAGCACACAGTTAAACGAAATGTATCTACTATTCTCAATAAACCACAATTTATAACAGTAACAGTGATTTTGATAAAGAGCAAGCTTAATTACCTGCATTCTACTCCTGAAGAATCGTTTTCCTGAGCATATCATCTTGAGCAGCAGCTGGAAAAGGGAGGGAAAATTAGTTCCCGAAAAGAAAGAAGCAAATCGGAAAACAACTTAACCATTGCCATAAAAAATGTTAAAGAGCACCTCAAAGATAAAAATCATCCTATAGGGGAAATACAACATTGTGTCATGGTAAAACAGACATCTTAGTAAAGAGAAAAAGAGAAAAAAGAGAAATTATGACCATCACCATTCAGAAAAAAGGCGTGAAACATCAAATTGAAGAAAAAAAAAAGAAAATATACGACCAAGGTCATGCGCTATCCAGCAGTCAGTCTCATTGGTCCACAGTCAATATAATATCAAGTTTTACGCCAAGAAAAGCGCTGAAAGTTTTTTGTTGTTGTTGAAAAAGTCAATAAAAAATGCATAACATTTTGTGCATATACAAGACTTTACTATTACAGGAAATTTAGAGCTCAGAAAAAAACTCGAACAATCAAAGTTAAACCACATAATATTATACTTACTATAACCACAAGCACTGAGAGGATAGATATGCTGATATAGTGAAGTTTGTGGGCCACTATTGTCAGCTTCTCATTGGTCTGTCCATCCGTGCTCAGCATATACTTCTGATTTGCTGCAGCGCTATTGACAGTCGTGTTTTGGGCAGCCATATATGGTTGGAAGCACGCGTTGGGTTCTGACCAATCAGAATTATTGAGCATATTCGACATATAACCTGTCAGCGATTGGCTGGCATTTTCAGCAGTAGATTTGAGAAGATGTGCGCAGTTCGACGCAAAGTTCGTGACGTTTGGTTGTGACGTGTCCCAAACGACATTGGCGTCTAGAATTTTCTGCAGCAGCACGTTGGATTTTCTGGGACTACGAGGAATGTTGTCGAGAACGGGCGCATGCTTTGTTATCATGTTGTAAATGAACGATTCGAGCATGTCCAACTTGTTTTGAAGACGGTCTGTGGAAGAAGAAATGGAATCAGGTTAACATAATGAGGTATAACAATTACCCTTTTTCCTTTACTGTTAGTGAATTGTCAATTCTTCTAAATGTCTCATTAAGACTGCATACAAAACTTCTCGATAAGTAAAAACATTACCCCAGGGCAAAGATTAATGCATTAAATGTCATGTTTCCCATGTTCATCTCTCCGACTGTAAAATGCTACAGTTAAAGTGGTTGAAAGAGAACCAAACTATCCTGGCACCTTCTAAAGCGATATATGGCTGGCCTTGGCGCTTGAATTATTGAATGGAGATTGAACACACTCTCATGAAGTAAAGCAGCTTCATAACAAAAAAAGTATCAGATTGGAACCCACATGGTAAAAGATCAAGGGGAAGACCACTTGGAACCGGGAAAAGAGTCACGGAAATGGGTGTACAGAAAAGTGGAAAGACAAAGAGTGACATCAATCGACTAGCCCAGGATAGAGAAAGGTGGAAAGCGTTTGTTCGTGGCCTATATTTCACCCAGGTGGGAATGGGTACCCGGCTATAGACAGCGAAAGATCTTGTCAGTTTGTTAGTGTTTGAGCGCTTAATCGGCTGCTCGCACTGTATGCT
>NW_004797344.1:871538-873320 GCF_000002075.1 Aplysia californica
AGAGAGAGAGAGAGAGAGAGAGAGAGAGAGAGAGAGAGAGAACAAGAAAGAGAGAGACAAACAGATAGACAGACAGACAGACAGACAGAGACAGAGACAGAGACAGAGAAAGAGATAGAAATAGAGAGACAGACAGAGGCAGAAATAGAAAGAGAGGCAAATGGAGAAAGAGAGACAGAGAAAAATCTACAATGGTTTTCGTTTTACTGTTGATTTTGTAATATATGTGAAAATGTGTGAAAGAGGGAGGTGTGTGTGTGTGTGTGTGTGTGTGTGTGTGTGTGTGTGTGTGTGTGTGTGTGTGTGTGTGTGTGTGTGTGTGTGTGTGCGTATTTGCGTATGTTTGTTCAAATACTTAAAGGCAGAGTTTTTAGACTTCGATCAAGTAGGGTGGCGTGTGGAGGGGGGTATATATAATATATTCAAAGCTGTTACCCCGCCATTGCCTTTGGTCCCTTAGGAGACAGACGTTACCATTATCTATTTATAGGTTCCACTTTTTCTATGACCTTAACTCTTTTGAGTACACCACGGACACATAATGTGAGGCATTCTGGTGAAATAAGGCGCTCGGCAAAATAATGACATGGAAGAAACAGGTGATTTTCCTCAGGTTTGGCAATTTTTATCAATTTTTTTTTTCGCTCAACACCGTTGATGTCCATCAATAAAAACTCATTTCCAAGTGATTTTTATACAAAAACATTGATTAATGGCACTAAAAAAGTAAATTTTCATTGGTAAAGGACTATATATCAAGCTATATCAGTTACCAAACTTTTGCGGCTATTTTCTTGATGATTTGACCCCTGAAACCATACTACCCCCACCTCCTTCAACGGCAAATATCTTGACTTCTATTCAATATAGATGGGTGTTCTTTTAATTGAAAACAAGGCAAATGAATAAGCTTTCAGATAATATGAATAACTCCACATGTCCAAAAATTGACGAGCGCCTGATTCCACCACGTCGTAACACATAATTCCGAGGAGCAGCAGACTAAAGGCATATTTCAATCCAGTGGGTGGTTGACGTGTGCTCTGGTATGGTGTGGTATGCTTCAACTTTCCTATCAAACATTTATCTTCCTTATCTCCCCTTCTTCTTTTTAAAAATGTTTGTTGCTCTCTTGTAACACCTCTAAGCTTCTGACGCTCATATGACCTTAAGCAGTTGCGAGCGCCGTAAAACCTATACTAAAACATAACATTTCAATGCATCATACACAAATCAGACACACACACACACACACACATGCATATCTCATAGTATCGAGTACTATAGAGATCTATATAGTATGCTTATTGTCGTCTACCCTTTGAAGGGTATAGTTGAATTTTTCAGTTGAAGGGAATAGAATTAAGCCATCTACTATATAAAAATAACAAAATTCTTCTTCTTTTTTTATAGTGACCAAAACGTGTGTCCTCAGTGAGTTCAGCCTACCTGTACGCCCTGGGGTCATTTTGTAACCCAGGGGTTGTATTCTTCTCATTTTAAAATACTTCTAATACAAAGATCTCTTTGAAACTTTCAGTCTCAAATAATCATTTTGACAGACTGCTATGCAAAGCGTACGGATTGGATTAACGAGAAAATTTCCTCTTTGGAAAGTGGTGGCATAGAGTTCCCCACGTCGTATGGATAGGATAGTAAAACACGACGTACGGACAGGGTTAAGTGGTAGCACAGAGTTCCCCACGTCGTATGGATACGATAGTAAAACACAACGTACGGATAGGGTTAAACAGTTACCTGAGAGTAGGAGAATCGCCAGTT
>NW_004797344.1:879347-884828 GCF_000002075.1 Aplysia californica
ACAAGAACACGAAAAGCACACGAAAAAGAACAGAAACAAGAACAAGAAGAAAGAAACAGCTTCTAAAACTCTACTCACGGGAGACGTGATGGAAGTCCAGTGTGAGCTCTGCCATGACGAGCAGGCAGTCGATGACGTTGAGCACAACGACGATGAGGAGGACGACTTTGCTGTGAAGTTGATGCTGCCCTTGGCGACGAAGTCTGCAGCAGAAATAAAGAAGGTTAGTATTTAGCACTCTACGTGTAGTCACTAACCTGGCAGTTTAAAATGGTGAAATGGCGTAGGTTTAGTTTAGTTTCAATAAGAGTTTAACGGCGCTTGCAACACAATACGGTCATATAAGTGCCGAAGTCAGGTGAGTTACAAGAGAGTAACAAACAAACAAAAAAAAGGAGGAGGGAAGATAAGGACGATAGACGTTTGATAGGAAAGAAGGAGCAAAACACACCAGGGCACCCGCCAACCGCTTACGTATAGGTTTAACAGCCCTATGAACACTGTTACTATTAGGTTACTTGTTTGTTTTGTTTGTTTTTGTAAAGTGTTTTACGGCGATCGCAACTGCATACGCTCATATGAGCGCGCGGGACACACCTAATATTTTCAGTTGGTAGGAAATTTTTAATTTTGCCCGGGTGGCGGCCGAAGCCTACTCTTATCGATTTTAGACCACCAAGGGATCTTTAACGTGCGAAACTTGCACACGGGCCCTTCGAGATTTTTCGCCCTTGTCCGAGAAGGCTAGGAGTAGATCTTTCCTACCAGAAGATCAGGGGTGTGGCTGAAAGACAGCAGTAAGAAGAAGCGAAGGAGCAGCAGTAGAAAGGCTGCAGAAAGAATCAGGAGCCCAGAGGAAGGGGCAAAGGAGGTGAGGGGGTGGGGGCAGAAAGTGGAGACGAAAGCAGACGACATAACATTGCTAGAAAGCAGAAAATAAGGTGAAAGGAGACACATTTAGAGAAGAAAATTTTTCGGTCGCTACCCAGATTCGAACCCGGGACCTTTGAATGAGAGGCCAACACCTTAACCTCTAGGCCACGAGAGCCCCCATTAGGTTACTTAAGACACTTGACCTCCAAGTTTAATGCCCATGTCCGAAATGACTTAGCCAAACGGGAAATTCGTGTAAAATGTCTTTCCCAGGGACGCAACGTCGAACCCTCGAACACCCAATCTCACGATTACGGGTCCGGTAGCCTAACCACTTGGCCACCGACGCCACCCTGGCAGTTTGGCATGGACGGAGAATGAAAGACTTAAAATGTGACTACGATTGACGTCTTCCTAAGTTCTCGCTTCATTTCCCTAATACGTTATAAAAGAATCAAACGCTGCTTTTAGGCTAGATATAGTCCATATTCTACAATCCGTCATTAAAACTAGGACATTGCGCTCAGACCACAAAACTATCGACAAGACGTAAAGAACAAGTGTAAATGTAAACAGTTTACGCCTCCATCGATGCAATTTAGATAATTTAGAAGGTTTAAACATTCCTGTCAGGGCCAACCTGATCCTAGAGGTATAGAGCGTCCAGGCAGAATGACGGAGATACTCGATACAATTCTCCCCACACGGGAATCGAACTCATATCCTTTGTCAACGACGGCGAAGCGTCTAATTGCTACACCTTGACCATCAATAATTTATTTATAGAGGCACCAGCCATCCATGTTCAGGTGCTGTTTTTAGAAATAAAAATGGCTGGAGAGAAATATGGACACGAATACCCCTCATAAATTAAATATATTTAACAACACTCCTTCATGCCGAGTTGAAATTTCTTTTTTCCAAAGAATAAAGATTTTCAGATTCAAGTGCTATTGCTAATCAAGCCGTTTCAGTTAAAGCCATTATAAAGTGACTACTTGACCTAGGCCACACCAATTTCAAGAAACTACCATTGACAAAGTGAAGTGTATTGGGGTAAAATTAATATATGGTTTTCGAAGGAAGAAAATATAGCAATTAAAAAAACAAGATTGGTACTAGATCAACTGCTTAAAACTCAAGACGAAAAACAATTTAATAAAAACACACAATGGTTAGTAAACAATACTATAAACAAACTAGTATCTATATATATGAAAATATATATTCAAAATCGCAACTTGAATTTTAAACAAAAATATGACAAGACCAGAACAAACGATTGTAAATAAACCTGTATCTGGGACAAAATGAATAATTTAACATCATAACTTGAATCAAAAACAACAACAACAACAACAACAACAACAACACATGGCTTCCAGACATAAAGAAATAATCGTAAAACAAACAAACAAATATACAAAAAGAAAACCCAAAAGCAAAACTGAGAAAAATCCAATACACTTTGCTTTCAAATGCTCACCTGCCAACGGCTGTCTTGGAAGGGGACCGGTTCTCATACCGGATCTCATCCTCCAGTTCATTTTCGAGCTTGTCTAACTCCCCCAGTCCGTTTATGCTTGCGATCTTTAGTGTCTGAGCGGCGAGAACCTGGAAGAAGAGGAACATACAAAATAACGTGAGTATGTCTGTCTTGTATGGCTCTCAACTACTACACACAAAAAAGGCTTTTTATTCAAATACAGAGCACATCACCAAGACTTAAAAGTTGAGGAGAAGGGAAAAGGAAGGAGAGATTGTTTGTTTGTTTAGTATAGGGTTTTACGGCGCTCGCAACTGCATAAGGTCATATGAGCGCGCGGGACACACCTAATACTTTTTCGTTGGTAGGAAATTTTGAATTTTGCCCGGGTGGCGGCCGAAGCCTACTCTTATCGATTTTAGACCACCAAGGGATCTTTAACGTGCGCAACTTGTAAACGGGCCCTCCGAGATTTTTCGCCCTTGTCCGAGAAGGCTAGGTGTAGATTTTTCCTTCCAGAGATCAGGGGTGTGGCAGAAAGACAGCAGTTAGAAGGAGCCATGGAGTAGCAGTAGAAAGGCTGCAGAAAGAGTCAGGAGCCCAGAGGAGGGGGCAAAGGAGGTGAGGGGGTGGGGGCAGAAAGTGGAAATGAAAGCAGACAACAGAACATTGTTAGAGATCAGGAAAGGATGTGAAAGGAGACAATTTTAGAGAAGAACATTTTTTGGTCGCTACCCGGAATCGAACCCGGGACCTTTGAATGAGAGGCCAACACCTTAACCTCTAGGCCACGAGAGCCCCCGGAAGGAGAGAGGAAAGAAGGTAGTTTGATTTTAATACATGTTTTACGACACTTGCAACTTGGTAAAATCAAAATATAACTGCCAAAGATTAGAAGTGCTACCAGCGAGCAATAAAAAAAGAAAAGAAGGGGAGAAATAAGGATTATAGGAGTTTTTTTATAGAAAGGAAGGAGTAAACCACACCAGAGTACCTGCACCTTCATATTTTGTGTACAATGATGTTCGAGTGTCTTATTTGTTGATTAAAACAAAACAAAAAAACATGACATTATACACGTTGTACTAATGTAACGTGAGTTTATTCATCAGCATCCTCTTTCCCTTCCTTGTTCTCCTCCTCCTCCTCTTTTTCCTTCCTAGGTACTGTAAGATAAATGAAGTACGAATTCAAAGAGACCATCTGGAAACGTTCGGCAGCTTGAAATCTAAACTGCACGCCAAGATAATTTTATCTTTTAGTTAGAATAAACAGAAGCGTATCGACGCAATACCGATCATTTAGCATCATGATTTTTAAAAACGAGCCTGAATAGAGACAAAATCGATAGCAACAGGATCAGCAACTGCTAGAGAAAAACAAATGAAAAAAAAAGAGAACGTGAATAAAGATACTCACAGACCTGAATATAATGGTTATAAACGAGTTGAACGTTCACTTTCAGACAAAAGCAGCTAAAACAAGTAAAATAAAACACCACACCTTTACCAATGAGAATAAACAGCAAAAACATAACGCTCATTAGCAATAGTATTGCTTTTTTGCTTCAGCAAGCTTTAGTTTTAGTAAGCGGCTTACCACACTTGCAACACAAATAGTAAAAATACTATAAGTGTGGAGATTAGAAGTGAGTGAGTGAGTGTGTGTGTGTGTGTGTGTGTGTGTGTGTGTGTGTGTGTGTGTGTGTGTGTGTGTGAGAGAGAGAGAGAGAGAGAGAGAGAGAGAGAGAGAGAGAGAGAGAGAGAGAGAGAGAGAGAGAGAGCGTGTGTGGTTACTATGTTTTTTTGTTTTTTTAAAGTAAGGTTTTACGGCGCTCGGAACTGCACAAGGTCAAATGAGCGTCAAGGGATGGGTGTCAACAGAGAAGTACAAACGGGGAATCAGGCTTACTCTGCTCACCTCTCTCGTCTCAACAGCACAAAGTGTGCTTCGATGATCAAGGTACCCACGAAATAGCAGTTCACAAGAGAGTGACAAACATACATGAAAAAAGTAGAGGAAAAATGACGATAGTAAGGATGAGGAAAGAAAAAGCAGTTCCCCCTATGTTGTTTCCACACAGTATGAGCATCACAGTGATAAATCGGCAATTTACAATTCTACTGTGCATAAGATAGACAATCAAAGCAACGGGTTAGGTTTGTTTTTGTTTGTTTGAGTAAAGAACAAATCGACATAACAATGGTCATTTAGTAACAGGAAAAGTGGGACTGACAGACAGACAGACAGACGGACAGACAGACAGACAGGAGCAACAAAAGGACAGTAAAGAAGTAGGATCTACCACATGCGCCCTCCAACAATCCGCCTGAGTTAAGGTAGAAGTATGGAAAGATGAGAGGTGCTATCTGGTATCTCAGTTTGGTGGTTCATGACAAGGACACTGAAGTTCAACAAGTTCAACAGACTTCTGATTTCCTAACTCCAGAGTGGAAGCTCTCGTGGCCTAGAGGTCAACAATATCCACCCTCACCCCCACCCCCTTTTTCCCACATACCTTGTTCGCACGCCAAACAATTTCAAATTCTCATCCCCTACCATTGGGGGACGAACATAAAGGAAAAGCAAGAGGAAAAAAATAATTTCTCTTGATTCTAGGACGCGGGACGTGTACTCACTTGGAGCAGAGAACCATCACTCACTAAATGAGGGTGGTGGTGAGAGCGAGAGTGTTTGCCATCAGAATCGTGCGCATCAAATTTCACAGCACTTCCGTTATGAACGCCCCCACTTGTGTTGCCAAGGTGACAGACACAAGACTGGACGCTTTGGCAGCATGGAAAATAATACCGGGGCGGTCTTTTGTGGTTCGCAAAATTGTCCTGGTGGTCATGAGAGGCTGGTGAGTCCGATAGAGAGCTGTGGCTACCAGCGTCCTTGTCCTCCATAGACAGTGCATGGTTTGTGTGGGCCATGACGTTTGCGGAAAGCTGAATAACGCTGAAGCGTCGTTAATGTATAAGTATTATAATAGCGGTAAGAAGTATATCCTCTCCCATTACTTTCAATACATCGTTTTTACTGTTTTGCTCTCTCTCTCTCTCTCTCTCTCTCTCTCTCTCTCTCTCTCTCTCTCTCTCTCTCTATCGTGTATTCACCAT
>NW_004797344.1:884996-886110 GCF_000002075.1 Aplysia californica
CGTTCAAATTCGGTTTAGATTTAATACAGATAAACCTTAATTCTATATTCTAAAGCATAAAGATTGCTCCTGAGTGCTGTAAAGCATTCCTTTAAAAAGATGAGAAAGAAACCCACGCTTATTACAAAGTTATTGCGGAATATGTTCCTCAAAAGTACATTCTACTTCCTGATTCGGCACTCTTTTTAATCAATCATAATCAAACAAATTGCGAAGACTGGAGATCCCTTACAACGATCAAACTTTGGAATCTAAACAGTCTAATACACTGAGATAATATTTGCCAATGAAATCAAGATGTCTCTCCGTGTAACGAAAGAATGATAGAACTTTAGCGAACAAGAAATATCAGCTAAACTTAAGGTTGCTGTTTACATAATCCTCGCCCAGTTGCAAAACGGTACTTACTTAATCAGCAATCAGAAACAAAAACTATGTTTATAAAGTCCTAATTCTCTAGCAGAATGGAGTTTATAAAACTAGCAAGACTATGTTAAAAGATCTTAGTTCACTAACAAAACGAATTTTTATAAAATCCTAATTCATGAACAAAACTAAGTTAATAAAATCCTAGTTCACTAAAACAAAACTATGTTTATAAAATCCTAATTCACAAACAAAACGTTATTTATAACATCCTAATTCGCTAACGAAACGGTGGTTCTCTCAAAGTCCTCATCACACAAGTTGAAAAACAGAATTGTGTCTACACATCTCTGAACAGAATGTTAAGGGCCGTACAACTAATCACTCCGCAAAACAATAGAGAAAAAAAAACCCCATGCAGTCACTGTCCACGGGCTTAAAAGACACGCATGTCTTCAGGACACTCAATAAAAATCCCAAAGGGTCCAGGAAAGCTCACACCTGGACTACTGGCTCGCACTTGACTGGTCACTCCTGCCCTGTGGCCGGCCACAAGTACGATGGTGATCGCTAACCGGATCTTCTCCGACGCTCGTTACCAGTGCGCCAACGGTGGGGTGGTTGGTAGCGAAAGTAGCCATTGTAAAAATACAATAGACTGCAAGCTCTCACACTATACACGCACACACGCACATACCATATACTCTGCCACACACACACACAAACACACACACACACACACACACAC
>NW_004797344.1:886534-893536 GCF_000002075.1 Aplysia californica
GTGTGTGCGTGTGTGCGTGTGTGCGTGTGTGCGTGTGTGCGTGTGTGTGTGTATGCGTTTAAATGTACAGGTTTGTGGGTGAGCACAATTGGTATCTCTTTCAATAATTTCATTCTCTCACTCTAAATGTGTGTGTATATTACTCATTCTAAATGTGTGTATAATATTATTGTGTCTGTGCTCTCGTGGGCGCGCGCGTGTGTGTGCAAGTTAAATGTATCCCGCATATCTGCTACTCAATTGTTCTGCATGTAAAAGTTATTTTTTTGTGTAAGATTTTCGCGCTTCGAACTTCTCTTGTATTCTTGTCACTTCTCGTTTCCTCTGGCTTACTTTATTTTTATGTTCTTCCCTACGATGACAGCCCGCCATCCAGATTTTCCGTTCTAACTTTGTCTCTTTTGCAGATTGTTTCCAATTTCGATGCCCGAACATCCCCAGCCCCCCTCTCCCAACCCATGTCTCTTAATTTTCCGCTTTCTCTTTCTGTTCCTTGTTGTCTGTCTTTTTCTCTCTATGTGTCGGGGCTATCGTGTTTCCATATTTCTGTCAAGCTGAAGCCTATACTTTGCATGCCTGCCACTCAAACTTTGAGACAGCAGTATATTTTTAGTCACATTATTATTTTTTCTATTCGCTAGTGCTGTCCCTAAATGATATTTTATATTCTTTTCTCTTCACCTATTCTCGGAAAAGGGTCGCTTTATTTCTATAAACAAATGACATCTCTTCTTTCTGTGATGTTGTTAAATTTAACAAAAATATTTTGTTTCATTTTGGTCAGTAACCAAATCCAACATTTCGCATCAATTGCTGGGCTGTTTCAGTACGACTAACACAGTCACACTGTTTATTTTTGTCCGTTTTTGTTTTCAGCCCGAGAGATCCTGAGATCGCAATTCACAATACTATACAGTGGCATTGTACAAACGAAACTTGTTTTAATGAACTCATCTACCCGTACAATTATACTGAGCTTCAGCTGAATTTAAAAATAAAACACACACACAAAAAAAGACCGCCCCCCCCCCTTTTTTTCTTCGTCAGAACTGGGGCATTACTTGTTAAAGATTAGGTATTTTAAAACATCATGGGCATATTAATGTAGTTATTTAATTTTTCGGTTTTCTTTGCCCTCTCATACTGTTAGGAGGCAAGCGAGTGTTGTAAAGAGAAGTCTTCAGCCTATCATCTTTTTAGTCGCTTAAAATGAGTTAGTGAACTCATTGTAGTTTATTGGTTTTTTCAATAAGCGTACTTGCCATAAAAATGGTCTGTTTACCTGTGAGGTTGAAAGCCTGAATGGAGAGTCATTATTGTCATTAAGAGGAATATAAATCCATTCATGCAGTCTTCGTTCTCGTTCACAGGCGTTTTAGAGATTTTTTTCGCAAATGTCAACACAGTTAAGTATCAACGATTTTTCTTTTACCTCGAAAACGCAAAAAGAGAAGCAAGTAAAATATTATAGTGAATAGCAATGCGGAAACATTATTACTATTCTTGTACAATAAACCCAAAGTAGGATCACAACTCGTGAATTTTTTATGGCAAAAACTATGAGTTAGAAATAGCTCTAACTTTCTTTGATCAAGGGTTTCTGTGCTTTGCGTAAATCATGCGACTGTTTAAACGCAGATATTGTCAATAGACTTATTTCAATAATAATAATAGAGTAATAATAATAATAATAATAATAATAATAATAATAATAATAATAATAATAATAATAATAATAATAATAATAATAATAATAAGTATAATGGCAGATGTTTTTGTTTGTTTTTGTTTTTTGTTTTGGTTTTTGTTAAAAGCAGAAAACTGCTGATATTGGAACATATTCGGAATTCAGCGCCTGTATGCACACCGCAAAGACACGTTGGGAAAGCTGGTTTACTTTGAAGTCAATCGTCAATCCCATTTTGTTCAAGCTATTCCTTTTTCAAATGAAAGAGAAGGAATTGTTTTGTTGTATTTTTATTTGATTAAAAACCCAACATTGTATGCAGGAAACATCATATTATTAAAGAACAACAATTGAAACAATCTGTGTTACTGACATGGCATGTTTATCAAGTATTGGACACTGTGGTCAATATCAGATGGCCTTGACACAAAAAACCCCAACGGAATGAGCCTACAAGTGACTGGTCGATATCATTTGACCATCATGACCCCCAGGCATTTCCCCATACCCGGAGCCCACGGTAAAGTCTGTTGTAGATCTGTAGATGTTTCACTTGCCCATGTAGCCTTCATCGGATATCTCATGTCCACATCTGAACTTTGAACTGTCTGTTTCCTTCTGTGGCAGTAACGGGCAGCTTGCCTATGTCTTCATTTCTCTTTTTGTAAATTGATTTAATTTTTGAGAGATGGGAGGACGGGGAGATATGTCAAAAGAATGTTTGTTTTTCTATTGTTTTTTTCCATGTCTTGTGTTCGTGTGATATACCTTCATCTCTTTTTAATTGTGGAGAAGATAGGTCTGTTGGGGAGTGGGCGGGGTGAACTGGGGTGGGGGGGGGGGGGGTGGGGGTTGGAGGGAGAAATAATGTTACTATTTAAGCTGATCAGGGTCTCTCCTGTGTTCAGTTAGATATATTTTAGGAAATTGTTATCCTGTCAGGACGGTGACCAAATAAAAGACCCCAAAGAGGGCTGCTATTTCATTATTCAAACCCTCTTTTCTACATTTCCACAGATTAAAGCCCTCCTCCACCCCTCCCGCCCTTTTCAATTATAAATTAAAGCCAATTGAAGAATACGCTTTTCATAATAACCTGCTTCCATCCATAGCTCGAAGGAACCTTTTAAAACAAACATCAGTCACAACAACGAGTGTTATTCTTTATATCACCCGACATTGTCCCAATGTCGGCATGGAGTTGATATTAAGTACTGAAACTTATTACTAAATAGATTTAAGACTTTACTGACGACAATAAACAAACAAATGATATTATTAACCCTCTGGCCTTGAAAATTTTAGTCGTTATCCCCATTGGAAATGCTTTAAATTTGGGGGGGGGGGGGGGGGGGGGGGTGAGCTTTGAATAATGCCCTAAGTAGAATTTCTGCTACACGTAGACATATTACAAGTTTTAAAAAACCCAAAAAAATTATAAATAGTTATGAGAAACCTTAAAAATCAACGTAGCTTGCTGTGTCCTGTTTCTAAGGCAGAAAGGAGAGGTCGATGACTCATGCTATATCAAAACTCGCGAGGGTGACAAAGGTGGAGAAAGTTCCGCTATAAGGTTTCTTGACGTAATGAAAACTGGTTTGAGGTAACATTACTTAAGGTATCGAGGATGTTGAGAGTTTTTCGCTGTGCTTCTTTAGACATTATTTTATAATGGATGACCATAAGATTACTAAACCAAAACATCGAGTCACAACTTTGAGAGAATAAATGTTGTTATGTTGCACTTTACCACTACTTTTCATAACAACATAATGTGACACATATGGCTAATAGTAGGTTAGGATAAACATGTAACGAAGGTGAAAGAAAGAAGGTAGAAAAGAAATAGAGGGAATTAGAGTGTCCGGCAGTAACTAGTTGACGAAAATATAATAACACCATAATGACCTTTAGATGCGACCCCACAGTCTGCAGAATGTAAATACCGAAGTATAAACTGTAGTGACATCTTTTCAGAATGAGTTAAAGAGCAGCTCTCCTTTTGAATTTAAATATCGCTATCCCCACCCCCACCCTTCTTCTCGCTCCTCTCTCTCTCTCTCTCTCTCTCTCTCTCTCTCTCTCTCTCTCTCTCTCTCTCTCTCTCTCCCTCTCCCTCTCCCTCTCTCTCTCTCTCTCTCTCTCTCTCTTTCTACCTTTCTCTACCCCCCTCTCTTATTCCCATACCCTCTCTTAATCTCTCCCTCTCTTTCTCCAGTCTCAGGGGCGTATCTAAGGAAACCGGTGCCCATGGCAAACGTTGAATGCACTTTTATCATGCCTATCATAATAAAATACCAACATCTTAGAAACGTCGACGCCTGCCGAATCTGCTTTGTTTGTTTGTTTGAGTAAAGGGAAGCACATCGACACAGTAATGGTCATTTAGTGATGGGAAAAAGTAAGACAGACAGGCAGAAACAACAGAAGAGAAAGTAAAGAAGTAGGACCTAACAGTGGCGCCCTCCAACCACCCATCCGAATCAGCATTATACATGAAAACAAGAAGAAAGACAGGGACCAACAACAAAAGGGGAAAATAATAAACAACAGCGAAATACTTAAACGACTATAAAACAATGCCACACGATTCCCATTTTTTATTTTCTGACAAATCAAATTGCTCCCACAACCCTATTTCTTTTAAAACTATTGTTACACACACATACACACACAGACACAGACACACACACACACACACACACACACACACACACACACACACACTCACACACACACAAACGCTCACACACATATACGAGTATATATACATATATATATATATACATGTATATATATATATATATATATATATATATATATATATATATATATAGAGAGAGAGAGAGAGAGAGAGAGAGAGAGAGAGAAAGAATAGAGAGATTTATTATCAGTTTCACTATTTAAAACAGTTCCGGAATCGTAGACTGCTAGATTGGATACATGATCTGTTTGTCTCAATTTGACGAGGATTCGAAATTGCGGCTCTTAGTAAGAGCAGAGTGCGTGCAAGCGTCAGATATGAGTTACAAAACCAGGAAACCATTAATCTGAGAGGCGTCAAAATGTAAGGTCCATGGCCTCGCTCAGTCCTCACAACCCCAGTCTTGACCCTACCCCTCTGTAATCAATTCTGTCGAGACGGTTACTCCAAGCCACAGTTGCTCAAGATGAAAAATTCTTTATTAATATCTCACAAGAAGATAAGATGGTATGTCTTGAAGCGACATGGCTTGTCACGAGATAAGGAACAATAAAGGGAGAAGTAGACAGGCTTTTCTGATACATCATGGGCTGGTCGACTCTTCCTGTTTGAATACTTAGACGTTCGCTTCGACCTCTATGGCCTTCACTACCTTACTCTCTCTCTCTCTCTCTCTCTCTCTCTCTCTCTCTCTCTCTCTCTCTCTCTCTCTCTCTCTCTCTCTCTCTCTCTCTCTCTCTCTCTCTCTCTGCCCAGTCGCGCGCGCAGAGTCAGAGATACAGAGACTAAAAGACATACGCACACATACACACACATACACACACACATACATTCACACATACATAATATGTGTGTGATATATATATATATATATATATATATATATATATATATATATATATATATATGTGTGTAATATATATATATATATATATATATATATATATATATATATATATATATATATATATATATATATATATAATATTACACCTTTCATTCTCCCACTCTGTCTGTCTGTCTGTCTGTCTGTCTGTCTGTCTGTCTGTCTGTCTGTCTGTGTGTTTGTCTGTCAGTCTGTCTGTCTCTTTGTCTGCCTGTCTGTCTCTTTGTCACTCTCTCTCTCTATCTCTCTCTGTCTCTCTTTGTCTCTCTCTGTCTCTCTCCCTTACTGTATATTTTTTTTAACACACGCGTAAGTCTGCACACAAATAAATAAACAATCAAACAAACAAAAAACAAACAAAAAACCCTACGCGCATATACATGATACATTATATAATATATATAATAATATATACTCTCTCTGTGTAAGATTTTTTTGTTAGGTAATTATATCACGTCCGTACACACACACACACACACACACACACACACACACACACACACACACACACACACACACACACACACACAAACACACACACACACACATAAAAGCAAAAACACACACACAAACACTCACGCGCACACACACACGCTCACATACGGGCGCGCGCTCATGCAAGCATACAAACACACTACACTTCCTTTGCTGATAGCTCTTCTTCACAGATTTCGCTCTGCAATACCACAAAGGTCAACGAGGTGCAGTTGCCTCCAGGTCTATCGATAGGCTAACCATTAACTTGCTGTTCCCTTCCTTCCCTCTCTTCATCGTTTCTTATGTTCTCTCTTTTATTGTTATGACGCTGGTGTCAAGGCAAAAACGGAGGAAGGAGACCACAATATAAGTTGTTATGTCACAGAACTATCGATAGGCGAACAGATAAACAGAATGGAAAAGTATTTTTTTTTAAACATACAGACAGACTACTAGATAGATAGATAGATAGATAGATAGATAGATAGATAGATAGATAGATAGATAGATAGATAGATAGAGGGAGAGAGATAAACAGAGAGATAGATAGATGGATATACAGACAGACAGACAGACAGACAGACAGACAGACAGACAGACAGACAGACAGACAGAAATAGACAGATAGATAGATAGATAGATAAATAGATAGATAGAGAGAGATAGACAGATAGATAGATGGATTGATAGATAGACAGACAGATAAATGGATAGATAGACAGGCAGACAGACAGACAGACAGACAGACAAACAATATATATAAATAGATAGGTGGATAGACAGATAGATAGATATATAGATAGACAGATAGATAGATAGATAGATAGATAGATAGATAGATAGATAGATAGATAGATAGATAGATAGATAGATAGATGGTCCTACATATTGCAGAGTCACATTCGAATGTACACTGTTTCAGGTTGTAATGGGGGCAGAGTTTAGATGACCATATACGGTAAAGAAATGTAGCGACTTGTTCAACTTTCCCGCTTCATCAGGTCGGGGTAGGGCAATGGATTTAGAAGTGTACCAAAGACGTTATATGTAATACTAAATATAATCTCTTTGAAGTATACACATGTAAACGGAAATACGCATGGGTACACTCTTAGCTCCGTATGTATCCCTTGAGTGCATGTGAGGGTGTGTGTGTGTGTGCATGTGTGTCTGAGCGCGCGTACATGTGTATGTGTGTGTGTGTGTGTCTGTGTGTGTGTGTGTGTGTGTGTGTGTGTGTGTGTGTTT
>NW_004797344.1:893805-896305 GCF_000002075.1 Aplysia californica
CAGAGGCAGTGATGTCAGCCTTAAAACTACAAACTCTTCAAATGCCATGTCAGATTAGTTGAAAACTGTATTTAAAACAAAATCAAAGATATAGGAAACAAGTCATCCCAAAGGGCAACCTCTCCAACGCGTGAATCAACAACGCCCTTTTCCTTAACTCTTTGCACACGACGCGCAAAATCCGCTGGCTCACAGCATTACTCACACGGGCGGTTGTTTACAGGCATAACAAAACTCTATCAAACCTCAGCAAATTTATTGTGTCTGTACTCATATTTCAGGTTTACTGCTTGAACCATTTATTTCTGGTCAGTTTGGTGGTTATTGTATAGCAAAAAGGTAAATAGGAAAGGAATTAAAGGTACGTGTGTGATGCTGAAAACCTGGACCACAAAGTGTGCTGCGTACAACAGAGGAGTATTCTCCGGTCTATACTAAGACTAAGAGTTAATGTTGTGTGGCAAGGGAGACAAGATCAAGCAGAACTCTGTTTTGTAAACCTGGGGGTGGGGGGTGGGGGGTCCTGATGACTGGCAGCTGAGTGGTAAGTGAAGGCATAAGTGAGTAGTGCTGATGGTAGTGGACCACAAGGAACAGGTTTGTTTTGGTTTTCATCATTATCATCATCATCATCATCATCATCATCATCATTATCACCATCGTCATCGTCATCGTCATCGTCATCATTCTCATCATCACGTATTTCCAAACAATTTTTCAGTTTTTCTGTTTCTGTTCTGTTTTATTTTGTTTTGTTTTCGGAAGCAAAACACTTAGATCTACTACCACGTTGAAGCATTTTCTTTGGTAACTTACCGCATCAAAACGGGACATGAAAGGAAAAAAATATTATGTTCTCTTTCTCCTTCTGTCTCTCTTTTTCGTTCTCTAAGCGGTGTAACTACAAAAAATGATGCGTATGGCAAACGCTGAAATCCTGCTCTTTCCCCCTTAAGCAGGCACGTTGTTAAAGGTACAAAGTAGGAACAGTGGTGCGTCTTACTGGCCCTTTCAAGTGCCGCTCGGTGCGCTTGCCCTGCTCGTCGTACTGTAGACACGCCCCCCCCTCTCTCTCTCTCTCTCTTTCCCCCTCTCTCTCTCTGTTTTCTCTTTCCCCTTCTCTCTCTCTCTCTATCGCTCACTCTCCCTTTTTTTCTCTTGTTTTCTCACTCTCTCTATATCTTTCAGGGGCCCCCGCCCCCCCCCCCCCCGAATCTCTCCGCCTATCTCTCTTTACTCCCCCCCCCCCTTCTCTCTCCCTTTTCACATTCTCTCTCTAGGCTCTCACTACTCCCCCCCTCTCTTTCTCACCCTCTAAGCCGCATCATTCTCTCTCTCTCTCTCTCTCTCTCTCTCTCTCTCTCTCTCTCTCTCTCTCTCTCTCTCTCTCTCTCCTTCTTTCTAATGGAACATTGGTACGGAATTTACGAGAAAAAGGAGATGGTAGAAATGGGAGGATGGAGGGTAGAGATGCGGACAGAAAATCACTCACAGGATGACCTCATACAACGAAAGAACCAACGTCTAAAGAGGTCTCTTCACTCCAACTGATGCTTCCTAATCACTCCAAATATCTTTATTTAATTTTAATAGGAGTTTCAATGCGATACAACACAATAGGATTCGAAGATTATAGAAGTGTTACCAGAGAGCAACCCCCCTACACAAAAAGAAAAAAAAGAATGAGAGATAAGGACGGCAGACGTTTGATAGGAAAGAAAGAGAAAACCACACCAGAACACCAGCCAACCTCTAACAGACATCTTTGGGCTTGTGTTACAGTAAGGGTCAGGCAAGAACGACCCGGACAATAGCAGGGGTTTCCAGACAGACAGCAATAAATAAAGTAGTTTTAAGTGAATCATACGCAAAACAGACAGAGAGTTATTTCGAGAAACAATGATGTAAGTGAGAGAACCGATTTAGGACTTCGAGCAAACACAAACAGGAAATTTCTGCATCCTCTCCCCAGATCCACAGACAGGCAGACGCAACTGTCAGTCTGTTACAAAATTATCCGGTTTTCGCATTGTACAGAGTCTGGGAGACAATTTGCATAACATATTGTTTTCCGTCTGTGGCGCAAATGCTCTTCCCTTGTCAGTCTGTTTCATGACAGCCTTGCCCGTAGATATCTCACGAGTGACGAGAAAACATCGGTTGGGAAGAAGATGATTTTGAGACGCTTGCACTTACGTCGTATGAGGTCATCTTTTGAGTGACGTTCCGCAGCACCTCCACCTTCCCATCCCCACCCACAATTTTCTTCCTATATCCCTTATACCCCCTCCCCAAATCGTTTCTAGGCACCAAAAAATAGTTAGCAAGTGTTCTTCCCCAAGGCCGATGACCAAGGGTTGAATAATTTGGAAAGGTTCCGAGCATTTGTTATTTAGAGGAGGTTTGAATCTGAGTTTGAAAGAGGGGCAACACTGAATCATCGGCCATTCACTAGGATATTACCATTCTGACTAATGCGTTGGTTCCCGCTTGTGTTTTC
>NW_004797344.1:898310-900368 GCF_000002075.1 Aplysia californica
ACACACACACACACACACACACACACACACACACACACACACACACAAACGCAAACCCCCACAAACATGAAAACGTGCGCCTATAACAAACAAGTCAATACACCTGTTATTTTCTTAAGTCCCTTCCACCAAAAAAACACAAGTGTTTCACCGTAAAGATAGTTTCCATTTAAGGCAAACACTTAGCTAACTGATATAAGAAAACTGGTTTCTGGATACGTTTTAACCTTATTGGGGCATAAACATTTCAAGTGGTCGTAAAAAACCACTAGCGCATTTTAACTTGAGCAACATTCCCCGGAGGACTCATTGTAAATTGACTTAAACGCATCATAGAGAACTCGTCGCTCGGATTGTGGGCTAGATTACTCAGACAATTCTCTTGCTCTAGTAAACGACCCTCTCTTTGGGAGTCGGCAATAGTGCAACGGAAAAAGACACTCTGTGGGTGGGCCAAGCTCTCTGAGTTTACATTAGTGTAATTGGTCGCTTTTAAGCAAAAAGGGGCTAGCCCGAAAAATGCTGTTTTTGAGAAAACCGAAGGTAAAGTTTTTGCCTCCTGTTCAGTTTTTTAAAAGACAAGGAGAGTTTTCTAAAAATCCAAACAAATATACACTCCAATGAAACCAAACTTCTCCTATAGGTAGGGCAAGTTCCACTTTTGGTGTAGGTCAAAATTTCTGAAAACCTCCCAAAAATCTGGGTCAGTCCGCATGTCCTGAAAAGCGACCAATTATTGTCTTTCGAAATAAGGGAAGTCTGAATATCCTTGTGTGAATAGTGAGACCTTAAAATGGAATGGGTCGAATTAACAGCCAGACAAATACTAGCTCAGCTGTATGGCATTGTCATGGTGAGTCAGATAAGCGTGCACTCTTA
Organism: Aplysia californica; assembly: GCF_000002075.1. Classification (NCBI taxonomy): domain Eukaryota; kingdom Metazoa; phylum Mollusca; class Gastropoda; order Aplysiida; family Aplysiidae; genus Aplysia; species Aplysia californica. The sequence continues at coordinate 899,190 of NW_004797344.1, forward strand.
CGTCCTCTAGTCCTCTAAAATTGTTATTGTTCTATATTTTTTAGATTTTGTTTTCGATTCAGAGAAGCGCTCGCCACAATAACAACAATATGGCGCAAGTTAAAAAGGAAGACAGACGAAACAACAGATGGAACGAAAAAAAGTAGAACCATCCCAATAGACGTTCTACAATCACCACCACTGGTTCCACTGGTAAGGCGGAATGCTATCTGTTTTTGTGTTTTTGTTTTTTGTCCCAGGGTTGCCAACACTTAGAGAAACGTATTGTTTTACTCAACACCCTTGCTCATTCTCGAAAAAAAAAAAGAAAAAGCTCTCTTGACCTGTGCGATTGGTCGTTGAAATGAATTCAGAATAAAAAGCGGTTTGGCGAGAAATGAAAAACACATCAACTCAATAACAGGCATATAACTACCTCAGAATTACAAGGCTTTTTTTGCTAAGTATCTAGTTTTGAAAAAAAAATGGCGTTAAAATGTTGACTTTCAACACAATTCATGCTTTTTCGAATGCAATTCTTTGAATATCCAGACAATGGCCGTGAATAATCTTACGATTCTGATAGAGCAGATAGAACTTTTGGTTTCTGATGTCATAGTCTTAGTAACTCAAAGAGATCGAAAATGTCCGATAGAACTTTGTAACTCTAAGGTAGCGATGTAGCACTAATAAAAATGAAGCTGATAGTAATGACAGAGAAAGTGTCAACAAAAAGGATTTACCTGCTAGTGGTACCCTCCAATCCCATGAAGACTAAAAAGCGTGTTGACAAGAGACAAGAAGGAAAGTCATATTAAGAGTTTGAGAGAAAAAAAGGAAGTGAAGATTAAGAAAACTGCGGCGATTGATGACATGAAACAGAAAAATGAATGCTGGACAAAAAAATTAATGAGAGACGAGACTTCGTTGTAGTGTTGGAGAGTTTCCGCCTGTACGTACCAACAATTAACACAGACAGGAAGTCGTAGTAACAGACGACACCACAGCCACCGCCAATTACTCGCTAAAACAGAATAGGATACGTTCACTTATTCATTTCCTTGTAATTCTTAAGGTCGTGCTGTTTTACACCTGAGAGTCGTGTGGGTGAGAACAACACCTGATCTACTTGTTCTGTTTCTTTCACACACATTCCAAACAATACACAACAACTATACAGTTATTACAATTTCATGGAAA
>NW_004797344.1:901215-906215 GCF_000002075.1 Aplysia californica
TACACCTCAGACGCCGGTGGACTATTGTTATTATTTCTATTTTAAAAAGAAAAAAAAAACAACCTATGATCATCAAGACATATATAATTATAATTTATTTCTTTTCGTGGGTTTATCGTTTAAAACGGTTCTGAAAGGAGAAATATTTTAGTTTTACGTAATACGAAAGGGTAAATATCAAAGGGTGCATGTGGTAACTTTGAAAGCGCACGAGTTATTATAGAGTTCAACCAGTGCCGTAGCGACGAGAACGTGCGTACGTTATATCGTTTTTGTGTGTGTGGAAAGTAAATTAAAAAAAATCGGGCTTAGGCCATGCTTGGGTGCGTGGGCAGTTAGAATATTTATGGGCATATTGCGGTGTAAAAGTGGTGACAGACAAGCCTTGTTTCTTTACTCTCTAGAATATTTGCTTTTGAGAGTTTGGAATGTGTTTGGATTTCAGGGTGTGCAAGTAAGAACATGGGATAAGGCTTTGTTAGAAAGGTAATGGTGACGATTGTAAATATTTTCCGCGCCCAGCGGCAGAATTTAGTCAGTCTACAAGGTAGGCTTCTTTGCCCCTCCTCGTCACCTTTGTTGTTGACGTGCCACTTGCCAAAAAAACCCCCAACAACAACGAAAAAGCAAAACAACCAGCTCCCCCCCCCCCCAAAAAAAAACCCAGAAAAAAAACCGAGGCAATTCCACAGATGAATCCAGTCAATTTTAATGCAACACTTCTACCAAAGACTGTTATGCAGGATGTTTCCATTTGCCTCTCAATTTAATTTTTTGATTATTTCCAAACAAAGTGCGTATAGTTACGTTCTCATATTTACATCTTCAAACAAACGCGTGAATCAATATTAAGGGATACATTACTCTCTCCGAAATTCCTGGTTCCACGCTTTATGGACATTCCACGTTATTTTTCAGCACTCTTCAACTTTTCATCCTTAAATCCTGGCCAATGCAATCTTCGACAACACTTCGTGGGAAACGACAAGAAAGAATGGGAATGGACTCAGTTAAACTAGCCTGCAAATAATGCCAAAAAGTTAACTTTTCTCTCTGAGGTTCAATGAAAAAAATGCTATATTTCGACACACTTTTAAAATATTAAAAAAAATTTGATTATGCTTTGTTAACTTTCACAAAATCTCACGGAGACCGAACAAAGCCTGTGAGGATTTTTCACTCTGCACCATCCTCACACTGCTCTAAACCGTCCTACATCCGCTACTTAAGGCACAAGTGAACAACAAGCAAGCAGGTAGAACCATAAAGTCTCCCTTCAGGCAACGCAAGCAAACGGGTTCTAAATCTCCATGAGCAAAGTCTATGAGTAAGAGAGTTCTTGAAGAGACTACATGCCTAACGTTTGGAGAAGAATAATTTCCTAAATGAGTTACAGATGTGATGACATTACGCGGACAATTACTTATCCCACTCCCCATCCCCCCCCTCTCTCTCTCTCTCTCTCTCTCTCTCTCTCTCTCTCTCTCTCTCACTCACTCTATCTATCTATCTATCTCTCTATCTCTCTCAGGGTTACATTTTGTTTACCCCAACACAACGACCGTATCGAAATCCCCCCCCCCCACCCCCAAAGAAAACCATTGCCATCTGATATCAGAAACACCATACCGAACCCCTTTTTGCTGAAAATAAATAAACAAACATAGAGAGGAAAACCAAAAGAACCTGTTCCATAATATATTTCGCTTTTCTAAAGTCCCTTTTCATCCACAGATGGAACGTAAGTAAGAACAAATGGAAAAAGCAAGTTAACCGTCCAGCATCTCAAGTGGCAATTTGGTGAGGGTCTTGGGCTCATCAACACCATCGCCAACACATTGCCGTGAGCACATGGAACCAGCCTACATAACAGTCTTTGGTGGAAGCGTTGCGTGACTCGTCCAGTCTGCCAGAACGTGGCTGAGCTTATTTATGCATGTTGTGTGTGAGCCTTGCACTCGTAAATAACACGGTTTTCACTTGAGCCAGACATAAAAAGCGAGTTGGGGAAATACATTTATGTTGGGGGAATGATTTGAAATATAGAGAAAAACATTGCTCTTTTAATGTGGGGGTCTAATCTACATGTGTACAGATCTACGAGCGCATTTCATAACAGAACGGCTGTGAAATAGCTCTAGTCAGGGAGATATAAGGGTGAAATCACGATGCTTATTCTCGACTCGTACGTAGGCTGATTGCCTAGTTTCGCTTTTATCTGACCAAGTAGTTAGATCAGTGAAGAGATTTCGAAGTAACGTGGGGCGTTTTAGCTGATACTGAGAAGTTGGCTTGCCACGGCTACTTAAGTCTTATCTTTTATCCTTGTCTAGCAATTAAGTTGAATGCGCGGCTTATAATACATTTTCGTCTTTATTACAGGCCGGTTGTTGTTGTTGTTGTTGTTGTTGTTGAGTTTCCTTTTTGCTGTACTTGGAACTGAACAAAGAACATGTCTGTCGAATGAGTAGAGTTGTCTCACCCTTATCTCGAACCCCTGCTTTTCAGCAAAGTTCATAAGCAAAACATAACCGCGAACTTTCTCTCCTTCTTTACGCTGCATTTATAGAGAAGCTGTGGAGGGCAAGCATTCTGTCTGATGTAATAAACAGAACTATAATATCTCGTGGTTAATTTTTCTACGAGCTTTTTTTCAACTCTCTGAGGCACTCCTGGATGACAAGAAGATATGAGACTAGCAGGGCGTGTGGGCCATAAAACATTGGCTATCGTTTGTAGGCTGCAATGATGCGTACCGACACAGAAAATTACGCGTGCACGGGTTTGGAGAAATTGTTTATGGTACTTATTGATCAATATTACTAAATCATACACGATTTCATGTAAATTATGACTTACAGCTTCATCTCGACCCTCATTGACCAATATCTTTGGTGCATCGCTCAGAGTAGCAGAAATCCTCTGAGATGCAGGTAGTGATAGCTCAAATGGCACCAAACTTGACCCCCCCCCCCTAACCGAAAAAGACAAAAAGACCACCGAAAGAAACAAAAGCTCACGGATGCTGAAGATGGTTACTGAGTGAGATTCGAATTACTCAGCCCGGGCGACCACAAGACGTCCATGGTCATGATATTGTATGTTCTAGCAGAGCGTTATACGTCACAACAAATTGGGCGCAGTACATCCGTTAGTCGCGTAAGCAAAAAACACCAGCACGGTCCGGCTTATCATCTTCATTAACAAGTGCAAGGTGAGTGTACGATAATATAATTTTGCCCACTAGCAGATGCAATTATGGGCGTTGCACTTTCTCGACCTTTTGGCTACCGGCAGGGTTCATACAATTAAACAATTCATCTGGTAATAAAGCCAAAAAATAAAGCTCTGGCCGGTTTTTACTTCTTGTCTTGTGTTTAGAGAGTGCGTATGAAAAGAATACAACCTCACGTTTTTGAGTGACTTCAAAATCGTTTTATCCAGCTGAGTCTGGCCAAAGACATATTAAGGCGATAGTATGACAGCCACCATTCCTAAAGCATAAAACTCCTTCAATTAATGTGGTCAAGCAGTATTGCGAGAAATGATATTTGCAGTACCAATTAGGTTGTAACAAACGTATATTTTGTTTTATGTAACCTTAAGGGCGTTCCATTTTCTCGAGCTGCAGCCCACTTTTCCTATCACACAGCTAGGCATTAGGTATAGGATGGGGAGGAGGGAGGGGGGAGGGGGGGCAGCGGTGTCACCTCCATCAGCTTCTCTCTATATGTTCAATATTTATTCCTGGTTAACATTGGACGTTGTTTTTTTGTTTGAACTCTCGAGCTGAGAAGTTTTCTGTCCGTTTTCACGGCATTTCTACAACATGCAGACTTTATGTCGAATGTTCCATCATATTTGAAGCATGTACGCTTTCAATATATTAATTACAAGGATATATGAATATATACGCTTTTAGGGCAGATTTCGTAGCCACTGCTACTGACACTACTATAACCACTGCTACTACCGTTACCACTAACACTATTACTAATAACTACTACTATCGACATTACCACTGCTGCTATTGTTCTTCTGTTGATATTGCTTTTATTGCTTCACCTAGATCCATTTCAAGTAACCATCCTTTCTTTGACTACCGTCATCATCAATACGACAACCATCAGGCTTCGACCCCCACGCACTACAGCCACAAACATCATAGACCTCCATCCTCAACCACTACAACACGGTACAAAAGATTTACAGCAATGGGAAAGACATTAATTTTTTACAACTAGAACAGTGCGAAATGAACAAAAGACGAGCGGTTCTTTCGAGAGCTGCCGGTGCCCGCCGCGTTCAAAAAGCAATAAATAGAACACTCACGTGCTAAAAACTAGGTCATAGTAGAGAGTGTGAGCCTTGTGTGTTTTGTGACGAATTGCGTGAGAAGGAGAGCATGGAGTAAGGAAAGGAAGAGATATTATCTACAGTCGCTGCGCTTGACATGTATTTGCAGAAAGAGTGAGAGAGAGAAAAAAAGAGACAGAGAGATAGGGGGGCGAGAAAGAAAGAGAGAGGGAGGAAGAGAGAGAAAGAAAGAAAGAAAAAAAAAAAAAAAAGAGAGAGAGAGAGAGAGAGAGAAAAAAAAAGAGACAGAGAGATAGGGGGGCGAGAAAGAAAGAGAGAGGGAGGAAGAGAGAGAAAGAAAGAAAGAAAGAAAAGAGAGAGAGAGAGAGAGAGAGAGAGAGCGAGAGAGAGAGAGAGAGAGAGAGAGAGAGAGAGAGAGAGAGAGAGAGAGAGAAAGAGAGAGAGAGAGTTTGCAGTGCGTTTTATAAACCGCAAAACCCCTGTCTCGGTAACTTTTTTTTTTTTGTTTCTCTTGATATAAACTTTTTTAGTGAAAACGGAAACAAAGGATTTCCAACATTATGCTGAAATTATTGTTGCTGCTGCTCCTCCTACTGCTGTTTCTGTAATTATTATCTACCACGACCCCAGCCTGCTGCATCTGTGCTGCCGTTGATAACAGCTGCCACTCTTGAAACTGGACT
>NW_004797344.1:917724-918796 GCF_000002075.1 Aplysia californica
ACCCGGTTCTGCTTCTACCTAAGAACACACTCCCTTTCATGTACATTCAATCCTACTTCGTCTTCCTCCATCAATCTCATGCAAAAGTAAACAAATATGATATAAAATCAGAAGTGTTTTTAACGTACTCTATTATAATATGTACAGAAAAATAAAAATAGAATTATCTAGACCTTTTTTTTGTCGAAAAATTCTATCACCCACTGCATTGATAGCTATCGATTGATCCACAAACTTCACGGAAATCAAAACAACATTAGGGTGAATGCATTAAAATGGAGACGGGTAGGGATTAATGCAGATATTGAGTTATGGAGTCTGTAACGATGCACATTTGCGTCTCTGTACTCCGTTTTAGGCAGGGATGATCTATGTGTCTAGGGGCGTTTAGAAAAGTCTTGGGGAACCTACGGATGAGTACATTTCAATTTACGTGAACAAGAAAATAAATAAATAAATTAAATAAAATAAAAATCTGAGTTTAGCTTGCTTGTTTACTGGTTTGTAAGTTTTCGTTTCTTTTTTTTTGTTGTTGTTGTCTTAAACCTTTTTATATTTTGATTTTATGTCCTGTGTTTGTCTTTCCGTAATTTTATTTCATATTGTAAAGTTTGAACTTTTGAGTCATGTCTGACCTTTTCTATTTGAAGTAGAGTGGGATAAAAAGAAATTGGACGTGGAGGGAGTGTGGGTGAGAGTGGGCTGGGGGGTGGAGGAGTGTACGGTAGTAATATAGTACAGAATTGATAAAAACACAGTAATTTTTAAAAATACTGAAAGACGATTACATTAGCAGTTTAAAATGTGTTCAATGAACCAATGGCTTTCCAATTCCCCAGCGAGGGTACTCAATCACAGAGGGTCCTCTTTGAAATGGTAGATAGAAGGAGACAACAGTGGAAAACAGATAGCTAGCGGCATCTGCAGGAAAAGCAGTAGATAGAGAAGGGCGGAGAGAGTGAGTGTGTGAGAGAGAGAGAGGGGGGAGGGGTGGAGGAGAGAGAGAGAGAGACAGACAGACAGATAGACAGACAGACAGACAGACAGACAGACAGACAGACAGACAGACAGA
>NW_004797344.1:919012-920768 GCF_000002075.1 Aplysia californica
AGAGAGAGAGAGAGAGAGAGAGAGAGAGAGAGAGAGAGACTGACAGAACCTACTGAAGAGGGATTCCATTTTAAAAGATATACATACACCAACATAGCGACTCACATCGATCTTTTAAAAAACACAAAAACAAGGTTAATAAAACAAGCATTGAAAAGCAGCAATACCACTACGGGTTTCATACAGCTGCTCTCCCCACACAACAAAAACCGTAAATAAATAAACTGGGGCGACGGGAGGGGTAAAGCGAGGGGCCAGACGGGAAGATCGTATCCTACACAAAAGCAACGCGAACAATATTATTGCGTTGCTGATTTACCCAGACAACAAGCAAGTGGAGAAAACAAGAATGGTTGCCGTAGTAACCATGGAGGAAAGGTGTTCTTATAAAGTTTTTAGTGTGAGGTGAATGGACGAAAACAGCGTCGTGTCGTCAAGGGAAATCATGACAAAAGTAAAAAGAAGTTTAGGAAGGAGACCACAATGAGTACACGGACAAAGGTTCCGTACAGAGCTTGGAGGCGCATGGGAAAATTCGTTTTTTGTTTGAGCAAACATCAACACAGAGGCGGTCTTTTAGTGAAGAGGAAACGTAAGACAGACACCCAGAAAGGACAAAGACGAGAAGTAGGGCCTTTAAGGGAAGCTTCCAACTTCTCGTGCAAGCAGGAACGAGAAACGAGGAAAGATTAAGAATGATACATTAATGAATCTAAAACAGAAGGAAAGATGCAAGCACAACAAAAAGAATCATTACGATCTTCAAATCAATTTATAGATAGCAAAATGGGTGAGAACACAAGTAAAGAGGGAAATGCCCTTCAAAAACATCCAGCCTTTAAATTATATAATAATATTAGAATTTTAAAAAATCCGTACTAGATTTTGTCTCGAATGTTTGCTGTTCCGGACTCCGTGAGGACACGTCATAGATATACGGGTATGTATGCTTGTTCATAGTGTTTACGCCTGTGTATATTATATAAGCACTCACGTATGTGTTTTCGTTGTCTGGTTGAGGTTGGGGTGGAGACGAGGGCCGAGTAGAAGAGCAGGAAAGACTGAGTCACTCAAAATAAGTCACCTCATACATCGCCCATTCCCTGGGTGATTCGCAACGCCCAGTACCGCCTCTTGTCTCATCCGTCTCTGGTTCCACGCCCTCATTCTACCTTTGACTCACGGCTTTTATCTCGCTCATTCTTTTAAAATTAATTCTTTAAATGCAGGCATTTTACGTCCCCATGGACAAACTTTATATGGTTTAGGAGGCAGGCTTTGAACCTGCCTGCAAGGGCCAACGCAGGCTGAGAGTTTTCTCACATGAGAATCAAACTGGAGACTTCTGCGTGCGACGGCGAAACATCTAAGTATTACACCACAGACGCCAGTCTCGTTCATTCTACTAAGGGAAAATCTGCTTTCAGCGTAACCCGCGTGCACTAAATTATAGAGGACCGTGCACACCACAAAATTAAACATTTCCCAAAATACAACAGTCTGAGAAAGTTCACTGTCGGCTCCTCTGGAGTTCAATAATGTGACAAGAAGTCTCTTCTTTTTCTGGAACTGGACAGATTTGTCAGCAAAATTGCTCACCCCTGCAAACCCAAGACCCAAATAGTAGTCGGGAAGCATAATATGAGTTTGCTATTATTATGAACTGAGATTTAGGTAAGGGAAAGAGGAGAGGGAGAGGTGGGGAAGGAAGAAAGACACACACAGAGAGAGAGAGAGAGAGAGAGAGAGAGAGAGA
>NW_004797344.1:922089-923913 GCF_000002075.1 Aplysia californica
GAGAGAGAGAGAGAGAGAGAGAGAGAGAGAGAGAGAGAGAAAGAGAGAAACCCTACACCGTTTAAACTATTCAGAGTCGACACTTTTAAAGGTACTCAGTATCGCATCGACATATGAATAGTGTCCTCATACAATAAATAATTATACGATATTGAGTTTAGCCAGACTCTTTTCAGGTTTCTGTCCATCGTGAGCTGTCTATTCCACTTATGATGCTACTACTGGCAGACTGTGAGTGTGAGTCACTCTGGCAACAACTTCCCAGCTGATATCTTCATTTTCTCCTTCATTCCCAGATCATTTATCCCTCTTCCCGAGAGAAAAAGCTCACCTTACGAAATTGCTCATGATTGTCTGTCTGATTCCCTTCGTGTCGATTCATCAGTAATCCAGTGATAGGGTGGTTTGTTTTTTTAAAACTGTATTTGCGAGTAAGAATGCTCGAAAGAGACCTTTTTTCTTAAATGGGATTTTTTTAAAATGGGATATGCGCCTCTTTCAGAACTATAACATACAACAGGTTGGGTTTCCAAATTTTCAAATCTGACACCCATCTCCGATGGATTCTTTGAGAAGCTGTTTTCATTGTAATACAACAACTGAGCTTCTTGAACTAAATTTAAGAGCTTATTCCAGCATATTGTGTTTGCATGAGTGCGTTTGATATCATGCTTTAATTTAATTTCATGTAGGTGGAGTTTTTGTTTCGATCCCATCGGTACAATTTAGATCGCTTTGGGGGCGTCAGGGCCAACCAGGTTGATACAACGACCAGCAGAGAGACCTGATAAAAATTCACTCCACACGGGAATCGAACTGAGTTCTTCTGTGTGCGCCGGCGAAGCACCTAACAGTGTTTGAAGATGTCTTTGTTTTGAGAGTCGAAGGTGTGTGTACGTACAAGGCTTTGAAATATCTGTAATGAAAATTCAACAACCACTCTCAATACACATTCAGTAAATTCATACCACAGCATTTCAGCTTTCAGTTTACTGATTTTTTTACGGTAATTTTTCCTGTTTGTCTGTCCGTCTGTTTATTCATTTGTCTTCTCATAACAACAGTTCCTTACACATCACATATCTGCAAAGCAATTTGAATTTAATTTCATATACTATTTTCTTAGCATGGCAAAATGATACGTGCAATTTCAAATGGATCGATTTTCTCAAACAAAGGGCGCGGCATTATGGTGGTTCATTCAACACCATGTTGCACCATGCTCGTTGCGCTGAGGATTTTCCTCATTGTCGGGTGCTGTTGGCATGTCTGTTGTTAGCAATGACATTAACAATGTATGATATTCTGTAAAAAAATAATATCGACCTGTTATGCTGTTAGATGTATGAAGACAATGGGGATCAGAGAAGTCAAATGCATAACCTTGAACAAAGTTCGCGAGAATGGGCGCGGGGTAGTTGTTTTTTTTAGGGGGTGAGGTTGGGGTGGGGTGGTGGAAGGGGATATGTACTTCGGATGAATGTTGAACGGAAAATAAGAAACGAAACAGACCCCCCCCCTCCGCCCCTCCCCGCCCCAACCACTACTACACACAACTCACTATCGAAATAAAACTCATCCTCTAACTGCACCGTCCCCTCCGCCCCACCCCCTCATAAGTGTTGTTCACACTAAGACTTTAGGTCTATCCGTACATTTATAACATGGACGTTTGCGCTAAAACAAAAACGACGGTGCAACTGTGTTCGTGTGTGTGTGTTTGTGGGGAGGGGGGTGAGTGTGCGTCTATGTGTCTGGGCGCGCCTACATGGGTATGTGTGTGTGTGTGTGTGTGTGTGTGTGTGTGTGTGTGTGTGTGTGTGA
>NW_004797344.1:924801-927376 GCF_000002075.1 Aplysia californica
GGGGGGGAGATTAAGGTCAGAGAGAAAAGGGATGGGGAGAGGCTGTTGTAGAGTTATTGTTCTCGGCAAGTCCGAGGACAATGTCAATATAATATCTCAATGTGCACAACACTTTTTTGTTAAACGCTGGTGAAAATCTGAATGACGAAAACGTTATGTGATGTTATTAAGATTGCCATAATTAAACAAAAACAACAACACTCCCAGATAAAATCTCCTTTTGTGAAGGCACACAAGAACAAATGAAGAAATCAGAATCAAATCTAAGTGGTTTATGTAGTTATATTATAGCCTATGATAAAGTTATGCTCATGATCTTTCTGACACTGATACGGTGCTCTACTCCCCTCCCCCGCCCCCTCCCTCAAACTGGACAGGCCTTTAGCATTACAAATATTGTCATATTGTCTTGGCCGAATTCACGTCTGTGAGTAGCTTGAGTGATTCAACTATCTTAAAAAATAAAATTTCCTATTGTACCTATTGTTTCCATTTCAGTTTTTACGCTGCAATTATGCAACGTTTAGATAGTTTTTCTCAGATTGGTGCAGTTTTTAAGCATTCTCTGCATGAGAGACAAAGCTTCACAAAGCCTCGCTTTACTGGAGATGTAGTCAGGTTTGAATTAGTGTAGAGAGACGGGGCATTGATTCCTATACTATTGGGTGCCGCACTAGATGGACTAATGCGAAAATAGCAGTCTCCCTGAGCGTTATCTAAATCTGACTACGTCAGTTCTTTTTGGCTGAAAGGTCTTTTCTTCACCTCCTCTCCCTCTTCTTTCTCCACAGCTCCTAAATCCTTTGCACCCCCTTCTCCTTCACTTCCTTCTCCTCATCCCTTCTTTTTTCTCCTCTACCCTTCTTCCTTCTTATCCCCTCTTTTTCCTCTTCGTCCTCTTCTGTTACCTTCTCCCTCTAATCCCCTCTCTCTTCTTCTCCTCCTTCCCCTTCTCCTTCTCCTCCTCGCCCTCTCCCTTCTCTTTTTCGCCCTCCCCCATCTCCTCCTCCCCCTCTTCCTCCTTCCCATCCTTCTCTTTCCCGCGCACTGCAGAACACCGTCTCCGTACAGCACTGTTCCCTGAGACCAGAGAGGTCTTAACCAACGTCTGTCTACGGCCCGATCGATCTCAGGCGTCTGTCTTCCGGACTCCCGGATCGATACATAAGGCCTTTCGGTCCCTATTGCTGACATCATTGCCGCCGTGTAATTCTGGTCTACCTATGAGTCGTTGTCCCTGTACCACATCTCATTGGAGAAGGGTTACGAGTTGCTATCTCAGAATTACAAATTTTTATCTGTTCAATACAGAGTTTTGAGAAATTTTACGTCAAAATGTTAAAGTTTCATATGTGTCAAGCTCTGTTTTTAAAATGCCATTCTTGGAAAATCTCGATAACGACTCCGAACATTCTTACGTATTTTGATAGAATATATCGAGCATTGGTTTTTGAGCACATGGTTTTAATATTTCAAAATAACAACAACAAAAAAGTGAGACAGAACTACGCAATTATGAGGTAGCCAACAATCTTCAAGTCACTCAACAGAGGCACCACCCAACCACTCACAGAGATATGATGGAGAAAGAAGGCAATTAATGATTTAAAAAGAATTGGTTTTGATAGGCGTCGGACTTTTAGTAATTTGAAATTAAGTGAATAGACGAGCTTTCTTTAAAGCATCGCCAATACACATACTCTCAGAAAATGCAGTCACCTTAGGTGATATCCAATAACATGTTTACGGTTTGTGACTCAAAAATAATATTTAAAAAAGGAAGCGTTTTTACTCCCCTATCGATACAATTTAGATCATTTAGGAGGCAGGCTTCCGAACCTGCTTGTCAGTGCCAGCCCAGGCTGAGATCGATACAGCACCCAGAAAAAAATACCTCGATACTTGATAAAAGTCGTCCCAACCCGGGAATCGAGCTCGGTCTCCTGAATTTGAGAGCCAAGCGCCTAAATCGCTACATTGCAGACGCTGGTCTGTCATACCAGTTGAAGAGATGTAACACCTTGAAAAGATATCAAACCTTTACATATGTCCCACGTGGAGGTCTGAGACTCAACACCATGTCAGAACCTCGAAGGGTTAAGCTAAGATGAAGCCAAAGAATTACTTTTGTTGAGCATTGGGTGCAGCAGACATAATGATGCAGATAGCTTCTATGGCGCCTGCATACGCTCGTTACAGCTCTAGGTGCTTTGCATCATCATCATCTTAACTCAATGTTGCATACTATTATGCATACATTGTGCAGTTTTTGGGACACCTGAATAGACATAAGTGTCATGAACATCTAGCTCTCACTGTCAAAATTGAGGGCAAACGAGGTAGGGGTAATACCAGAACAATCCACCTGGGGAACCTAAACAAATGGGTAACAGGGAAAGATCAGGGAAACGTAGCTTTTTTGAGAGCATCCGAGCAAAGGAATGAATGGAGAATCATGATCGCCGATGTCTGTCGCAGATCTGTCACTGGAGGATGATGATGATGTGCACGTAATCACTCATACCCATTCTTGAGCGCACGCGCGCGCACGCACGCACGCACGCACGCACGCACG
>NW_004797344.1:929894-931017 GCF_000002075.1 Aplysia californica
AAAAAAAAAAAAAACCCAACCAAAAAAAACAACAACAAAAAACAGCAACAAAAAAACAACAATTGTAACTAATAAACAGCTACAAAAACCAACTTTTGGACCTGTTACGAGTTCTATCTTTGGTACAAGTTATTTTCCCCTACATATTTATAAATTGTTGTATTGTTCACAATTTCAAAAAAGATTTCAGGACTATGAGTAAGAATGGCGGTATTATGAGATGGCTACTGGTGATAAAGGGGCAGTTGAGCAGACTATCAGAAACTACCATCTATTCTGAAGGAGACAAGTGGTCATCTCAGACCGGTAATCTTTTTTGGACAGTCTCATAATAATACAGAAAACAGCAGGGTGGGGTAGTTTGGAGTGATCGTTTGTACATGTGTTAAACACTTGGTCTTTCAAGCAGATTCGCCTGTATTGCATCAAGGTGAAATCAGACATTTTTTTGTCTTTATTGTTTTTTAACACCTTTTATGTCCATTTAAAAGACATTACTGGGAGGATTTTCACTGGAAACCGTTGACCAAAGGCGCGCGGAAAAATGTATATTTGCAGTTGTCAAGGATACTTAAGCTTTGAAAATCACCCAACTTTGGCGGCCTTTCCTTCGCTAATTTTACATTTGACAGCAAGCGACCCCCACCTCCTTCAATCGCATAATAAACTCACCATCCATTCAAGATTATAATTTAATGCCTATTTATTCCACAAAAAGCAAATCGAATGAACAGGCTTTAAGACAATAACAATAACTCAATATGCCCCCTCCCCCCCAAAAAAAAAAATGACGGGCGGCTGATTTCACCGCGTCGTGCCTCGTCTGTATTTTCCCCTTTTGTCCAGCTCCTAATTCTGCCGTGAGATTTACCCTAAGTGTAAGTGTATTGGGCGGGCACATTGACACCCCTTTGTTGTGACACCTCGCGCCCTAGGCAAGCACCCAGGCCAAGAACGTCAAAACCTTAAAGTGGGAAGAAGTTTGCACTTCGTGGTGAGTAAGAGATCATGTTTTCTTCTAGCTTTTGATTGAAGTTCTCGTTCAAAGACTTGTTTGTATCTGTCCTTCCAGGTGTCATCTGTTTCTCTGAACTTTCTGAATGTCGTTGGTCTGTTGTGTTTG
>NW_004797344.1:931821-934186 GCF_000002075.1 Aplysia californica
GCAAAGGACTAATGGTCTTGCTACGGATCAAGGACATCGTAACAGATGTTCGACATGAGCTCACTGTACCTTGTTGGGAGCGTTTCTTGATGACGTCTTTTACAACAGCGTTTGTGTACGTTTCGTGTGAAGATTCATCGCATTGAAATGTGGAGGTCGCCCGAGCAGCTTTAGATCTACAATGTTGTCGTACCCGGCCCTCTGTGTCACCCGTGTCACATAGCGCTCAGAATAGCAGCATTCCGACTGAACATCTCTTTTATTTCTACCCCAGGTAGGTGTCCTTGTCATGGCCCAGAGTACAGGAAGGTGACGAATGACATCACGTGCAGAAGGCGCGGTGTGCCAGTATTCTGTTTTCAAAGTAAATTAATCATGTTTTATCAATTATACACGTCCTTTTGATTTTTTTGTACATTAACTTGTGACCAAAGACGTTTCCCGCCTTTAACTAGTACAGATAGGATATTTTGAGCGTTGTTTTACATGTTGCATTAACTGTTACATTGACTGGGGAGTTGAGGTCTTGCTTTTAGCGAAATGTCAGGAAGCGTAGTTTTTTCAAAGTTTAGTATTAGTAATAAGAGTTTTACGGCACTTTCATGTCTTATCAAGTATACATGGCCTTTTGTTTTGTTTGTACATGTACTTGTGATTGAAGAAGCTTCATGCTTTTAACTGATAGAATATTTCTTGGGACTGTATATATATATATATATATATGTCCCTCTGACGTCGGAGTGGAGTTCTACTTTTTGGAAAGCTGTCTAAAAGCAAATTAAAACTTTTCAGTTTAGTTTAAGTAAATGTTTTTCGTCTCTTGCGATGCAAACATGTCATAAAAGTGCAGAAGATTGGAGGTGATACTAGAGAGTAACATACACAACAAGGAGGGATAGTGATGACAGAAGTTTCATAAGAAAGAAGAAGCCAACCAGACGAGAGCACCCGCCAACCACCGACTCTGACATGTTTGAACACTTCGGTTATTTGCTTTGTTACAGACGTAAGAGCCTGTTTCTCGTTTGTGAATTGCTTACATATATTACGTCTCAGTCAAAAACATCTGTCCCAAGTTCGTATAAACTGGTCCATTACCCTCGTTATACATTCTAGTGTAACTGTGATCTATTTATTTATGGTAAACATTTTACACTCTCTTCTTCATATATTATGTCATCAAGGAGGCGGGCTGTTTTCCTCCGGCCCGTCAAGGTCAACCCGGGCTGAGCGAGAAACATCTCGGCGGAAAAGTGGAGAGACGCAAGATTAGATATTGTCCCTACTTTGCAATTAGCTCATGGTTTGTGGATACAAACTGCTAGGCCGACCGTTAAAACAAACACGCAAACACTGACAGGTTAATCGTGATTAAAGGAACTGATAACATTATTGGAAACAAATATATATGAGGCTGGTGTGACGAGGGTTTCAACTTTAATGAGTTTGCTTAAAACAGTGGCCTGAAAATCTGAAACGTAACGCTTATTTTAAAAAAATAGAGAAATTTGGTCATCAAATTCCATACAAAGCGACGATCATCATATCGATGATTCGCAAAAATAAAGAGAAAAGTTAAGAGTGGGGCTGAGAGGGAGGAATGGGGGGGGGGGGGGTAATTTCCACAGGATCGACTCCGTGGCTGTGACTAAGAGATAAGAAGATTGAAGGATTTCGACGAGGGAAGCGGAAAGGATGAATGATTGTGTAACTAAAAAAGCCTATTCTGTTAAAGCTTTAAGTCGTCTGGTGCTGAGTGCAGCTCGCTAAACGGCGGGAGAAAAAAGTCCCTTTCCTTAGCACTCAGTAAATAGGTGGTTAATCGAAAATGGGAAAGAGAAAGAGGGGAAAAGGGCGGGTGATCCGGGGGGGGGGGGGTAGAGGGCGGTTTAGACTTATTATCGTACAATGTGTACTTCCAAAGCAAGGGCGAAAGAAAAATATTTCGCAATAGTTTCCGCTGTGACATACTGATTGATCTTTAGACGCCCTTTTCGCGAATAATAACCTTTGTGGTTTTTGCAAGAGTTTAAACACATTTTAAAAAGTAAATGGCCTTGGCAGTCTTGTGGTTGGTTACAGGACTCGTAATCGTGAGATTGTAGGTCTGGGGGCTCGAGGCTCAGTTCGGTCAGATGTTGCGTCCTTGGAAAAGACACTTTTCACGAATTGTCCCTTTTGGTTCCGTGCTATATATAGGGGATGGACGTCACATCCGAGGCCCCGACTCTTAAATAGTCCAACAGTGTTATACAATCTCGCACATTATAAGTCAAAGATGATAATCATAACAAGCGCAACAACAACAATAATAATAATATAATAATAATAATAATAATAATAATAATAATAATAATAATAATAA